>NW_026652290.1:92565573-92805424 GCF_009828535.3 Hylobates moloch
CCGGCTCTTGGTCCCTGTTTTCTCTTTCTTGGCTTCTCTCCCCCACCCCCTCTTATCTGTGTCTGTGTTGTCTGTTTGTCTCTGTGTGTGTGTTTCTCTCTGTCTCTGTCTCTGTCTCTCTCTCTCTCTCTCTCTCTGTTTCTTCTAGTCTATTTCTCTCTCTCTCGGTCTTTCTCTTCTTGTTTTTTTTTTTTTTTTTGAGACAGAGTCTTGCTCTGTCGCTCAGGCTGGAGTTTAGTGGTGCAATCTTGGCTCACTGCAACCTCTGCCTCCTAGGTTCAAGCAATTATCCTGCCTCAGTCTCCCCAATAGCTGGGATTACAGGTGCGCACCACCACACCCAGCTAATTTTTGTATTTTAGTAGAGACAGGGTTTCACTATGTTGCCCAGGCTGATCTCAAACTCCTGATCTCAGGTGATCCGCCCGCCTCGGCCTCCCAAAGTGTTGGGATTACAGGCGTGAACCACCGCATCTGGCCTCTCTTCTTGTCTTTATCTGCCTCCCACTCTAGATCTTTCTTGGTCCTTGTTTTCTTTTTTCTTTTCTCTTCTTTTTTTTTGAGACAGGCTCTCACTCTGTCACCCAGGCTGGAGTGCAGTGACGCGATCATCACTGCTCACTGCAGCCTCAATTTCCTGAGTTCAAGCAATCCTCCTGCCTCAGCCATCCAAATAGCTGGGACCACAGGCGCACCACCACCATGCCTGGCTAATTTAAAAAAAAATGTTGAGAGGCCGGGCGCGGTAGCTCACGCCTGTAATCCCAGCACTTTGGAAGGCCAAGATGGGCAGATCACTTGCGGTCAGGAGTTTGAAACCAGCCATGGCTAACATAGTGAAACCCTGTTTCTACTAAGAATACAAAAAATTACCTGGGCATGGTGGTGCAAGGCTCATAACAACACTTGGAGGCTGAGGCAGGGGATCACGAGGTCAGGATCGAACAGCCTGACCAATTGGTGAAAACTGAAAAAAAAAAATAGCCAGGCATGGTGGCAGGTGCCTGTAATCCCAGCTGCTCGGGAGGCTGAGGCAGGAGAATCGCTTGAACCTGGCTCACTGCAATCTCTGCCTTAGCCTGGGTGACAGAGTGAAACTCTGTCTCAAAAAAAAAACCAAGAAATTTTGTTTTTAAATCTAGATGACGTGTTGATGGGTGCAGCAAACCACCATGGCATATGCATATCTATGTAACAAACCTGCACATTCAGCACTTGCATCCCAGAACTTAAGGTAAATTTTTTTTAATTGGAAAAGGAAAAAATAAATTTTTTTTTTTTTTTTTTTTTTTTTTTTTTAGAGACGAGGTCTCACTATGTTGCCCAGGCTGGTCTCCAACTCCTGGGCTTAAGTGATCCTATCATGTCAGCCTCCCAAAGTGCTGGGTTTACAGGCGTGAGCCACCACACTAGGCTCTTAGCTCCTTTTCCTGTCTCACACCAGCAGCTCATTTCCTCTCCACTGCTTCCCCCTCCCTGCCAGCCTCTCCTTTCCTCCCTCTACAGCCTCCCCACCTTTCACTGCCTTCCTCTGTGGAGTGACCCCAGGCCCTCAGTGGGGCCAAGGAGAGACTCCCTTCCAACCCTAACTTCTCCCAAGGTGCCGGGCAATCTCAGACCCCCTTCCCTCTCCACTCCAGGAAAGGAACATTTCCCAGGACCCAGAGGGCGCCAGGAATGTGGGGCAGAGAGGGGGGAGGCAGCCTAAGTCCAGGAAGCAAGGACCCCCGCCTCCCCCCGAGGCTTGTCTCCTTCCAGCCTCTGATGCAGACCTCATGCCACCCCTTGATCCCTGTCCCCCCTGGGGCCTCTGGGCCTCAATTTCTCCTCTACGAAATGGGCAGACTCGCCTCTGTCCCACTTAGAGTCCCAGGGGAGTGCATGCTCACAAATGTTCATTGTATGATTAACGTGCAGGACTTGGTATTTTGTATTAACAGGAGATGAGAGCTGGGAGCTGAGACTGGGCTCTGAGCCTGTCCCCCACCCCCAGTCACGTACAGATGTTCCCCATATTTAGGGCAAAGGAACAGACTGGAAGTAGAGACAGCAGAGAATGTGTGTGATTCACTGGCGACTGTGATGATGAGATCATGTGAGGCTATGGGTTAGTGTGCAATTGTGACATGATGGTGTGTGTGACCCTGTGTGCACCTGTGTGACTGTGCGTGACTGTGGGAGGTGGGATTGCAGGGTGTGACAAGTCACTGTGACATGTGCACAGCTATGGGATAGTGAGGTTGTGTGTGTGACACGTATATGACTGTATGTGACTTGTGAATGTGGGTGAGACTAAGGGAGAGTTGTGAGTCTGTAAGACCATGTCACTCAGTGTGACTGTGGGGGTGAGGGCGACCGTGTGAGAGTGTTTGCCTCATGACAGTTGGGGAATGTGTGTTGTTGGAATGTGACTGAGGACTCTGTGGGTGACTGTGAAGTGTGTGAGTGTGTGACGGTGTTAATGGGTGTGGTTGCATGACATTGTGTGTGACTTTCAGCTTGTGTCATAAAAAGATTGTATGATATAGACATTAAAAAAAACAAAAAGGCCGGGCTCAGTGGCTCACACCTGTAATTCCAGCACTTTGGGAGGCCAAGGCGGGTGGATCACGAGATCAGGAGATCGAGACCATCCTGGCTAATACGGTGAAACCCCGTCTCTACTAAAAATACAAAAAATTACCTGGGCATGGTGGCAAGCACCTGTAGTCCCAGCTACTCGGGAGGCTGAAGCAGGAGAATGGCGTGAACCCGGGAGGGGAGGCTTGCAGTGAGCTGAGATGACGCCACTGCACTCCACCCTGGGTGACAGAGCAAGACTCTGTCTCAAAAAAAAAAAAAAAAAAAAAAAAGGGTGGGGCACAGTGGCTCATGCCTGTGATTCCAGCACTTTGGGAGGCCGAGGCAGGCAGATCACCTGAAGTTGGGAATTTGAGACCAGCCTGGCCAACATAGTGAAACCCCATCTCTACTAAAAAAAAAAAAAAAAAAATAGCCAGCTGCGGTGGCTCACGCCTGTCATCCCAGCACTTTGGGAGACTGAGGCGGGAGGATCACGAGATCAGGCGTTCAAGACCAGCCTGGCCAACATGGTGAAAACTTGTCTCTGCCAAAAATACAAAAATCAGCTGGGCATGGTGGCGCGTGCCTGTAATCCCAGCTACCCGGAGACAGAGGCAGGATAATTGCTTGAACCAGGACCCGGGAGGTGGAGATTGCAGTGAGCTGAGATCACGCCACTGTACTCCAGCCTGAGCTACAGAGGGAGACTCAGCCAAAAAAAAAAAAATTATTAGCCGGGCATGCTTGCGGGCGCCTGTAATCCCAGCTATTTGGGAGGCTAAGAGAGGAGAACTGCTTGAACCTGGGAAGCAGAGGTTCCAGTGAGCTGAGATTGTGCCACTGCACTCCAGCCTGGGCGACAGAGTGAGACTCCATCCCAAGAAAGAAAGAGAGAAAGGGAGGAAGGGAGGAAGGGAGGAAGGGAAGGGAGAGGGGAGAGGGGAGAGGGGAGAGGGGAAGGGAAGGGAAGGGAAGGGAAGGGGGGAGAGGGGAAGGGAAGGGAAGGGAAGGGAAGGGAAGGGAAGGGAAGGGAAGGGAAGGGAAGGGAAGGGAAGGGAAGGAAAAGTCCTTTGCAGCAACATAGATGCAGCTGGAGGCCATTATCCTAAGTGAATTAACACAGGAACAGAAATCCAAACACCAGATGCTCTTACTTACAAGTGGGAGCTAAGCACTGGGTACACATGGACACAAACATGCGAACAACAGACACTGGGGACTCCTAGAGGGGGCAGGGAGGGAGACAAGGGCTAAAAAACTACCTGTTGGGTGCCATGCTCACTACCTGGGTGATGGGATCATTTATATCCCAAACCTCAGCGTCGTGCAATACACCCCTGTGACAAACCTGCACATGTGCCCCCTGAATCTAAAATAAAAGTTAAGGCCAGGCACGGTGGCTTACACTTGTAATCCCAGCACTTTGGGAGGCTGAGGCGGGAGGATTACTTGAGGCCAGGAGTTGGAGAACAACATGGCCAACATGGTGAAACCTCATCTCTACTAAAAATACAAAAATTAGCCAGGCGTGGTGGCATACACCTGTAGTCCCAGCTACTCTGGAGGTTGAGGCATGAGAATCGCTTGAACCCAAGAGGCAGAGGTTGCCAAGTTGGCGCCACTGAACTCCAGCCTGGGTGACAGAGTGAGACCCTGTCTAGAAAAAAATAAATAAATAAAATGAATTAAAATAAATAAATAAATAAAATAAAAGTTGAGGCTGGGTGTGATGGCACATCCCTGTAGTCCCAGCACTTTGGGAGGCTGAGGCGGGAGGCTTGCTTGAGGCCAAGAGTTGGATACCAGCATGGCCAACATGGTGAAACCCCATCTCTACTAAAAATACGAAAATTTTAGCCGGGTGTGGTGGCGCACACCTGCAGTCCCAGCTACTCGGGAGGCTGAGGCAAGAGAATCTCCTGAACCCTGGAGGCAGAGATTGAAGTGAGCCAAGATGGCGCCACTGCACTCCATTCTGGGGGAACAGAGTGAGACCCTGTCTCAAAAAAAAAAAAAAAAAAGTTGAAATTATTTTTAAATAAAATGGTGGCGCATGGTGGCTCATGCCTGTAGTCCCAGCTAGTCAAGAGGCTGAGGTGAGAGGATCCCTTCAGCCCAGGAAGTGGAGGCTGCAGTGAGCTATAATTGTTCCAGTGCACTCTGCTCTCATAAATAAATAAATAAAATTTAAAAAGGATTGTATGGGCCGGGTGTGGTGGCTGTCGCCTGTAATCCCACCACTTTGGAAGGCCAAGACATGTGGATCACCTGAGGTCAGGAGTTTGAGAACAGCCTGGGCAACATGGTGAAACACCGTCTCTACTAAAAATACAAAAATTAGTCGGGTGTGGTGGTGTGTGCCTGTAATCCCAGCTACTTGGGAGGCTGAGGTGGGAGAATTGCTTGAACCCGGGAGGCGGAGGTTGCAGTGAGCGGAGGTTGCTACTGTACTCCAGCCTTGGCAACAGAGGAAGACTGTCTCAAAAAAAAAAAAAAAATTGTATGTCTGTGAGTAACCACACAACTGCATACTGCATATATTTATTTTATGACAATCCTTCCTTGAACCCCTGCTCTGAAAGATTCTGGGGACCCAGTGGTGACCCAGATGTCCTGGCTCTGTCCTCCTGGGCCACACAGGCTAGCAGGGCAACAGTGTCTGTGATGAAACCCGGTGATTGCGTGAATGTGTGTGTGATTGACAGTGTTGTTGGAACTGTGGGACACTATGAGTGTTACTGTGTGTGTGCAGGAGTCCACGGCCCTGGGTATGTGACTGTGTGTCACTGTGGATGACTGTCAACCTGTGAGTGAGAGACTGTGGCTGTCTGGGTGTGACCGTGGGACTGTATGGGTGTGATTGAATGTGTGACTACGTAACAGCTTGTGAGGTTCTGTGACTGTGCCTTTCCATGGCTCAGCCTATGGGATTGTGTGTGACACTGCATGTTTGACTGAGTGACTGAGGCTCTGGGAATGAGTGGCGGTGGGCGGGGGTACCTGTGGGTGGGACAGCATGACAGATTGTACACACTTGGTGCAGGGGTCCTCAGGACGATAAGGACAATTCAGTAACTGCCCTCCCTCATGACATTGATGACTGCCCGCTGCTCAGCTCTCTGCCCCAGAGCTCCCCGCTTCCGTTCCCTGTCCCGCCTTGGCCCCGCCCCCTCCCACCACCCCGGGCTGCCAGCGCCTGTCACCTCTCCCAGAGCCAAGTCGAGGCAGTGGAGGCAGCGGTGGCAGGGGCTGCAGGAGCAAGTGACCAGGAGCAGGACTGGTCACAGGTGAGGGCTCCCCAATCCCAGCCCATTCTCCCTGCCCCCCTTGACCCCTCAAGTCTCTGGCACTCTCCCTCTCTGCTTCTCTGCCCTACCTTTGTCTCTCTGTCTCTGTGCCCACCACCGCCTCTGCTCATCTCTGTCTCTTGATGTCTCTGTCTGCTTGTTTCCACCTCTGGTTAGCTGCTAGATAACTTCTCTCTCCCCTGCTCTGTGTCCCTCCACGTCTCTGCCTCCTCTTTGTCTCCTAGCCCACGTTTGTGTCTCTTTCTCTGTTTGTTTTTCTCTGGTCTCTGGCTGGGGGTCTCATTCTGTCCCTCCGTCTCTGCGCCTCTCAGTCTTTACATTTCTGTCTCTGGTGTCTGTGACGCCGTTGTCTGTCCTTCTGAGGCTCGGCCTGAGATCCTCTCTGCTTCCCTCTTTCTCTACGTGGAGCCGCCGGGGCGCGGGTGAGTGGGTGTTGGGCGTTAGATAGACCGATTTCCAGGCATCTACACATCTAACCCCGGATCTGTCGCTTCTCTAGTCCCTAAGTGTTTGGATGCTGGGAAAGGGTTGTTCCACTTACTCTGGGCTTTATCCACCCCCAGTGGGGAAAGTTTTGTAAGGTCGGGTTCCTATCTGTGCTAGAAAACCCTTTGGGCTTGGAGAGTGGGAGCTCGGATGGGCGTTTCAAGTTCTCCACCAGGCTGTGGGAACTCGGGCGTTTCAAGTACCCCACTAGGGGGTACTGAAAACCTTCAAGGTTTTCAGTTCCCCATAGAAAAGGGGTCTAGGCTGACGGTTTCTACTCCCTCCTCTCCAAGGCGGTCCCCGGGTTCCCAGGAGTCTGTAGGTCCAGACTCGCGGTGGCACTGACACTTCCGCCCAGCGTAGCTCTAGGGCAACCGCCCGCTCAGCAAACACCCCCCTTCCACCTTTGCTGCCCCAGCAACAGTCAGGGGCTGCCGGGGAATCGCTTAAAGGGCCCCTCCCACCACGGGAGTTCCACCCACTCCGCGTGCCTCTCCCTCCCCGCAGATCATCACGCCTGGGAATTGCGGGAGCAGGTGCGCTGCCTCGGAGTCCCGCGTGTGTACGGCTCCCCCGCCGTCTGCCCCTGTGTGTGAATCCCTGAGGCGGGGTGACGCTGGGGTTGGAGTAGGAGGGCAGACGTGCTGACCTTGCCCTGGGACCCTCCAGGCCTGATCGCCCCTGCACGAACCAGACCCTTCGCCGCCCTCACGATGACTACCTCTCCGATCCTGCAGCTGCTGCTGCGGCTCTCACTGTGGGGGCTGCTGCTCCGGAGGGCGGAGGTGAGGACGCGAGGAGCCAGAGGAGCTCCAGGCTTGGAGGGAGGTATGGGGACGGTTTTAGGGCTTCCCTCGTCAGGGCGCTGTCGCTCACGCCTGTAATCCCAGAACTTTGGGAGGCCGAGGCGTGTGAATCACCTGAGGTCAGGAGTTCGAGACCAACCTGGCCAACATGGTGAAACTCCCTCTCTACTAAAAAAATACAAAAATTAGCCGGGCATGGTGGCGGCTGCCTGTAATCCCAGCTACTCAGAAGGCTGAGGCAGGAGAATCGCTTGAGCCCGGGAGGCAGAGGTTGCGGTGAGCCGAGATCGCGCCACCGCACTCTAACTTGGGTGACAGAGTGAGACTCTGTCTCAGGAAAAACAAAACAAAACAAAAAGGCTTGCCTCAGCGCAAAGAGAGTTTCAAGACTGCCCCGCTTGCCCAGATTCGAGTTGTTGGGTGGTGTTTTGTTTGTTTGTTTGTTTTCTTTTTTTGAGACAGAGTCTCACTCTGTCACCCAGGCTGGGATGCAGTGGCATGATCTCGGCTCACTACAACCTCCGTCTCCCGGGTTCAAGAGATTCTCCCGCCTCAGCCTCTCGAGTAGCTGGGACTACAGGCGCACTCCACCACGCCCGGCTAATTTTTGGATTTTTAGTAGAGACGGGGATTTCACCAGGTTGGCCAGGCTGGTCTCGAACTCCTGGCCTCAAGTGATCCACCCGCTTCGGCCTCCCGAAGTGCTGGGATTACAGGCGTGAGCCACCGCGCCCGGGCCCAGATTCGAGTTTTGATTATTGTTTCCACTCCTTTTTCTTCCCCCAAAAAATCTTCCTGATAATTTCCAGCCACCCCCTCCCCAATTTTCTTGAAGGTTTTCAGTCTCTCATGGCAGCTCCAGTGGGTGGCTTCCAGGCACCCCACCCCAAGACTTGGAACTGGTTTCCAAGCCACCCAAGACCCCTAAGCAACACGCAACAGACCCTCGGAGTCTCTCTGGGGCGCTTCTGGGCCACATGGACCTAGCAGCCTGGGAGCGGGGGTCGGTCTTGCGGGGAGTCCTCCCTTCTTTCTTTTCCTAGACAGGCTCTGAGGGGCAGACGGCGGGGGAGCTGTACCAGCGCTGGGAACGGTACCGCAGGGAGTGCCAGGAGACCTTGGCAGCCGCGGAACGGCCTTCAGGTGTGACCAGGAGGGCTGGGGACGCGGGGAGGACCTGAGGCTGAGAGGGGTGGGCTTGGGGTGGGCCTTGGGCTGACGGGCGGGGAAGAAATCTTGGGGCGCTGTGGGCTGGAGAGGCCCGGGGACTGACCTGAGCGTGGTGGGAACTGGGGCAGGACCACGGTTCCTGGGGGAGGCCTGGGAAGAAGCTTGAAATGGGAGGAGCCTTGGGCGGGGCCTGCACAGAAATAAACCTTGAAGGAGGCGGGATTTGGGATGGAGATTGGGAAGGGCCCCTCCGGGTGGGACGATCTGGGGCGGGGACTTGTTTGGTGGGAGGAGCCCAGAGTGGGGCCGGGAGGAGGGGCGGAGCTTTGAGGCTGGTGGGAGGAGCTTGTGGCCCAGCCGGGACGGAACGCCCTCCAAGTGGGCGGGGCTAGAGCCGGGCTTGATGTGGCTGGCGGAGAAGCGCTGGCCCACTGCGCAGTAGGTCGACTGAGCACCTGGCCCCCGTGCCCACCCCCAGGCCTCGCCTGTAACGGGTCCTTCGATATGTACGTCTGCTGGGACTATGCTGCACCCAACGCCACTGCCCGTGCGTCCTGCCCCTGGTACCTGCCCTGGCACCACCACGGTGAGGTGCTCCCTGGGCCCGGAGCCCTCCCCAGAAACAAACAGCTGCTAACCTTTGCCCCCAGACGCCTACATCCGAGTCCCACAGCTCACCTGCACCCCTCTCCTGCTCCTCTTTGTCCCCTACTCCTTTCCAGCAGGCTGGGTTTCTCCTGTCTGTCCAACCCTGCCTATCTCACATAACGCAGCTTCTCTGTCTCCGTATCTCTTTCTATTTATTTATTTGGAGACGGAGTCTCGCTCTATCGCCCAGGCTGGAGTGAAGTGGGATGAACTCGGCTCACTGCAACTTCCGCCTCCCGGGTTCAATCGATTCTCCAGCCTCAGCCTCCCGAGAAGCAGGCGCGCGCCACCACACCCGGCTTTTTTTTTTTTTTTGTATTGTTAGTAGAGACAGGGTTTCACCATGTTGGCCAGGCTGGTCTCGAACTCCTAACCTCAAGTGACCCGCCGGCCTTGGCTTCCCAAAGTTCTGGGATTACAGGCATGAGCCACCGTGCCTGGCCACCACAGGATTCTTATTTTGTCTCCTTTTCCTGAGTCTGTCAGTCTCTGGGCATCTTAACCTAACTAGCAACGTCGCCTCAGACAGTTTATTTATTTAACCTATTTTTTTTTCTTTTTGAGACAGAGTCTGGCTCTGTCACCCATGTGGTGGCAGCATCATAGTTCACTGCAGCCTCGGAACTCCCGGGTTCAAGCGATCCTCCCGCCTCAGCCTCCCAAATAGCAGGGACTACAGGCGCACGCTAATACACCCAGCTAACTTTTTTAAAAAAATTGGCAGTGACAGAGTCTTGCCATGTTACCCAGGCTGGTCTTAAACTCCTGGCCTCAAGGGATCCTCTCACCTCAGCCTCCCAAAGCACTGGGATTACAGGCCTATTTAATTTTTGTTGTTTTTGTTGTTGTTGAGACAGAGTCTCACTTTGTTGCAAGGCTGGAATGCAATGGCGTGATCTCGGCTCACTGTAACCTCACCTCCCGGGTTCAAGAGATTCTCCTGCCTCAGCCTCCTGAGTAGATGGGACTACAGGCGCACGCCACCACACCCAGCTAATTTTTGTATTTTTAGTAGAGACAGGGTTTCACCATGTTGGCCAGGATGGTCTCGATCTCTTGACCTAGTGATCCACCTGTCTTGGCCTCCCAAAGTGCTGGGATTACAGGTGTGAGCCACCGCGCCCGGCCTTAACATTTTGTATCTCAATTTTCCCATATGTAGAACTAGGTTAAGGATATTACCAATTCCATGTGCTTGTATGAATATTAAATTAATACAAATAACATGCCATATAAGGGTTTATCATCATCATCATCATCATCATCACCACCGCTTCGGCTCTCTCCCTCTCTGTTATTGTCTCACAGTTTGTCTTTCTGTATTTATCTCTTTCTCTGTGTGCCTTAATTCTCTCCCTTCTTTCCCCACAGTGGCTGCAGGTTTCGTCCTCCGCCACTGTGGCAGTGATGGCCAATGGGGACTTTGGAGAGACCATACACAATGTGAGAACCCAGAGAAGAATGAGGCCTTTCTGGTAAGAAGAGGTGAGGGCTTCAGGTCGGGAGTCCAGGGAGAGATGGAAAGGCGGTAGATTCAGGCAGGGCCTAAAACCCCTTGGACTGTTCAGACCTCTGGGTTGTGAGAGAAACTCAACTCAGACTGGCTTCAAAGAGAGAAAGCTGTATTGCCTTCTGTGATGGAAAAGAATAAGATGGCCGGGTGCTGTGGCTCACGCCTGTAATCCCAGCACTTTGGGAGGCCAAGGAGGGTGGATCACTTGAGGTCAGGAGTTTGAGACCAGCCTGGCCAACATGTCAAAACCCCATCTCTACTAAAAATACAAAAATTAGCCTGGCATGGTGGTGTGCACCTGTAGTCCCAGCTACTCAGGGGGCTGAGACGTAAGAATTGCTTGAACCCAGGAGGCAGAGGTTGCAGTGAGCCAAGATCGTGCCACTGCACTGCAGCCTGAGTGACAGAGCGAGACTCCATCTCAAAAAAAAAAAAAAAAAAAAGAATGCTGTGGTTGGGCCGAGCTCAATGGCTAATGCCTATAATTCCAATACTTTGAGAAGATGATTGCTTGAATGCAGGATTTTGAGGCCAGCCTGGGTAACATAGTGAAACTCCATCTCTACAAAAAATATAAAAATTTGGCCGGGAGCAGTGGCTCATGCCTGTAATCCCAGCACTTTGGGAGGCCGAGGCGGGCAGATCACGAGGTCAAGAGATTGAGACCATTCTGGCCAACATGGTGAAACCCCATCTCTACTAAAAATACAAAAATTAGCTGGGCAGGCCGGGCGTGGTGGCTCACGCTTGTAATCCCAGCACTTTGGGAGGCCGAGGCGGGCGGATCATGAGGTCAGGAGATCGAGACCACGGTGAAACCCCGTCTCTACTAAAAATACAAAAAATTAGCCGGGCGTGGTGGCGGGCGCCTGTAGTCCCAGCTACTTGGAGAGGCTGAGGCAGGAGAATGGCGTGAACCCGGGAGGCGGAGCTTGCAGTGAGCCGAGATCGCGCCACTGCACCCCAGCCTGGGCGACAGAGCAAGACTCCGTCTCAAAAAAAAAAAAAAAAATTAGCTGGGCATGGTGGCGCACACTTGTAGTCCCAGCTACTGTGGAGGCTGGGGCAGGAGGATTGCTTGAGCCCTGGGGGGCGAGGCTCCAGGGAACCATGATCCTGCCAGAGTACTCCAGCCTGGGCAACAAAGCAAGACTATGTCTCAAAAAAAAAAAAAAAAAAAAATCTGGTTGGCTGGTCACATGCCTCGTGCCCTGGAGCTGAAGGGTGGAGTCGGCCCTTCTCAAATAAGGGTAAGCAGTTCCCCAAGATAAAATAGGGCAGAAACAAAGAGCAGAAGTCCTTCCAGTCTCTCTCTGGGTCTGAGGCTTCGAGCCAAGCCTTGTTCCCTTCCTCTTCTTGCCCCGACCAGGACCAAAGGCTCATCTTGGAGCGGTTGCAGGTCATGTACACTGTCGGCTACTCCCTGTCTCTCGCCACACTGCTGCTAGCCCTGCTCATCTTGAGTTTGTTCAGGTGGGACCTTAAGCCTAAGTGGTGGTGGCAGAGATGTGAGCTCGGCCTCAGTTTGTCCAGTAAGATGGGGTGGTCTGTTTCCACCAGGTCCAACCATCCACTGGTGGTTCTATGGGGAGCAGTGGGGGTGGTTAAAGGAGCTCTGTGTGGCCGGGCGCGGTGGCTGATGCCTGTATTCCCAGCTCTTTGGGATGCCAAGGCAGGAGGATCGCTTGAGCCCAGGAGTTTGAGATCAGGCTGGGCAACATAGTGAAACCTTGTCTCTACGACAAATAAAAAATGAGCTAGGCATGCTGGTGGTGCACCTGTGGTACCAACTATAGGGGGGCGCTGAGACAGGAGGATTGCTTGAGCTCAGGAGGTTGAGGCTGCAGTGAGCCCTGATTGTGCCACTGCATTCTAGCCTGGGTGACAGAGTGAGACCCTGTTTAAAAAAAAAAAAATAGAGCTGTGTGTGGCTGAGGACAGCTCTCCAGAGGCCCCCAAACTGCCTTCCAAATTCCCCTAGGCGACTACATTGCACTAGAAACTATATCCACATCAACCTGTTCACGTCTTTCATGCTGCGAGCGGCGGCCATTCTCAGCCGAGACCGTCTACTACCTCGACCTGGCCCCTACCTTGGGGACCAGGCCCCTGTGCTGTGGAACCAGGTGGGCATCCTCCTTCCATTCCTCCAAATGGGAATCTTGCTTCTCTGGTGGGACCAGGAAGTTCTCAGTCCATTTCCTACCTCCTACACTCTCCACAGTTTATCTGAGTTGGGAGTGTCCCTCTCCAAATGTGTCTTGGGGTGGGGGATCAAGACACATTTGGAGAGGGAACCTCCCAACTCAGCCTCTGCCATCATTGAACTCTCCCAGCTTATCACTCCCATATTGGAATTTTCCATTCCTCTCCCTCATTATCTCACCCATCATTGAACTTTTTCACCAATGAGAGAATCCACCTGCTGGAGGTGAGACATGGCAGGATACGAGAAAGTAAGTGGGGGCGGGGTTGGTGCCACTTTGTTACTAGAAGAGAGGGTGGGAGAGACTAGAGTCTGGGAGCAGACGTGGTAAGAACTATCTGGTTGAAAGTTGGACCATACCAATTGTTAAGAAGCCGCACGCGCCCAGGCACAGTGGCTCACATCTGTAATCCCAGCACTTTGGGAGGCCAAGACGGGCAGATCACGAGGTCAGGAGTTCAAGATCAGCCTGGCCAATATGGTGAAACCCCGTCTCTACTAAAAATACAAAAATTAGCTGGGCGTGGTGGCGCGTGCCTGCAGTCTCAGCTACTTGGGAGGCTGAGGCAAAAGAATCGCTTGAACCCAGGAGCAGGAGGTTGCAGTGAGCTGAGATTGCACCACTGCACTCTAGCCTGGGTGACAGAGCAAGACTCTACCGCAAAAAAAAAAGCCATAGCGTGGCCCAGCAATGGCTCATGCCTGTAATCCCAGCCCTTTGGGAGGCGGAGGTGGGCAGATTGCTTTTTGCCCAGGAGTTCAAGACCAGCCTGGGTAACGTAGCAAAACCCCATCTCTACAAAAACATACAAAAATTAGCCGGGCATGACGGCCCTCGCCTGTACTCCCAGCTACTTGGGAGGCTGAGATGGTAGGATCACTTGAGTCCAGGAGGTCGAGGCTGCAGTGAGCTGTGATGCTGTGATAGCGCCAGTGCAATCTGGCGAAAGATTGAGACCCTGTCTCAAAAAAAAAAAAAAAAAAGAGGGGCCGGGCACGGTGGCTCATGCCTGTAATCCAAGCACTTTGGGAGGACGAGACAGGCAGGTCACAAGGTCAGGAGTTCAAGACCAGCCTGACCAACATAGTGAAACCCCGTCTCTACTAAAAATACAAAAATTGGCCGGGCGCGGTGGCTCATGCTTGTAATCCCAGCACTTTGGGAGGCCGAGGCGGGCGGATCACGAGGTCAGGAGATCGAGACCACGGTGAAACCCCGTCTCTACTAAAAATACAAAAAAAATTAGCCGGGCGTGGTGGCGGGCGCCTGTAGTCCCAGCTACTCGGAGAGGCTGAGGCAGGAGAATAGCGTGAACCCGGGAGGCAGAGCTTGCAGTGAGCCAAGATCGCACCACTGCACTCCAGCCTGGGTGACAGAGCGAGACTCCATCTCAAAAAAAATAAAATAAAATAAAATAAAGTAAAATAAAAATACAAAAATTAGCTGGACGTGGGGTACATGCCTGTAGTCCCAGCTACTCGGGAGGCTGAGGCAGGAGAATCACTTGAACCCAGGAGGCACAGATTGCAGTGAGCAGAGATTGTGCCATTGCACTCCAGCCTGGGTGATAGAGCAAGGCTCCGTCTAAAAAAAAAAAAAAAAACAAAAAAGAGGAAGCCATAGGGCAGGAGAGTCCATAATGTGGGTACTGGCAGGAGAGTTCAGTTCTTAGAAGGAGCTGGGGTGACCAGTGACAGAGGTCACATTTTGGGGATCTAGGGGGAACTGACGGCAATGATGGAAGGTGCCAATTATTTTTTGTTTTGTTTTTTGTTTGTTTTGTTTTTTTGAGACGGAGTCTCAAAAAAGAAGCTGATACTTTTTTTTTTTTTTGAGACGAAATCTCCCTCTGTCGCCCAGGTTGGAGTGCAGTGGTGCAATCTCGGCTCACCGCAACCTCCGCCTCCTGGGTTCAAGCGATTCTCCTGCCTCAGCTTCCCAAGTAGCTGGGATTACAGGCGCCCGCCACCACGCCTGGCTAATTTTTGTATTTTTAGTAGAGATGGGGTATCACCATGTTGGCCAGGCTGGTCGCCAACTCCTGACTTCAGGTGATCCGCCCACCTTGGCCTCCTAAAGTGCTGGGATTACAGGCGTGAGCCACCGCGCTCAACCAGATACCAATTGTTAAGGGGTTCAGAGTGGGAGAGTCCATACAGGGAAAGGGAATAGGGTGAGAGAAACCAATCACAGATACCATTCACTGGGGACACAGAGTGGAAGAACCTTTGATGGCAAGAGATGGGATGGAAGGGCGATCAAGGTTGGGGGAGGCTGGGAGACACTCGGGCAGCGCTGACTACCCCTCTACCGGTCTGGCCCCTCCCTAGGCCCTCGCTGCCTGCCGCACGGCCCAGATCGTGACCCAGTACTGCGTGGGTGCCAACTACACGTGGCTGCTGGTGGAGGGCGTCTACCTGCACAGTCTCCTGGTGCTCGTGGGAGGCTCCGAGGAGGGCCACTTCCGCTACTACCTGCTCCTCGGCTGGGGTGAGCTCCGATCCCGTTCCCCGCCCAACCCAGCGCGCCTCTCCTCGGCTACCTCACCTGCCCTGCTGGTTGGCCTCTGCGGGTCTCCTCCCATCTCTAGGCTTCTGCCTCCCCCACCCCGACAGAGGAATTCCGCGGGTCTTGGGCCTGGCGGGGCCCGTGAGCGCGCTGACAGCTGCGGCGGGGTGGGGGGGCGGGGTCGGGGTCTGCACAGGGGCCCCCGCGCTTTTCGTCATTCCCTGGGTGATCGTCAGGTACCTGTACGAGAACACGCAGTGAGTTGCAGGGTCTGGGGCGGGGCGTGGGAGGTGGGCGGGGCTTTGAGGGACGTGGGCGGGTTGTGATGGAAACGTGGGCAGGGTCGGAAGGCTCTTCGGTGTTGGGGATACACGGGCGGGATCCAAAGGAATGGGGAGTTAGGAAAGGTTGTGTTCGAGGGCAACCGGCGAGGGGAGGGGGTGGGGCCTGGATCGTAATGGGCGGGACCTTAGAGAATGTGTGTGGTCTCAAGTGCGGTGGGCGGGGCCTAGCGAGCAAATGAGCTTGGTGATCGGTGAGTCTAGAGTTTTTCTATCTCTTAGCTCTACTCCGCCTTCCCCAGGTGCTGGGAACGCAACGAAGTCAAGGCCATTTGGTGGATTATACGGACCCCCATCCTCATGACCATCTTGGTAGGATCGGTCCCGCCTCCACCAGGCCGTCCTCAGGGATTTCCCATTCTGGGAAGTGGGGTGCCACCTCCTCCTGCCCCTCCGGAATGGGATCGCGGCTGGCTTAGCCCTTATCTCTCCCCACAGATTAATTTCCTCATTTTTATCCGCATTCTTGGCATTCTCCTGTCCAAGCTGAGGACACGGCAAATGCGCTGCCGGGATTACCGGCTGAGGTGAGAGCATGCGTTGGGGACCGAGGGGAAGGGGCCGGGTGCGAGATGGGGAACCAGGGCTGCGGGATCACTGCTGCCGCCCTCTCTCCCCAGGCTAGCTCGCTCCACGCTGACGCTGGTGCCCCTGCTGGGTGTCCACGAGGTGGTGTTTGCTCCCGTGACAGAGGAACAGGCCCGGGGCGCCCTGCGCTTCGCCAAGCTCGGCTTTGAGATCTTCCTCAGCTCCTTCCAGGTGCTCAGGCAGGGTGCAGGGGCTCCATCCTTCCACCCAGGGCCTCCTCCCAGAGGGGCACGAAGTCGTTCTCTGGTGCAGCCACTGAATGGGGTGTGAAGACGGGATTTAGTTCCTTCATTCATTCTTTTGTTTTGTTTTCTTTTTTTTTTTTGAGACGGATTCTCGCTCTGTCGCCCAGGCTGGAGTACAGTGGCGCGATCTCGGTTCACTGCAGCCTCTGACTCCCGGGTTCAAGCGATTCTCCTGCCTCAGCCTCCAGAGTAGCTGGGATTACAGGAATGTGCCACCACACCTGGCTAATTTTTGTATTTTTAGTAGAGACGGGGTTTCATCATGTTGGCCAGGCTGGTCTCCAACTCCTAACCTCAGGTAATCCTCCCAAAGTGCTGGGATTACAGGCGTGAGCTATGGTGCCCAGCCCGTTCATTCATTCAATACAAAATACTGAGCTAGGACTGTCCTGGGCTGCGGGGAGCAGCAGAGGCCGGGACAGGAGATTGGTCCTGTCAGTGCTGCCTGCTAGTGAAGAGTGAGGGCTTGGAGGCTGGACACAGCTGGGGCCAAATTCAGGTTCTGTCACTTTCTAGATGTTTGCCAGCTGTGTGGCCTTCACCTCAGGGTTGAGGGTAGGGAGAGGTAAGTGAGGTACCGACGTGCAGAATCTAAGGAAAGATTCATTCCAAAATTGAAGGCCCACCCTACACTTGCTTGGTTTACCTGAGTCCCCAACCTGCTTCACCTCATTCGGCCTGTTTTCTCATCTCTAAAGTGGGGAAAATACCAGTCTCAGTGGACAAGGCTGTTAATTCATTAAATTCAGCAAAAAATAGGCCGGGCGCGGTGGCTCACGCTTGTAATCCCAGCACTTTGGGAGGCCGAGGCGGGCAGATCACGAGGTCAGGAGATCGAGACCACGGTGAAACCCCGTCTCTACTAAAAATACAAAAAATTAGACGGGCGTGGTGGCGGGCGCCTGTAGTCCCAGCTACTCGAAGAGGCTGAGGCAGGAGAATGGCGTGAACCCGGGAGGCGGAGCTTGCAGTGAGCCGAGATTGCGCCACTGCACTCCAGCCTGGGCGACAGAGCGAAATTCCGTCTCAAAAAAAAAAAAAAAAAAAATTCATCAAAAAATTACTGAGCATGTATATATGCTAAACACTCCTCCAGGCTTATCACAGGGATACAGCCAAGAACCAGATGGTCCCTACCCTCCAGTGGGAAAGACACAGTAAACACACTATAGAAGTAAGGCATACAGCTGGGCGCAGTGGCTCACACCTGTAATCCCAGCATTTTGGGAGGCCAAGGCAGGCGGATCACCTGAGGTCAAGAGTTCAAGACCAGCCTGACCAATATGATGAAACCCTGTCTCTACTAAAAAAATAGAAAAATTAGCTGTATGTGGTGGCGGCTGCCTGTAATCCCAGCTACTCAGGAGGCTGAGGTGGGAGAATCGCTTGAACCCGGGAGGTGGAGGTTGCAGTGAGCCAAGATCACGCCACTGCACTCCAGCCTGGCCACAGAGGGCGATCATGTCTCAAAAAAAAAAAAAAAAAAAAAAAGGAAAGCATATAGAATGTCAGATGGTGAGATGTGCCTAGAGGGAGAATAAAGCAAGAAAAGAGATGAGGAGTGTCCACTGAGGGATGGGGTTACTGTTTTATTTATTTTTATTTTTTTAGAGATGAGGTCTCCCTCTGTTGTCCAGGCTGGAGTGCAGGGTTGTGATCCTAGCTCACTGCAGCCTTGGACTCCTGGTCCAAACCAATCCTCCTGCTTCAGCCTCCTAAGTAGCTGGGAGCACAGAAGCAAGCCATCACATCTGACTAATTTTTTTTTTTTTTTGAGACAGAGTTTCACTCTTGTTTCCCAGGCTGCAGTGCAATAGTGCCATCTCGGCTCACTGCAACCTCCACTTCCCAGATTCGAGCGATTCTCTTGCCTCAGCCTCCCAAGTAGCTGGGATTACAGGGGTGTGCCACCATGCCCAGCTAAATTTTTTTTTTTGGAGACAGAGTTTTGCTCTGTTGCCCAGGCTGGAATGCAGTGGCATGATCTTGGCTCACTGCAACCTCTGCCTCCTGGCTTCAACCAATTCTTTGCCTCAGCCTCCTGAGTAGCTGGGATTACAGGCACTGCCACGACTCTTGGCTCATTTTTGTATTTTTAGTAGAGACAGGATTTCACCATCTTGGCCAGGCTGATCTTGAACTCCTGACCTTGTGATCCACCTGCCTCGGCCTCCCAAAGTGCTGGAATTACAGGTGTGAGCCACCTCGCCCAGCTAATTTTGTATTTTATTTATTTTTTTTTTTTTTTTTTGAGACGGAGTCTCGCTGTCACCCCAGGCCTCGGCTCACTGCAAGCTCTGCCTCCCGGGTTCACGCCATTCTCCTGCCTCAGCCTCCTGAGTAGTTGGGACTACAGGCGCCCACCACCACGCCCGGCTAATTTTTGTATTTTTAGTAGAGATGGGGTTTCACCGTGTTAGCCAGGATGGTCTCGATCTCCTGACCTCATGATCCGCCCGCCTCGGCCTCCCAAAGTGCTGGGATTACAGGCGTGAGCCACCGCGCCCGGCCCGTATTTTATTTATTTTGAGATGGAGTCTCCTGCTGTTGCCCAGGCTGGAGTGCAGTGGCACAATCTCGGCTCACTGCAAGCTCTGCCTCCCGGGTTCACGCCATTCTCCTGCCTCAGCCTCCCAAGTAGCTGGGACTATAGGTGCCCGCCACGACGCTCAGCTAATTTCTTTTTGTATTTTTAGTAGAGACAGGGTTTCACCGTGTTAGCCGGGATGGTCTCTATCTCCTGACCTGACCTCGTGATCCACCCGCCTCCGCCTCCCAAAGTGCTGGGATTACAGGCGTGAGCCACCGCGCCCGGCCCAATTTCGTATTTTTAGTAGAGATGGGGTTTCTCCATGTTGGTCAGGCTGGTCTCAAACTCCTGACCTCAGGTGATCAGCCTGCCTTGACCTCCCAAAGTGCTGGGATTACAGGCATGAGCCACTGTACCCAACTGTTTTCATTTTTTTTTTGATATAGAGTCTCACTCTATCACCCAGGCTTGGAGTGCAGTGGCATGATCTCGGATCACTGCAACCTCTGCCTCCAGGGTTCACGCATTTCAGCCTCCTGAGTAGCTGGGATTACAGGTGTGCACCACCACACTCAGTTAACCTTTGTATTTTTAGTAGAATCGGGGTTTTACCATGTTGCCCAGGCTGGGCTCGAACTCCTGGCCTCAGCTGATCTTCCCACCTCGGTCTCCCAGAATGCTGGGATTACAGGTGTGAGCCACCACGCCTGGCCAAATTTTTGTATTTTTTGTACAGATTGGGTCTTGTTATGTTCCTCTGGCTGGTCTTGGGCTCCTGGGCTCAAGTGATCCTCCCACTTTGGCTTCCCAAAGTGCTGGGATTACAGGTGTGAGCCACCGTGCCTGGCCAGGTTGCTGTTTTAGGTGGGGACAAGGGAAAGCATTTCTGAGGAGACACTGAAGAAGGTGAGGGGACAAGCCAGGCAGGTATTTAGGGAAAATGTTTCAGGAAGGGAAATATCAAGTACAAGATCCCTGAGGCAGGAGAGTAGCTGGCGAGAGGGAGGAAGACCAGGGTGCCTGAAGAATGGGAGCCAGTAGGGAGGCTGTGAGGAGATGAGGACGGAGAGGTGAGGGGCCTCGGGGGTCCAGGTGAGGACTTCGGCTTTTCCTCTGCTTGAAGCAGGGGCCATGGGAGGGCTCTCAGCAGAAGGATTTGGTCTGAGTGAGATTTTAACAGCATCATGGAAAGTAAAACTAAAATAAGCAATGTCTTAATAATAGTATGTATACATAGTTGATTTCTATTAATTTATCAACGTCTTATTAATTTTAAAAGAGAAATGCATTTTATATTAATTTAAATTTAAATTTGGATGTTGACTATGTATACATTTATGCAAACATAAGCAACTAATTTGGCTGGGCACCATGCCTCACTTTGGGAGGCTGAGAAAGGAGAATTGATTGAGCCCAGGAATTGAAAACCAGCCTGGGCAAGGTAGTGAGACCCCCATCCCTCTTTTTTTTTTTTTTTTTTGACAGAGTCTTGCTCTGTTGCCCAGGCTAGAGTACAGTGGCGCAATCTTGGCTCACTGCAACTTCTGCCTCCCGGGTTCAAGCAATTCTCCTGCCTCAGCCTCCTGAGTAGCTGGGATTACATGTGTCCACCACCACGCCCAGCTAAGTTTTGTATTTTTAGTAGAGATGGGGTTTCACCATGTTGGCCAGACTGGTCTGGAACTCCTGACCTCAGATGATCTGCCCGCTTCGGCCTCCCAGAGTGCTGGGATTACAGGTGTCAGCTACTGCACCTGGCCGAGATCCCCATCTCTACCAAAAATAAAAAATTAGCTGCTGGACGCGGTGCCTCATGTCTGTAATCTCAGCTCTTTGGAGGCCAAGGCAGGCGGATCTCCTAAGTTCAGGAGTTCAAGTCCAGTGTGACCAACATGGAGAAACCCTGTCTCTACTTAAAACACAAAAATTAGCCAGGCTACGTGGCACATGCCTGTAATCCCAGCTATTCAGGAGGCTGAGGCAGGAACATCGCTTGAACCCGGGAGGCGGAGGTTGCACTGAGCTGAGATTGTGCCACTGCACTCCAGCCTGGGCAACAGAACAAGACCTTGTCTCAAAAAAAAAAAAAAAAAAAAAAAATTAACTTGGTGTGGTAGTGCATGCCTGTAGTCTTAGCCACTCTGGAGGCTGAAGTGGGAGGATCCCTCTAGCTCAGGAGTTGAGGTTGAAGTGAGCCATGATCACTCCACTCCAGCCTGGGCGACAGAGCCAGACCCTGTCTCAAAAACCAAAAACAGGCTGGGTGCGTTGGCTCACGCCTGTAATCCTAGCACTTTGGGAGGCTGAGGCGGGCATATTGCCTGAGCTCAGGAGTTCGAGACAGCCTGGGCAACATGGCAAAAATTCTGTCTCTATTAAAAACACAAAAAATTAGCTGGGCGTGGTGGCGCATGCCTGTAATCCCAGGTACTTGGGAGGCTGATTCAGGAGAATCGCTTGAACCTGGGAGGCCGAGTTTGCAGTGAGCTGAGATCGCATCACTGCACTCCAGCCTGGGCGACAGAGCAAGACTCTGTCTCCCTGTCTCCAGAAAAAAAAACAGTAACACAATCACCCTAAATTCTCACAACTACTACTATATTACTGCTTCATTTTCCAGATGAAGAAACTCAGGCACAGTGCAATTAAGCAGCTTGCCCAAATGGGAAAGAAAGTGGAAAGGTGGTTTTTGAGTCCAGGGAGTCCACCTCCAGGGTCCGCAGTTCTTAACCCCCAGCCAGCAGTGCTCAGCTAACCTTCTGGGGCAAACAGTGGGGTTGGTGTGGGGGAAGCCAGGAACCAGTGAAAAGATGACCCTGATAGTTTAAGACCACGGTGGCGGTAGCTGAGGTGCTTCAGGGCCTGGCAAGGGCTCGAGCTTATTAAGAGAACAGTTACAAAGGCCAGGCGCGGTGGCTCATGCCTGTAATCCCAGCACTTTGAGAGGCTGAGATGGGTGGATCACCAGAGGTCAGGAGTTCGAGACCAGCCTGGACAACAGGATGAAACCCCGTCTCTACTAAAAATACAAAAATTAGCTGGGTGTGGTGGAGGGCGCCTGTAATCCCAGCTATTCAGGAGGCTGAAGCAGGATAATCACTTGAACCCGGGAGGTAGAGGTTGCCGTTTGCCAAGATCGTGCCACTGCACTCCCGCCTGGGCAATAAGAGCAATATTCCGACTCTTAAAAAACAAAAACGGGGAGGGAGGCGCGGAGGCGGTTACAGTCCTGCCCTCACCAGCGATGTAACCTCCGCGCCTCCTCTGGGCAGGGCTTCCTGGTCAGCGTCCTCTACTGCTTCATCAACAAGGAGGTAGGAAGAGCACCGGCCGCCGCCCCCGCCCTCTGGCGGCAGCGCGTGGTACGGCGCCGCCTCTGAGCGCCTTCGTGTCGCAGGTGCAGTCGGAGATCCGCCGTGGCTGGCACCACTGCCGCCTGCGCCGCAGCCTGGGCGAGGAGCAACGCCAGCTCCCGGAGCGCGCCTTCCGGGCCCTGCCCTCCGGCTCCGGCCCCGGCGAGGTCTCCACCGGCCGCGGGTTGTCCTCGGGAACCCTCCCAGGGCCTGGGAATGAGGCCAGCCGGGAGTTGGAAAGTTACTGCTAGGGGACGGGATCCCCGTGTCTGTTCAGTTAGCATGGATTTATTGAGCGCCAACTGCGTGCCAGGCCCAGTATGGAGGACGCTGGGGAAATGGTGAAGGAAACAGAAAAAAGGTCCCTGCCGTTCTGGAGATGACAACTGAGTGGGGAAAACAGACCGTGAACACAAAACATCAAGTTCCACACACGCTATGGAATGGTTATGATGAAGGGAAGCGAGAAGGGGGCCTAGGGTGGTCTGGGAGGCGTCTCCAAGGAGGTGACACTTAAGCCATCCCAGAAAGAGGTGGAAGAGATCACTCTGGGGAGAGCTGGAGAACAGGATTCTAGGCGGAAGCGATAGCATAGGCAAAGGCCCTTGGGCAGGCAGGCGCTCAGCCTTGGCTGGAGTAGAATTAAGTCAGAGCCAACAGGTGGGGAGAGAGAGAGAAGTGGGCAGGGGCACCCAAGTTGGGATTTCATTTCAGGTGCATTGCAGATTCTTAGGAGTGTCTCTTGGAGGTAATATTTTATTTTTTAAAAAATGAGACAGGATGTCACTGTTACCCAGGTTGGTCTTGAACTCCTGGACTCAAGCAATCCTCCCACCATGGGTCTCCCAAAGTGCTGGGATTACAGGCGTGAGCCACCGCACCTGGCCTTTTTTTTTTTTTTTTTTTTTAAACGGAGTCTCAACTCCGTTTGCCCAGGCTGGAGTGCAGTGGTGCAATTTCAGCTCACTGCAGCCTCCAGCTACCGAGTTCAAGCCTCCCCGGTGCTGGGATTACAGGCACCGCCACCACACCTGGCTAATTTTTGTATTTTCAGCAGAGATGGGGTTTCCCCATGTTGGCCAGGCTGGTCTGGAACTCCTGACCTCAAGTGATCCACCCACCTCAGCCTCCCAAAGTGCTGGGATTACAGGCGTGAGCCACCATGCCCGGCCCAAATGGGCTAATGTTTTGTTTTGTTTTGTTTTTGTTTTTTTTTTTGAGACGGAGTCTTGCCCTGTCCCCCAGGCTGGAGTGCAGTGGCGCAGTATCTGCTCACTTCAAGCTCCGCCTCCCGGGTTCACGCCATTCTCCTGCCTCAGCCTCCCTAGTAGCTGGGACTACAGGCACCCGCCACTACGCCCGGCTAATTTTTTGTATTTTTAGTAGATACGGGGTTTCACCGAGTTAGCCAGGATGGTCTCGATCTCCTGAACTTGTGATCCGCCCGCCTCGGCCTCCCAAAGTGCTGGGATTACAGGCGTGAGCCACCGTGCCCGGCGGGCTAATGTTTTAAACAGATCCTTCTTGTCTGCCCTGTAGAAGGACAAATTATCAGGGGCAGGGGTGGAAGCTGGAGCCCAGAAAGGAGGGGACTGCAGGTGGGAAGTGACAGTGGCTGGAGCAGGATGGAGGCCACTGAGGGGTATGAAGCAGTCGGATTTGAAGCTGTTTCAAAGGTGGAGGTGAGAGGATTTCATGAAGGATCACATGAGGACACAGCAGCAGAGAGGACTCCTTGGTTTTGGATGGTGGAGAGATGAAAGATAGGGAGATTGGGTTCGGGCAGGGGGAGAACCATGTGTGCTCTTTGGAAAGGTTAGGCTGGCAGTGTTTGTAGGACAGGACACTGAGTGTAAGGGTCTGGAGCTCTCAGGAGAGGGGCGAGCTGGAGAGAGTAATGTGAGAGGCACTGGGTCCCGAGAGGGTGATTTGGTGTGGACCGGAGCACAGGTGAGGGAAGGCAGGCCTCGCAGCTGAAACCTTATATCCAGAGCAGCCAGGGCCACTGCTGGCTGCGGAGTGAGGATGCATATCCCCACTGTCCTTAGATGGGCGGCCCCTGGGACCTGGGAGAATGAGGGGGCATGCTGACAGTCTCATTGTAGCTGGACCACCTGTATATACACCCACAGGACCCTCATCCCTAAATCCTCCCCCTACACATATGCACACTTAGTTACTATATGGGTGTTGTCGAGCATTTTCCCTGGGGTCTGTGGCTCCCTGGACCGATGTGCCCCAAAGCTGAACTCAGCCTTTACAAGCTTGCGGCCCTGCTGCCCAATTCCCCTACACCCTGCCTTGTGGGTTCTCGTGGGGTGGGGGCCTTAGGGCAGGGCCTTGTAAATAAAGTATAAGAAACAGTTGCTTTTTTTCTTTCTTGGGGAGAAGCATCTTCTTGGCAGTGTCAAAAAGGGAAATGACCGAGGCAGGCTGCCTGGTGGAGTGGGGGCCTGTGGTGGCTTTACTCAAATTTATCCATGTGTTGCTACAAGAAAACAGGACACCTGCTGCCACTGTCCCTCCTAAGACAGTCCCCAAGTGGCCATGTTACATGTGATCTGTGACGTATATGAACGGATGGTACCTGCATCCTATGGTCGCCTGGCATGCCCATGAGTGACGCTTAGGACCATGCCTGGTGCTGGTGTGTGGGCAATGCTGGGCCAGTTTGCCCAGGGCTATTCTTGCCACTTCTACTTTTATTTCACCCTCTGGAGGTGGACGCAATGGAAAGAATGTGGGGCAGGAGGTGAGGAAGGAAATTCAGACAAGCTGAGCAGAGTGGCCAGGACTGGAATCTTGGGTGCCAACTCGCAAGGTGGGGAAACTGATTTCCATTTCCCGGTAAGTACAGGTCAACACCCGAGAAGGCAGGCAAGAATGGAACCCAGACTGTGACTCCAGGGCTGTGTTGCTTCCTGTATCAGAACCAAACCCCGGGTGACCTCCTGTCGCATGCTCCTTGTCCCAACTTTACAGATTAGGACGCTGCAGCTCCATCTTGCTACCCAGGAGTTAAGACTTTTTCTGGAGGACCTGGCTCCCTGGGTTTGGAAATAGTACCATTGTTTCCTGACTGGATGGCCCTGAGCAAGTTGCTTACCCTCTCTTGGCTTCAACGATCTCATCTATAAAATGGGATCAATTAGGCTGGGCGAGGTGGCTCACGCCTGTAATCCCAGCACTTTGGGAGGCCGAGGCGGCTGGATCACAAGGTCAGGAGTTTGAGACTAGCCTGGCCAACATGGTGAAATCCTGTCTCTACTAAAAATACAAAAATTAGCTGGGCGTGGTGGCGGGTGTCTGTAATCCCAGCTACTTGGGAGGCTGAGGAAGAATTGTTTGAACCCGGGAGGTGGAGGTTGCAGTGAGCGGAGATGGTGCTACTGCAATCCAGCCTGTGGACAACAGGGTGAGACTCTGTCTCAAAAAAAAAAAACAAAAAAAAAAACAAAAAAAACCCCAGCTCTAGTATCCACCCCACAGACGGTTGTTTCCAATTAGATGTAGTAAATGCACGCCTTTATAACCCCATAACCCATTGCCTGCTGTGTATCAGGCCTCTCTCTGCTGCAGGGTCCCAGCCCTGCCACAATGCTCACAGTGTATCTCAGGCTGTGACTTTCTTTTCTTTTTCTTTTTTTTTTTTTGAGATGGAGTCTCACTCTGTTCCCAGGCTGGAGTGCAGTGGTGCGATCTCAGCTCACTGCAACCTTCACCTCCCAGGTTCAAGCGATTCTCCTGCCTCAGCCTTCCGAGTAGCTGGGACTACAGGCGTGCACCACCACACCCAGCTAATTTTTGTATTTTTAGTAGAGACGGGGTTTCACCATGTTGGCCAGGATGGTCTCGATCTCTTGATCTTGTGATCCGCCTGTCTTGGCCTCCCAAAGTGTTGGGATTACAGGGCGTGAGGCACCGCGCCTGGCCCCAGGCTGAGCCTTTCACAGCTCAGAGCGGGGCACATATCTCACTGAGTGTGCACTGACCTCAGGCCTGCAAACTCTTGCACCTTTCAGGTGTTTGCCTGTATCCAGAGGACAGAGACATAGGCAGAGACAAAGATATGGGGGGAGGGCCCAGCACAGTGGCTCACACCTGTAATTCTAGCACTTTGGGAGGCCAAGGCAGGAGGATCACTTGAGCCCAGGAGTTCAAGATCAGCCCGGGTAACATAGTGAAATCCCATCTCTACAAAAAGCCGGCAGGAGGACCACTTGAGCCTGGGGGGTCAAGGCTACAGTGAGCCATGATGGTGCTGCTGCACTCCAGCTTGACAGACAGAATGAGACCCTGTCTCAAAAAAAAAAAAAAAAAAACAAAAGATACGGGAAGCACACGATGTGTGTGTCAGAACAACACAGGGAATTTCCTTAATCCCCCCAATATATACCGCCTCCCTTTCCCACCTCCATCTATCTCCCCATATTTGTCAGAGAATTCCTCTCAAGGGTAATGCAGTTGAATTTGAGGGGCACCAGAGCTCAGGGGTGAAGCCACAGGCTCTGGAGGTGAGTTTAAATCACAGCACCACCACTTCCTGGCTGGTTGTCCCCAGAAAGTGACATTGCCCCTCTGTGTCTCAGTTCCTTCTTCTAGAAAAGGGGGATAATGAATTAACAGGCCCATGCCAGAGCTGTTGGGAGGATGTTTGAAAAGCGCTAAGCCTGGCCTGGCACCTAAACAGCTCAGCACGTGTTAGCCAGGATCCCTAGCAGTAATATTTAGCTACTGACTGCTTTCTTTTCTTTTCTTTTCTTTTTTTTCAGAGGTAGTGGCGCAATCTCAGCTCAGTGCAACATCCGTCTCTTGGTTCAAGCTATTCTCCTGCTTCAGCCTCCCAAGTGCTGGGACCACAGGCATGCACCACCATGCCTGGCTAATTCTGTATTTTTAGTAGAGACTGGGTTTCACCATGTTGGCCAGGCTGGTCTCAAACTCCTGAGCTCAGGTGATCCACCCAGCTTGGCCTCCCAAAGTGGTGTGAGCCACCGCACCTGGCCCTTTTTTCTGTTTCTTATCTATTTAGTTTATAGATAGTATCACACTGTCTATAAACCTCACAACCATTCTCCCAGGCTAGTCACAAACTTCTGGGCTTAAGCAATGCTCTCACCTCAGCCACTGTGCTGGTGGTACTGCCTGCTTTAATCACCTGTCTAATCCTCTTGTCTTTGAGGGCAGATCAGAGGCTCTTGGGTACCTGGTGCCCCTGCATTGCAACACAGGGCTGGACACAGAGGGGGCATTTGGGGGTGTTTGCTGAAGGAACAAATGTAAAGAAAAGCCGAAAGATATACATATATAATTTTTGAGATGGAGTCTCACTCTGTCACCCAGGCTACAGTACAGTGGGGCCATCTCAGCTCACTGCAACCTCCATCTCCAGGGTTCAAGCAATTCTCCTGCCCCAGCCTCCTGAGTAGCTGGGATTACAGGTGCCCGCCACCATGCCCTGCTAATTTTTGTATTTTTAGTAGAGACGGGGTTTCGCCATGTTGGCCAGGCTGATCTCAAACTCCTGACCTCAGGTGATCCACCCGCCTTGGCCTCCCAAAGTGCTGGGATTACAGGCGTAAGACACCACGCCCGGCCAATTTTTGTATTTTTAGTAGAGACACCATTTCACCCTGTTGGCCAGGCTGGTCTCGAATTCCTGACCTCAGGTGATCTGCCCGCCTCCACCTCCCAAAGTACTGGGATTACAGGCATGAGCCACCACGCCTGGCCCCAAAAGATATTTTGGTCAAGCAAGGCCAATTCATTATAAGAGGTAGAGAAGAGAGCAAGAGTGACAAGGAGCAGCTCAGGAAGATTAAAGCAGGAGAGCTAAAATGCTCTCCAGTGCCACAACTGGGCGCTCATTTCCATCCAACCTGTTTGCTTTGCAGATGGGGAAAGTGAGGCCTCGATGGGGCAGAGCCAGGGCCTTTCCACTTGCTCAGGGGTCCTGGTCCCACCATTCAGTCCGATACCAGCTGCCTCCCCCAAGCCCTCCTGAATCCACCCCACTCGCTAGGCTCTGGGAACAGATACCACTAGAAAAAAACACAGAGCTTTATTATTCTCAACACCAATGGCAGCGGTCTTCATAGGACAGGGGAGTGAGTTCTGTCAACGGATAGGCGGCCCCTACTTGCCGGCGATGAGCGGGTTCCGCAGGACCACGATGACCGAGTCCCCGCGCAGGAACATCTTGGAGATGTAGCGGTCTTTGTTGACTGGCTTGGACTTCTTCTTGCCCTTGCCGCTCTTGGGTACCTCAGTCCACATCTCCTTCACGTTCTCCAGCACCATGTTGCAGTGCCTGGTGGGGAACAGGGAGGGGAGGAACTGGGCGTGAGGGGCGTGCCTCTGACAGTGCCCCCTACTGCCTGCTGCTTGCCCCCTCCAGCAGCATGGCTTGGGGAAGGGTGCAGGTGCTAGGCCGGGATGACCAAGCTGCCAAGGCCAACTCTGCCAGTCCTTAGGTTGAGGCTGAGGCAAAGGACTACACCTCTCTGTGCCAGTTTGCTCCTCTCTAAGAGGGAAGATAATCACGTTACCTTCCTCACAGGGCCGTTAAAAATTATCATTTTCTTTTTTGAGACAGAGTCTCGCTCTGTTGCCCAGGCTGGAACGCAGTGGTGCGATTTCAGCTCACCACAACCTCCACCTCCTGGGTTTGGGCTATTCTTGTGCCTCGGCCTCCTGAGTAGCTGTGAATACAGGCATGCGCCACCACGCCTGGCTTTTATATTTTTAGTAGAGATGGGGTTTTGCCATGTTAGCCAGGCTGGTCTTGAACTCCTGACCTCAGGTGATCCACCTGCCTTGGCTTCTCAAAGTTCTGGGATTACAGGCGTGAGCCACCGCGCCTGGCCATACACCCCAGGCTTCTGAGAAAGCTGTCTTTGAGCTCTTCAGACTGGAGCTGGGGCAGCCTCTCCAGGCCTGCAGAGAACACCTCCCAAGACCCAGCACTCACCTATCGAAGGCCTTCACGCGGCCCAGGAGTTTCTTATTGTTGCGGCAGTTGATGAGCACTTGGGTGTTGTTCTTGACTGACTGTGTGAGCACAGAGAGGGGACCAGTGTTAAATTCCTCCTCCTCTCGCTTCTGCAGCTCCTCTGGGGTCATCTCACTCTTGGGCTTGTTGAGGAGGCTCCTGCATGGACAAACATGGAACCAATAAGTGAGAGAGCCTGGAGCTGAGAGGCTGGAGCTGTGAGGATGGGTGGTCAGGGCCTTGGCCTCAGTGTCTCCCCAACCTTGTCCCACCACATCTGTCCTCCTGTTCAGCCTTCTGAGTATCATCAGCTGGATGTCTAACAGACATTTTCTTTTCTTTTTCTTTTTTTTGAGACAGAGTCTTGCTCTGTTGCCAGGCTGGAGTGCAGTGGCGTGATCTCGGCTCACTGCAACCTCTGCCTCCTGGGTTCAAGTGATTCTCCTGCCTCAGCCTCCGGAGTAGCTGGGACTACAGGCATGCACCACCTCCACGCCCAGCTAATTTTCGTATTTTTAGTAGATAGGGGGTTTCACCATGTTGGCCAGGATGGTCTTGATTTCTTGACCTTGGGATCCACCCGCCTCGACCTCCCAAAGTGCAGCGATTACAGGCGTGAGCCACCGCGCCCAGCCAGACATTTTCAACTCTGTATGTCTCAGGTCGGGATCCAGATCACCCAACCACCCAAGCCTACCCTATCTACAGCATTCCCCATCTGTTTTGATGGTAACTCCATTCTTCTAGTCCTCTGCGCAAAAACTCTTTGTCAGCTTGATTCCTCTTTTTCCCTCACATCCTACATGAAATCTGTAGGAAATGGCCATTTCTTACCATGGCCTAAGCCTCTGTCATCTCTGTCCTGGAATCTTTCTGGTCTCTCTGCCTCCACCCACGTTCCCTAACAGTCTGTTCTCCACAGAATGGTCTGGGGGGTTGTGCTAAAACCTAAATCATAACATGTCACTCTTCAAAACCTTCCCAGGGGCTGGGTACAGTGGCTCATGCCTGTAATCCTAGCACTTTAGGAGGTCAAGGTGTGTGGATCACTTGACGTGAGGAGTTCGAGACCAGCCTGGCCAACATGGTGAAACCCTATCTCTACTAAAAATACAAAACAAAACAACAATAAAAAAACGACCAACAGAAAATTAGCCAGGCATGGTGGTGCACGCCTGTAATCTCAGCTACTTGGCAGGTTAAGGTAGAAGAATCGTTTAAACTCAGGAGTCGGAGGTTGCAGTGAAGTGAGATCGCGCCACTGCACTCCAGCCTGGGCGACACAGCGAGACTCTATCTCAAAAAATAAATAAATACAAATTAGAAAATACAAAAATTAGGCCTGGTGCGATGGCTCATGCCTGTAATCCCAGCACTTTGGGAGGCCGAGGCAAGGTGGATGGCCTGAGCTCAGGAGTTCAAGACCACCCAGGGCAAGATGGTGAAACCCCGTCTCTTCTAAAAATGCAAACAAATTAACCAGGTGTGGTGGTGCATCCCTCTAGTCCCAGCTACTTGGGAGGCTGAGGCAGCAGAATTGCTTGAGCCCCAGCAGCGAAGGTTGCAGTGAGCCAAGATCGCGCCACTGCACTACAGCTTGGGCTAGAGTGAGACTCCATCTCAAAAAAAAAATTAGCTGGGCATGGTGGTGCATGCTTGTAATCCTAGCTACTTGGGAGGCTGAGGCAGGAAGATCGCTTGAACCCAGGAGACAGAGATCGTGCTACTACACTCCAATCTGGGTGACAGAGTGAGACTCCATCTCAAACAAACAAAACAAAAGAAAACTCTCCCATCCTCCCCTCATCTCAGTGTAGAAAGTAAAACCCCGGCCAGACACGGTGGCTCACACCTATAATCCCAGCACTTTGGAAGGTTGAGGCGGGTGGATCATTTGAGGTCAGGAGTTTGAGACCAGCTTGGCCAACATGGTGAAACCTAGTCTCTACTAAAAATACGAAAGTTAGCTGGGCATGGTGGTGGGTGCCTGTAATCCTAGCTACTCGGGAGGCTGAGGCAGGAGAATCGCTTCAACTCAGGCGGCGGAGGTTGCAGTGAGCTGAGATCGCACCATTGCACTCCAGCCTGAGCAACAGAGCAAGGCTCCGCCTCAAAAAAAGAAAAAGAAAAAGATTTTTCTTTTCCCTTGGGGACTAGAGGTTTCATTCACTGATGTATCCTATGTGGCTTAAGCAGTGTCTGATACATAAGCATTCAATGTAATATTTGCTGCACTAATAAATGCGCAAAATCATGTCAATGACTCGTTCGTTATTCGTGTAAGTTGTGAATCAAGTCGAAAACGCACCCGTCTCCAGCTCAAATGATCAAGATAAGTCCCTTATTTCAAATCATTATTTCTAAAAGTCCTAACTTCCCTCCCCTAGTATTCGTTTTATTTCTTTTGTTTCGTTTTGAGATGGAGTCTTACTCTGTCGCTCAGGCTGGAAGTGCAGTAGCGCAATCTCGGCTCACCGCAACCTCCCGCCCCCTGAGTTCAAGCGATTCTCCGGCCTCAGCCTCCCAAGTAGCTGGAATTACAGGCGCCCGCCATTATGGCCGGCTAATTTTTGTATTTTTGGTAGAGACGGGGTTTCACCACAATAGCCAGGCTGGTCTCAAACTCCTGACCTCAGGTGATCCGCCCGCCTCGGCCTCCCAAAGTGCTGGGATTTACAAACCTGAGCCACTGCGCCCGGCCTCCCCCAGTATTCGTAAAATCGTTGCCCCTTAACACTCATTTCAATAGGACTAATTATCTAGGACCCCCCCCTCTGTTATCGTTTAAAACATGTTTTTCATAATTAATTTTTTTTTGGTAGAGACGGGAGTCTCGCTATGTTGCCTAGGCTAGTCTCGAACTCCTGTGTTCCAGCGATGCTCCACCTTGGCCTACTAAAGTGCTGGGATCACAGGCATGAGCCCCCGCGCCCAGCCCAGCGCGTTATCTGATAAAGCTGTCCCCTCTCCCGAAGTCACGATGCGTCAAAGGCCCCACGCCCGTTCTCAAACTCATCAGGAGAAAAGCAGGACGCTGCATCCCTAAAACATCTGCCCCTGGCGCCCCCCGCTCTGCTCAACCCTTCCCACCCTCAATCGGTCAAATTTCCACCCTCAACCTCATTCCCGCCGCCTAATCCTAGCCCGGCCTCACATGACGGTCACTACGCTCTCCGTTCACTCCCGTTTCCTCCGCGTTGCTGCTGCCTGAGGAGAGAGAGGCGGGACTTCCTCTTCCTGCGACCCACTTCCGTTGGCGCCTGCGCAAAGCCAACCAGTACATGGAGGCGTGGCCTGTTGCCATAGCATTCCCCACCAACGGTGCACAATCATGGAATAAAAGCCTCGGGTAGGGGTTCGAGGCCTGTCAGAACCACACGCGGGCAGATGTTTATGACAACGAAGACAAAAGGAAAGGCGATCTGATTCAAACCGTTTCTTGAAGAATGGTACAGGTCGAAGGAGGGAAATAACAAGCTATTTCCAAATGCCCGCCGGCCGTGACTTCGGGGGCGCGGCCTCCGTGAAGCCAATCCGCTCCTCGCTTCGGAGACAGGCACCGCCCCTCTTCCCTCTGGGACGCGTTACTGACGTATCTACTGATCTTTCCGACCCTGCGCCACCAATCCCCTGCCCACATCCGGAAGGGGCATGGACCTGCGCCCGGGAGATCTAATATTTTCCACGATCAAACTCTGCTCATTGGCTTTCCCTCCTCCGCTAAGGCGGAGCCTACCTCTCTTGCGCTCCCATTTGGGTCGTGCCATTCTCAGGGGAACCAACCCAAATACCTAAGGGAGGCTGGGAGGCGTGTCCTCAGGACCGTAGTTCTTATTGGTTTCGCTGCTTGCTGTGGGGTGGGCTGGTGCAGCCGCAGCTGTTCCTTATTGGCCCACCGATTCCATGGGGTGGAACTTGGCTGGGCCTAAACTCAATCCGTGGTCTGGTACAGGTTTCAGGGCAAAGGGGCCATGCGTTCCGGGGGCCGCGGGCGGCCCCGCCTGCGGCTCGGGGAACGTGGCCTTATGGAGCCACTCTTGCCGCCGAAGCGCCGCCTGCTGCCGCGGGTTCGGCTCTTGCCTTTGTTGCTGGCGCTGGCCGTGGGCTCGGCGTTCTACACCATTTGGAGCGGCTGGCACCGCAGGACTGAGGAGCTGCCGCTGGGCCGGGAGCTGCGGGTGAGGCTAGGCGGGGACCCAGGCACCGCGGGGACCCTCATTCCCTCCCCCCTGTTACCCAGGGTTGACGTGGCTTTAGCGTACGGCCCTAACCGCCCATGCCACCGTCTTCGTCATCTGAGCGTATACCCTTACCACAGCAATAAGGCTTCGGGCTGGTTCTGCAACAGTAGCTTCCTTTTAAGAGGAAAGGTCTGAAATAGTAAGACGGGGGGGTTCAGGGTTCTATGCCTTTAGTCAACTATTTGGAAGAGTCCCTTCCTCCATCTCCCTTCTCTCTCACTGGGCCTCGAGTTCCCCATCAAGTTTGAGGTAGGCTGGACCGGATGGTCTTGGAAGGACTTTTCCTGAGCCTTGGATTTATCCTAGAAGTCTCCGATGCTGGAGGCCGCAGATTAGGAAGAGGACCCGGGGCTCCTCGCGGGTGACGGCGCCCGGGGTAGGGTTGAAATGGGGGATTGCTCTCATTCTTCCCTTTCCAATCGCACCTCCTTTCCAAGGTCCCGTTGATCGGAAGCCTCCCCGAAGCCCGGCTGCGGAGGGTGGTGGGACAACTGGACCCACAGCGTCTCTGGAGCACTTATCTGCGCCCCCTGCTGGTTGTGCGAACCCCGGGCAGCCCGGGAAATCTCCAAGTCAGAAAGGTAAAGGGACCCACCTCCAGTCCCTGACCCCCTAGCCCTCCAGGGAATAGGAAATAAGAATCCTGTTCAAGATCCCAAAGGAGCTAAGAGGAGGAACTGGGGCTCTGACTGGAGTTAATCAGACTCTAGACTCCATGCTGGTAACAAACCACCAGGCTGTACTGTCCCCCTTAATGCCCCCACCAAAAGCTTACTGTGTGCTAGGCATAGGCAACAGACAGCCCTATAAGGTGGGTACCAACATGATCTTCATTATGCAGATGGGGAAACTGAGTCTCAGAGAGGTTATACACATTGCACAAATCCTACAGATAATAAATAGTAGACCTTAGCCGGGTGCAGTGGCTCATGCCTGTAATCCCAGCACTTTGGGAAGCCAAGGTGGGAGAATCACCTGAGAAGTTCGAGACTAGCCTAGTCAACATAGTGAGACCCAATGTTTAGAAAATCATAGACCTAGAGTTGAACCCAAACAGGTTGGCTCCGAGCTGGTGCTGTAATATATCTGTTGTGTTCCAGAAAGCATGAAGAGTCATTTAAAGGCCAGGCGCAGAGGCGCACACCTGTAATCCCAGTGCTTTGGGAGGCCGAGACAGGCAGATTACTTGAGGTCAGGAGTTTGAGACCAGCCTGGCCAACATGGTGAAACCTCGTCTCTACTAAAAATACAAAATTAGCCAGGCGTGGTGGTGGGTACCTGTAGTCCCAGCTACTTGGGAGGCTGAGGCAGGAGAATCACTTGAACCCGGGAGGCGGAGGCTGCAGTGAGCTGAGATTACGCCACTGCACCCCAGCATGGGTGACAGAGCGAGACTCCATCTCAAAAAAAATAAGTCATTTAAATACTGCCTAAGTCCCAATGCTACCTCATCCACTTAGACTGTGACCTTAGACTGTTTTCTTTTTTCTTTTCCTTTTTTTTTTTTTTGAGATGGAGTCTCACACTGTCACCTGGGTTGGAGTGCAGTAGCGCGATCTCCACTCACTTTAACCTCCACCTCCCAGGTTCAAGCAAATCTCCTGCCTCAGCCTCCTGAGTAGCTGGGATTACAGGTGTGCACCACCATGCCTGGCTAATTTTTTGTATTTTTAGTGAGACGGGGTTTTACCATATTGGCCAGGCTGGTCTCAAACTCCTGACCTTATGATCCACCCACCTCAGCCTCCCAAAGTGCTGGGATTACAGGCGTGAGCCACCGTGCCTGGCCTGGACTAGTTTCTTAACCTCTCTGAGCCCATTTCCTCATCTGCAAAATGAGGTCATGTATTGCAGTCCCTCCCCTATATGGTTCCTAGAAGAGAGCTTAGCACACAGTGAGAGCTATTTAAGGGTAAGCTGTGATGAGTCTTGTTGGCTCCAAGAGGTGGGGTCTCCCCAACATCTGGCACCCAGTAGGTACTCACCAGGACTGTCAAAGGAATGATTTTAATCAGAGTGGGGGACTGGGCACGTGGCTCACATCTGTAATCCCAACACTTTGGGAGGCTGAGGCAGGCAGATCACTTGAGGTCAGGAGTTTGATACTAGGCTGGCCAACATTGTGAAACCCCATCTCTACTAAAAATACAAAAAATAGCCAGGCGTTGTGGAGGGCGCCTGTAACCCCAGCTACTCGGGAGGCTGAGTCAGGAGAATCACTTGAAGCCAGGAGGCGGAGGTTGCAGTGAGCCAAGATCAAGCCACTGCACTCCAGCCTGGGTGACAGACCAAGACTCCACCTCAAAAAAAAAAAAAAGAAAGAAAGAAATCCATTAAATCAGAGTGGGACTTTAGAGTCAACCCATCTGCTCTGCATGGCTCAGGTCACGTGGCCCTTCTCCCCGCCTCCTCCCCAGTCCCCGTCCACCCTCCCACCTCTCTCTTGCCGCTAGTTCCTGGAGGCCACGCTGCGGTCCCTGACAGCAGGTTGGCACGTGGAGCTGGATCCCTTCACAGCCTCAACGCCCCTGGGGCCAGTGGACTTTGGCAATGTGGTGGCCACACTGGACCCGAGGGCTGCCCGTCACCTCACCCTTGCCTGCCATTATGACTCGAAGCTCTTCCCACCCGGATCGACCCCCTTTGTCGGGGCCACGGATTCGGCTGTGCCCTGTGCCCTGCTGCTGGAGCTGGCCCAGGCACTTGACCTGGAGCTGAGCAGAGCCAAAGAACAGGTGAGGAGCAGGAGCTGGGAAGGGTAGTGGGCCACCTCCACCTTCCCAAGCCCCCACCCTCCCTTGCCTGGACATTTGTCATCCCTCTCGTCTTCCCACTCTACTCCATGCACAGAGCCACAGGGATCCTTTTTTTTTTTTTTTTGAGACGGACTTTCGCTGTTGTTCCCCAGGCTGGAGTGCACATGGCAAGATCTTGGCTCACCACAACCTCTGCCTACTGGGTTCAAGCAATTCTTCTCCCAACCTCAGGTGATCTGCCCACCTCGGCCTCCTAAAGTGCTGGGATTACAGGCGTGAGCCACCGTGCCTGGCCATCACAGGGATCTTTTTACCTTCTAGATGTCAGATTCTCTTTCCTCTCCCCCAAACCCTCCCAGGGCTCCAGCCTTATTCCAGGCATAATCCAGAGTCCTTATATTGGCCCGGAAGCTGTGCCCTGTTACCTCTCCAGCCTCATCTCCCACCCCTCACCTCTTGCTCACTCTGCTGTAGCCACCCCCACCTCCTCTGGGTTCCTCAAACCCACAGAGCTTGCTGCCGCCTCAGGGCATCTGCACTTGCTGTTTGCTTTGGATAGATTGTGCTTTTCTGGCCAGGCTCGGTGGCTCACGCTTGGAATCCCAGCACTTTGGGAGGTTGAGGTGGGTGGATCAAAAGGTCAGGAGTTCAAGACCAGCCTGGCCAACATGGTGAAACCCTATCTCTACCAAAAATACAAAAATTAGCCAGGCTTGGTGGTGCACACCTGTAACCCCAGCTACTCGGGAGGCTGAAGCAGAGAATTGCTTGAACCCGGGAGGCGGAGGTTGCAGTGAGCCAAAGTTGCACCACTGCACTCCAGCCTGGGCAACAGAGCGAGACCCCATCTCAAAAAAAAAAAATTATCTGGGCATAGTGGCATGCTACTTGGAAGGCTGAGAGGGGAGGACGGCTTGAGTCTAGGAGTTTGAGATTGCAGTGAGCCATGATCTTGCCACTGGGTGGCACGAGACCTTGTCTCTTAAAAAAAAAAAAAAAGAATATGCTTTTCATAGATATCTTCCGGGCTGGCTCCCACTCTTCACTCAGGTGTCCACTCCAATGTCACCTCTTCAAAGAGGCCTTCCCGGCTGGGTGTGGTAACTCGCACCTGTAATCCCAGCACTTTGGGAGGCCGAGGCAGGCAGATCACTTGAGGTCAGAAGTTCGAGCCCAGCTTGGCCAACGGGGAAACCCCATCTCTACTAAAAATACAAAAATTAGCTGGGTATGGTGATGCACACCTGTAATCCCAGCTACTTGGGAGGTTGAGACAGGAGGATCACTTGAAACCGAGAGGCAGAGGTTGCAGTGAGCCGAGATCGCACCACTGCACTCCAGCCTGGACGACAAGAGTGAGACTCTGTCTCAAAACAAACAAACAGAAAAGAAAAACACAGGCCGGATGCGGTGGCTCACACCTGTAATCTCAGCACTTTGGGAGGCCGAGGCAGGTGGATCACGAGGTCAGGAGATTGAGACCTTCCTGGCTAACATGGTGAAACCCCATCTCTACTAAAAATACAAAAAGTTAGCCGGGCGAGGTGGCGGGCGCCTGTAGTCCCAGCTACTCAGGAGGCTGAGGCAGGAGAATGGCGTGAACTCGGGAGGCAGAGCTTGCAGTGAGCTGAGATCGCGCCACTGCACTCCAGCCTGGGCGATACAGCGAGACTCTGTCTCAAAAAAAAAAAAAAAGAAAAGAAAAGAAAAACACAGATTTCATCATGCTCCTGCCCTGCTCAACCCCCCTCTGTGCCTCCCCAGTGTCCCTATAACAAAGCCCACACTCCTTGGCCCTTGCTAAACCTTCCGGACTCCTCTCAAACCTCTGGGACCCCTTCCCTGGCCACGGCCTTGCCCTGTGTTGCTCCCTTGGCTGGGAATACTCTTCCTCCTGCTCCATTTTGCCAGGCCAGTTCCTACCCACTCTCAAGGTAAACATCCCTTCCCAAAAGACCCAATGCCCTCTCCAGGCAGGGTCATCCCCCAGCCTCCTTCCTATGCCCTCTCAGGACTCTATAGTTCTTAGAAACATTTGTCTCAACTGCATTTTACTGTTTGTATAATTATTCATTTGTGGATCTATCTGTTTCACCAAACTGAGCTTGAGGAATAATAATCAGAGATAACCCTTATTTAGTTATATGCCAGGCACTGTTCTAAGACCCGGATTCAAACCTTACCCTTTGAAAAGAACTGTTATTGCCGGACGCGGTGGCTCACATCTGTAATCCCAGCACTTTGAGAGGCTGAGGCAGGTGGATCATTTGAGGTCAGGAGTTCGAGACCTGCCTGGCCAACATGGTGAAACCTTGTCTCTACTAAAAATACAAAAATTAGCCAGGCGTGATAGCGGGCACCTGTGGTCACAGCTATATGGGAGGCTGAGGCAGGAGAATCTTTTGAACCTGGGAGGTAGAGGGTAGAGGTTGCAGTGAGTCAAGATTGCGTCATTCCACTCCAGCCTGGGTGACAGAGCAAGACTTATTCTAAATTATAGATGAAGAAACTGATCCTTCCAGAAGTTAGTAACTTCCCCATGCCTGCTTTGTTATGAAGCAGCCAAGTACGGATTTGATCCCAGACAACTGACTCGGAATCTGTGCTCTTGGCTACCATGTTCTATGAGTGAGGACACCTCATGTGTTCTGTTAAGCCATGCAAGCGGGCAAGGGTGGGTGTGTTGAGGCTGAGGGCTAGTCCTGAGCTGGCTCTGGCCACCGCCCCCGCTACTCCCACAGGCAGCCCCAGTGACCCTGCAACTGCTCTTCTTGGACGGTGAAGAGGCGCTGAAGGAGTGGGGACCCAAGGACTCCCTTTACGGTTCCCGGCACCTGGCCCAGCTCCTGGAGTCTATACCTCACAGTCCTGGCCCCACCAGGATCCAGGCTATTGTAAGACCAGGGTCCCCTGGCTTCTGGCGAGGGAGGGAGAAGGTGAAGCGGGGCTGGCGTCATCCTGCACGGGCCCCTCCAGTCCTAGCCTTTCTCCTTAGGAGCTCTTTATGCTTCTTGATCTCCTGGGAGCCCCCAATCCCACCTTCTACAGCCACTTCCCTCGCACGGTCCGCTGGTTCCATCGGCTGAGGAGCATTGGTAAGGGTGAATGCAGAGGTGGGCCCCAGCCCACCTGGGGTATGGGGTACAGGGCGGCGGGCTGGGGTAGGACAGGCACCTACCCTCTAAAGGCTCATCCACTAGTCTGGGCCACATAGGGAGACCCTATCTTTTTTTTTTTTTTTTTTTTGAGATGGAGTCTCACTCTGTCACCCAGGCTGGAGTGCAATGGCGCGATCTTGGCTCAGTGCAACCTTCACCTCCCAGGTTCAAGCCATTCTTCTGCCTCAGCCTCCTGAGTAGCTGGGACTACAGGCGCCCGCCACCACACCCAGCTAATTTTTGTATTTTAGTAGAGACAGAGTTTCACTATGTTGGCCAAGCTGGTCTCGAACTCCCGACCTCACGATCTGTCCACTTCAGCCTCCCAAAGTGCTGGAATTACAGGCGTGAGCCACCGTGCCTGGCGACCCCATCTCTTAAAAAAAAAGTAGCTGGGTGCAGTGGCATGCACCAGTCATCCCAGCTACTGGGGAGTATCCTTAGAGCCTGGGAGGTCAAGGCTGTAGTGAGCCAAGATTGCGCCACTGCACTCCAGCCTGGGCAACAGAATGAGATCCTGTCTCAAAAAAAAAAAAAAAAAAAAGCTGGGCTTGGTGGCTCACACCTGTAATCCCAGCACTTTGAGAGGCTGAGGCAGGTGGATCACTTGAGCTCAGGAGTTTCAGACCAGCCTGGGCAACATGGCAAAACCCCGTCTCTACAAAATAAAAACAAAAATTAGGCCAGGTGCAATGGCTCACGCCTGTAATCCCAGCACTTTGGGAGGCCAAAGCAGGTGGATCACCTGAGGTTAGGAGTTTGAGACCAGCCTGGCCAACAGGGCGAAACCCCATCTCTACTAAAAATACAGAAAGTTAGCTGGGCATGGTGACATGTGCCTGTAATCCTAGCTATTCGGGAGGCTGAGGCAGGAGAATCGCTTGAACCTGGGAGGCAGAGGTTGCAGTGAGCCGAGATCACGCCACTGCACTTCAGCCTGGCCAACAGAGCGAGACTCCATCTCAAAAAAAAAAAAAAAAAAAAAATTAGCCAGGCATGGTGGCACCTGCCTGTAGTCCCCGTGACTTGGGAGGCTGAAGTGGTAGGATCACTTGAGTCTGGGAGGTCGAGGCTGCAGTAAACTTTGATCTCACCACTGCACTCCAGCCTGGGGACAGAGTGAGACTCTGTCTCAAAAAAAAAGTAATAATAAAAATTAAAATTAAAAAAATTAAAAATTGTTTTTAAAAATAAAGCCTCGGCTAGGCGCAATGGCTCACGCCTCTAATCCCAATACTTTGGGAGGCTGAGGCAGGTGGATCACAGGGTCAGGAGTTCGAGACCAGCCTGGCGAATATGGTAAAACCCTATCTCTACTAAAAATACAAAAATTAGCCGGGTGTGGTAGCGTGTGCCTGTAGTCCCAGCTACTCCGGAGGCTCAGGCAGAAGAATCGCTTGTACCCAGGAGGCACAGGTTGCAGTGAGCTGAAATTGTGCCACTGCATTCCAGCCTGGGTCTTGCTCTGTCACAAAATAAATAAATAAATAAATAAATAAATAAATAAATAAATAAAATAAGGGCTCATCCAGCCTTTCCTCTATCTCCCTGGTCTTTCTAAGGAACTAGAGATTAGTAATAGTGATTACCAGACAGGGACTCTAAGGTGAGACAGCCGTGGTTTCCAGTCTTACCAGGTGAGTGAACTTGGACAAGTGGCTTAATTTCTCTGGGCCTCAGTTTCCTATCTGTAAAATGGCCACTTGGGGCCGGGCCTGGTGGCTCATGCCTGTAATCCCAGCACTTTGGGAGGCCGAGGTGGGCGAATCACAAGGTCAGGAGTTCGAGACCAGCCTGGCCAATATGGTGAAACCCCATCTCTACTAATAATACAAAAATTACCTGGGTGTGATGGCAGGTGCCTATACTCCCAGCTACTCAGGAGGCTGAGGCAGGAGAATTGCTTGAACCCGGGAGGCGGAGGTTGCAGTGAGCCAAGATTGTGCTACTGCACTCCAGCCTGGCAACAGAGCAAGACTCTGTCTTAAAAAAATAAAAAATAAAGGCCGGAGGGCCCAGACATAGTGGCTCATGCCTGCAGTCTCAGCAATTTGAGAGGCCAAGGCAGGAAGATCACATGAACCTAGAAGTTTGAGGCCAGCCCGGGCAACATAGGAAGGTCCCATTTCTATACACACATACACACAATTACCCAGGCATGGGGGCATGTGCCTGAAGTCCTAGCTATTTGGGAGGCTGAGACTGAAAGATCACTTAGGCCAGCAAGATTAAGGCTGCACTGAGCTGGGATTGCCCCCACTGCACTCCAGTGTGGGTGAGAGAGCAAGTTCTTTTTTTTTTTTTTTGAGACAGAATCTTTCTCTGTCACCCAGGCTGGAGTGCAGTAGTGCAATCTCAGCTCACTGCAACCTACACCTCCTCCCAGGTTCATGCAATTCTTGTGCCTCAGCCTCCCAAGTAGCTGGGATTACAGGCGCCTACCACCACACCCAGCTAATTTTTGTATTTTTAGTAGAGACAGGGTTTCACCATGTTGGCCAAGCTGGTTTCGAACTCCTGACCTCAGGTCATCCACCGGCCTTGGCCTCCCTAAGTGCTGGGATTACAGGCGTGAGCCACCGCACCAGGCCACAAGATCTTGTCTCAAAAAAAAGAATGTCTGTGTCTTAGACTCGGAGGGATTGAATGAGACCAGGAACATAGTGAGCCCACAGGAAGGAGTAACTGGCATTCATTCTTGTTGGGATGACCAGGGCTTTGTCTCTGGGTGCTCTGCTCTCCTCTGATTTGTGGACTGGGGACCTTTGACTACTAAGGACTAACGCTTCCTCTCTAATTGCCCCCACCTCCAGAGAAGCGTCTGCACCGTTTGAACCTGCTGCAGTCTCATCCCCAGGAAGTGATGTACTTCCAACCCGGGGAACCCTTTGGCTCTGTGGAAGACGACCACATCCCCTTCCTCCGCAGAGGTACCTGCTGCAAGGAGGGATGGAGGGTGGGTGTCCAAGGAAGCCACACATTGGAACTGGCCAAGGCCCCTTCCCAGGGCTGGGGAATGGGGCTAAGTGGCCTACCTCTTAGCGCTTTGATTTATTCATCTGTAAAATAGGGATAATACTCCCTATCTTAGAGTATTGTTGAGGGGATTGAACGTGCTAACACTGGTAAAGACCTTACTTGGACCAGCACCCAGCACATAGAAAGCATTCCAGAAATGTTTGCAGCTGGGCACGGTGGTTCACACCTGTAATCCCAGCACTTTGGGAGGCTGAGCGGGGGGATCCTTGAGCCCAGGAGTTTGAAACCAGCCTGGGCAACATGGCATAAATCTTGTCTTTACTAAAAATACAAAAAATTAGCCGGGCATGGTGGTTCGCACCCATAGTCCCAGCTACTCGAGAGGCTAAAGCGGGAGGGTCATCTGGGCCTGGGAAGTCAAGGCTGCAGTGAGCCTTGACTGAGCCACTGCACTCTAGCCTGGACAACAGAGGGAGATGATATCTCAAAAAAAAAAAAAAAAAGTGCCAGGGCTGGGCGTGGTGGCTCACGCCTGTAATCCTAGCACTTTGGGAGGCTGAGGTGGGCAGATCACCTGAGGTCAGGAGTTTGAGACCAGCCTGGCCAACATGATGAAACCCCTTCTCTACTAAAAATACAAAAATTAGACAGGTGTCGTGGTGCCTGCCTATAATCCCAGCTACCCGGGAGGCTGAGACAGTAGAATCGCTGGAATCCCAGAGGCAGAGGCTGCAATGAGCCAAGATCGCGCCACTGCACTCCAGCCTGGGCGACAGAGTGAGACTCTGTCTCAAAAAAAAAAAAAAAAAAAAAGTGCCAGCACATAGTGTCTTTCACTAGTGTGTGGTGGCAAGGCAAGGTTACCTAGAGGTTGGGCTTGGGCTCCTGGGTCGTGGTGGGCTGCAGCGGACCTGACAAAAGTCTCCTCTGTCACTTCAGGGGTCCCCGTGCTCCATCTCATCTCCACGCCCTTCCCTGCTGTCTGGCACACCCCTGCAGACACCGAGGCCAATCTCCACCCACCCACGGTACACAACTTGAGCCGCATTCTCGCTGTGTTCCTGGCTGAATACCTGGGGCTCTAGCGCACTCAGCCAATGCCTGTGGAGAGGACTGTGAGGGAGAAGGTCCCAGCGGGGGCCAGTGAAGCTCAGGCGGGATCTGCCTAGGGTGTGCTGGCTTGTCCTTTTCACACCTTTGTCTCCTAATTGTGCTACAACTGGAAGACCTTCTTTCTTTTGATTGTCTCAAGCTGCCACTCTTCAAGGACAGGGAAGAGACCACTGTGGGGTGACAGCCAGAGGAATAAGAACTTGGTCCCTCCCCAGAGGTAAACACACTTGGTCCAAAGGTTTGCAGGGGCCAAATGCTGTTCTTTTTTTTTGAGACGGAGTCTCACTGTATTGTCCAGGCTGGAGTGCAGTGGCGTGATCTTGGCTCACTGCAAGCTCTGCCTCCTGAGTTCACGCCATTCTCCTGCCTCAGCCTCCCGAGTAGCTGGGACTACAGGCGCCCGCCACCACGCCGGCTAATTTTTTGTATTTTTAGTAGAGACGGGGTTTCACTGTGTTAGCCAGGATGGTCTCGATCTCCTGACCTCGTGATCCACCCGCCTCGGCCTCCCAAAGTGCTGGGATTACAGGCATAAGCCTCTGCTCCCGGCAAAATGCTGTTCTTCGAGTCAGCGAACTGAAAGGGTAAAAGACTGCCGGGTGTGGTGGCTCACACTTGTAATCCCAACACTTTGAGATGTTGAGGGGGGAGGATCACCAGAGGTCAGGAGTTTGAGACCAGCCTGGCCAACATGGCGAAACCCTGTCTCTACTAAAAATAAAATAATTAGCTGGGCATGGTGGTGGGCGCCTGTAATCTCAGCTGCTTGGGAGGCTGAGGCAGGAGAACCACTTGCACCCGGGAGGCGGAGGTTGCAGTGAGCCGAGATCACACCACTGCCCTCCAGCCTGGGCAACAGAAGCGAGACTCTATCTCAATAAATAAATAAATAAATAAATAAATAAATAAATAAATATTTTTTAAAAAGAGTAAAAGACTAAAAGACTATTACTGGTCTGGCCCAGTGATGCCACCCAACTAGATGAATTCTCTGTGGCTTGTTTTGTGTCAGTTCATTCTCCAGAATGGCAGCCTTGCTACTGCACCAGTCCTAACCTAACTCCCATATGGGGCACACAGAGGATGTGCTCATAACCAGGCACAAAGGAGACAGAAGCTGATATTTTGGAAGTCCAGATTCTTCCAGACCCAGTGGGTAATAAGCCATTGTTTCTGGCTGGGCATGGTGGTTCACACCTGTAATCCCAGCTCTTTGGGAGGCAGAGGCAGAGGCAGAGGGATAGCTTGAGCTCAAGAGTTTGAGACCAGCCTGGGCAACAGAGCGTGACCCCATTCTCCAGAAAAAAGAAAAACAAAAAAAGCGTAACCAGTGTTTCTGCAAAATACTGCCTGCATAAGCCAGGTGTGGTGGTGCACACCTGTAGTCTCAGCTACTCAGGAGGCTGAGGTGAGAGAATCCCATGAACCCAAGAGTTCAAGACCAGCCCGGGCAACACAGTGACACCCTGTCTCAAAACAACAACAACAACAAATGCCATTCTGTAGAACTCATGTAAATAGACATTGCATGACAAAGGGGATCTGAAATCCAAGAAGCAGGGTGAGACAACATAAAATGAGTTTCCTCACTGCACCATGTGAATTTTTAAGACAGAACCCAGAGGCTCCCAAAGTATTTCACTATGGAACCCTTTTTATTGGGAAGCACTTCATAGAACTAGGATACTTCGGCCCAGCATGGTGGCTTACACCTGAAATCCCAGCACTTTGGGAGGCCGAGGCCAGCAGTTCAGCTGAGCTCAGGAGTTCGAGACCAGCCAGGACAACATGATGAAACCCCATCTCTACTAAAAATACAAAAATTAGCCAGGTGTGGTGGCATGAGCCTGTAATCCCAGCTACTTGGGAGGCTGAAACAGGAGAATCGCTGGATCCCGGTGGCAGAGGCTACAGTGAGCCAAAATCACGCCACTGCACTCCAGCCTGGGCGATAGAGCGGGGCTGTCTCAACAAACAAACAAACAAAATACAACAACAACAAAAAACTAGGATACCTCAGAAGGTACTTTGGAAAACATGGGGTTTTGAAAGTCTGAGAGCATCTATGAGAGGAATGGGTAAGACAGATCTAGATTTACTGCAGACTAGTTAGGGCACACTCCTCTTCAGCTGTTGGTACAGCAGTGTGAGATGGCGGTGTAACTGCAAACTCCAGTGAGCAAGTATTTCCCAACCCTACCTGATTTTCAGACTCAGCTGGGGTGCTCATTAAAAAATGCAGACTGGGTGCGGTGGCTCATGCCTGCAATCTCAGCATTTTGAGAGGTTGAAGTGGGAGGATCACTTGAGCCCAGGAGGTTTTTCTTTTTGAGGTGGAATCTCGCTCTGTCACCCAGGCTGGAGTGCAGTGGTGCAATGTTGGCTCACTGCAACCTCCGCCTCCCGAGTACAAGCGATTCTCCTGCCTCAGTCTCCCAAATAGCTAGGACTACAGGTGCGTGCCACCACGTCTGGCTAATTTTTGTATTTTTAGTAGAGACGGGGTTTCACCGTGTTAGCCAGGATGGTCTCGATCTCCTGACCTCGTGATCCGCCTGCCTCGGTCTCCCAAAATGCTGGGATTACAGGCGTGAGCCACGGTGCCTGGCCCATGCTGTCCTTAAGGATACACTTTGGTGCATACATAGCTGCTCAGCAAACGGACTCAAAAGAAAAACCTGAGACAAATGGCACCTGGAAGCAGTCCTACGCTGCGCTCTGTGCCTGTGGGTTTATGACCCTGTGGGTTTATTATGACTTTGATGGAGACTTAGCAGTGAGCACGGATGCCAAGCCAAGGTGGAGGATTAGTACAGAGTGTAGGTGAGCGTCTGCCCTCCAAATCAACTCCAGGGCTGAAACTCGGGGTATCAAATGAGAGGATAAACATAGGTCCTCAATTTAGGTTCTTCCACATTCGCTAACATTTATTAAGCATCTACTATGTGCAGGCATCATGATAACTTTTTTTTTTTTTAGGTGGAGTTTCGCTCTTGTCACGCAGGCTGGAGTTGCAGTGGCACAATCTCGGCTCACTGCAACCTCCACCTCCTGGGTTCAAGCGATTCTCCATCAGCCTCTGGAGTAGCTGATTACAGGCACGTGCCACCACACCCAGCTAATTTTTGTAATTTTTTGGTTGCGGGGAGAGAGTCTTACTCTGTCGCCCAGGCTGGAGTGCAATGGCGAGATCTCAGCTCACTGCAAACTCCGCCTCCTGGGTTCAAGCGATTCTCCTGCCTCAATCTCCCAAGTAGCTGGGAATACAGGCGCCTGCCACCATGCCCTGCTAATTTTTGTATTTTTTAGTAGAGATGGGACCATGTTGGCCAGGCTGGTCTTGAACTCCTAACCTCAGGTGATCCACCCGCCTCGGCCTCCCAAAGTGCTGAGATTACAGGCATTGAGCCACCGCGCCTGGCCAATTTTTGCATATTTAGTAGAGACGAGTTTTGCCATGTTGGCCAGGCTGGTCTTGGACTCCTGACCTCAGGTGTCCACCCGCCTTGGCCTCCCAAAGTGCTGAATTACAGGCGTGAGCCACTGTGCCCAGCCCATGAGAACTTTTTTTTACATATATCAAACTATGCAGTCTCCCTGACTACAAATCCTGAAATAGGTACAATTTCAGTTCTCATTTTGCAGGTGAGGTGGCTGAGACTGAGAATTACAAACCAGTTGTGTATGGTGTGCCAGATTTTCACTCACAGCTGTGCTCGCAACCCCCATGTCCTACCTACCAAAAAGTACCTGTGGCTGGGTGTGGTCACTCAGCCCTGTAATCCCAGTCCTTTGGAAGGTTGAGGCAGGAGGACTGTTTGAGCCCAGAAGTTCCTGACCAGCCTGGGCAACAAAGACCCTGTCTCTACAAAAAAAAATTAAAATTAGCTAGTATGGTGCCTGTGGTCCCAGCTACTTGGGAGGCTGAGGTAGGAGGATCTCCTGAGCCCAGGAGTTTGAGGTTACAGTCAGCTATGATTGTGTCAACTGCACTCTGGCCTGGGTGACAGAATGAGACCCTGTCTCAAAAAAATAAAAATAAAAACACCCCAAATCCACCCCCACCACTACCAAAAATAAAATACACTTGTGCCAGATGAAATTTGTTAAGAAAAAGTATCCAGAGAATTTTAACTTTAATCTGCTTTATGCAGATTTTTGGCTTGAATCTGGGGTAAGAACTGTTAGCCCTGTTGTACAGAAGAGGCTGCTGGTGCCTGGCAAGGTCCCACAGCCAGCAAACCCTTTATCTTTTTTTCTTTTTTTTTTTTTTTTTTTTAGACAAAGTCTCGCTCTGTCACCCAGGCTGGAGTGCAGTGGCAGGATCTCAATCTCTGCTCACTGCTACCTCCACCTCCCAGGTTTAAGCAATTCTCGTGCCTCAGCCTCCCAAGTAGCTGAGATTACAGGCACGCCACCATGCCCAGCTAATTTTTGTATTTTTTAGTAGAGATAAAGTTGCGCCATATTGTCCAGGCTGGTCTTGAACTCCTGACCTCAAGCGATCTGCCTGCCTCAGCCTCCCAAAGTGCTGGGATTACAGGCCCTACCAGTCTTTTGAGGAACGGTTAGCATGCTTTTTTTTTTCAGTTTAAGAAATTGAGCTTCAGATAAATCAATTGCTCAAGACCACATAGCTGGGCACCTTCACCTCAGTGTATCTAGGTATGCTTTTTTTTTTTTTTTGAGACAGAGTCTTGCTCTGTCACCCAGGCTGGAGTGCAATGGCGTGATCTCGGCTCACTGCAAGCTCTGCCTCCCGGGTTCACGCCATTCTCCTGCCTCAGCCTCCCGAGTAGCTGGGACTACAGGAGCCCACCACCACGCCCAGCTAATGTTTTGTATTTTTAGTAGAGATGGGGTTTCACCGTAGCCAGGATGGTCTCGATCTCCCGACCTCGTGATCCGCCCGCCTCAGCCTCCCAAAGTGCTGGGATTACAAGCATGAACCACCGCGCCCGGACTAGGTATGCATTTTTTTTTAATTAGTTTTTTTTTTTTTTTCTCTGAGACGGAGTTTCGCTCTTGTTGCCCAAGCTGGAGTGCAATGGCATGATCTTGGCTCACCGCAACCTCTGCCTCCTGGGTTCAAGCGATTCTCCTGCCTTAGGCTCTCGAGTAGCTGAGATTACAGGTGCATGCCACCACGCCTGGCTAATTTTTTGTATTTTTAGTAGAAATAGGGTTTCGCCATGTTAGCCAGGCTAGTCTCAAACTCCTGACCTCAGGTGATGCGCCCACCTCGGCTTCCCAAAGTGTTGGGATTACACGTGTGAGCCACTGCGCCTGGCCTGTTTGTTTTTTTGAGTCTCTCTCTGTGGCCCAGGCTGGAGTGCAGTGGCCTGATCTCAGCTCACTGCAACCTCCAGCCTCCCAGGTTCAAGTGATTCTCCTGCCTCAGCCTCCTGAGTAGCTGGGATTCAGGTGCGCACCATCACGCCCAGCTAATTTTTTGTATTTTTAGTAGAGATGGGGTTTCACCATGTTGGCCAGGCTGGTCTCGAACTCCTGACCTCAGGTGATCCGCCCTCCTTGGACTCCCAAAGTGCTGGGATTACAGGTGTGAGCCACTGTGCCTGGTCTAAATTAGTTTTTTTGTAGAGATGAGGTCTTGCTATGTTGCCCAGGCTGGTGTTGAACTCCTGGCCTCAAGTGATCCTCTTGCCTCGACCTCCCAAAGTACAGGGAGCACAGGTATGAGCCACCATGCTTGACCTTTTTTTTTTTTAATGCTATTGGTGTCTTTTATCAGTTTTTAATTTTCCAACTATCATGTCTTTAAATAGTGTCTTTGGGCCAGGCGCGGTGGCTCACGCCTGTAATCCCAGTACTTTGGGAGGCTGAAGCAGGCGGATCATGAGGTCAGGAGATCAAGACCATCTTGGCTAACACAGTGAAACCCCATCTCTACTAAAAATACAAAAAATTAGCTGGGCGTGGTGGCGGGTGCCTGTATTCCCAGCTACTTGGGAGGCTCAGGCAAAATGATGTGAACCCAGGAGGTGGAGCTTGCAGTGAGCGGATGCACGCCAGCCTGGGCGACAGACTCTGTCTCAAAAAATATAAATAAATAAATAAATAAATATTGTCTTTGTACTTATTCTTTCTTCTGATTCTGGAATGCCAGTTAAATGTGTTACCATTTTTTTCCTTTAAAAAAACCACTTGTATAAATGTTAGATCAATTTTTGCTATTTAACACAGCCATTGGGTTACTATTGATTATTGCATTTTTCTTTTTTTTTTCCCCCTACACAACACTGATGTATGCTTTTTTCTTTTTTTGAGACAGAGTCTCGCTCTGTCGTTCAGGCTGGAGTGCAGTGGCACGACCTCGGTTCAGTGCAACCTCCGGCTCCCGGGCTCAAGGGATTCTTCTGCCTCAGCCTCCCGAGTAGCTGGGACTATAGCCGCACACCACCACGCCCAGCTAATTTTTGTATTTTTAGTAGAGACAGGGTTTCACCATATTGGCCAGGCTGGTCTGAAATTTCTAATGTCACAATCCACTGCCTCGGCCTCCCGAAGTGCTGAGATTACAGGCGTGAGCCACTCTGCCCGGCCTTGCATTTTTCATTTGTAAAAGTTATGTCAGTGGTTTTGTTTTTCCCTTTTCTACCTACTAGGCCATTTTGATCTTTTTTTTTTTTTTAGTTTTGGCTTCCTTGCTGATAATTCCAAGCTTTTTAAATTTTTTAACATAGTTTAAAATAAATTTTGTATTATAATCTGTGATTGACAGTTTCATCATGTGAAGCTTATGTGGTGTTTTTGTTGTTTCTGCTGGTTCTTGTTCATATTATTTCCATTTGTGTTTGGTTATTTGTGTACTACTCATTATCTGAAAAATTATTTGTGGTGGGCTGGGTGCGATGGCTCACGCCTGTAATCTCAACACTTTGGGAGACCAAGGCGGGCGGGCCACTTGAGGTCAAGAGTTCAAGACCAGCCTGGCCAACCATGGTGAAACCCCATCTCTACCAAAAAAAAAAAAAATTGCTGGGCGTGGTGGTGGGTACCTGTAATCCCAGCTACTTGGGAAGCCTAGGCAGTAGAAATCGCTTGAACCGGGGAGGCAGTGGTTGCAGTGAGCTGAGATTGTGCCACTGCACTATAGCCTAGGCGACAGTGAGACTCCATATCAAAAAAAAAAAAAAAAAAGCCAGGCGTGGTGGCTCATACCTGTAATCCCAGCACTTTGGGAGGCCAAGGTGGGTCAGGAGTTCGAGACCAGACTGGCCAACATGGTGAAACCTTGTCTCGACTAAAAATACAAAAAAATTAGCTGGGTGTGGTGGCATGCACCTGTAGTTCCAGCTACTTGGCAGGTGAAGCAGGAGAATCACTTGAACCCAGGAAGCAGAGGTTGCAGTGTGCCGAGATCGCGCCACTGCGCTCCAGCCTGGGCAACAAGAGCAAAACTGCGTCCCAAAACAAACAAACAAAAATATCTGTGGGGCTTCTGGATGACAGTTCCTTCCACAGGTGCACTTGTGTTTGTTTCTGCCAGACATGTCAGCTAGAAGTACCCTGTATCACACAGAGGACGTGAACCTGGCTGCGAACCTGTGCCAAGGGCCAGTCTGTGACCACAAATTCTCAGGAGCTTTCGTTTTTTCATTTGATTTCTGCATCTTGAATACCTCTTCAGTCTTCCAGGTTATCCTTACCCGAGCTTGTAGCTCTCTGGAATCCCAGTTCCTGCAGTTGCTCACCGTGGGCTGGCTCTGTCTGGCCTCGACTTTTGCCTGCTTCTTCCAGTAAGGCTGCCAAGTAGGAAACCCCAGTGTGTCCACACCAGCAAACGCCCTGAGAGCGACTGTGCCTTCACAGCCCCACATATCATTCTTTTTTTTTTTTTTTTTGAGGCGGATTCTTGCTCTGTCTCCCAGCCTGGAGTGCAGTGAAGCGATCACGGCTCACTGCAATCTCCGCCCCCTGGGTTCACGCCATTCCCCTGCCTCAGCCTCGGGAGTAGCTGGGACTGTAGGCGCCCGCCACCACGCCCAGCTGATTTTTTGTATTTTTAGTAGAGATGGGGTTTCACTGTGTTAGCCAGGATGGTCTCGATCCGCCCGCCTTGGCCTCCCAAAGTGCTGGGATTACAAGAGTGAGCCACCGCGCCTGGCCCCCACGTATCATTCTCTTAACTATTTGGCGTGGTGGGTTCTTACTGTATTTTATTGGCTATTTGATCCTTTGAAGGACATTTTTTTTTCAGTTGTTCTCAACAGGAAGGTCCGAATAATCTAACTCACCCTCCCCACAAGATTCAAATCCAGGTCTTTTTTATTCTAAAATCTAAGCATTGAATCACTACCATAATGTATCCTAGTCCTCTGGAAATTCTGATTTCCGGAGAAGAATGTCAGAGACTTAGCTGCCTCTCAATATCCATTTTTCCCTTTCTTTAAACTGAAAATTTAAGATATCCGGCTGGGCATGGTGGCTCACCCCTGTAATCCCAGCACTTTGGGAAACTGAGGTGGGTGGATTACTGGAGGCCAGGAGTTCGAGAGCAGCCTAGACAACGTGGTGAAACCCCATCTCTACTAAAATACAAAAATTAGCCAGGTGTGGTGGCGAGTACCTGTAATCCCAGCTACTCAGGAGGCTGAGGCAGGAGAATCATTTGAGCCCAGGAGGCAGAGGTTGCAGTGAGCCAAGATCACACCACTGCACCCTAGCCTGGGCAACAGATCGAGACTGTCTCAAATAAATAAAAAAAAAAATTAAGTGGCTATTTAAAAACTTTTAATTACAGGGATTTTTAGTAAAGAGTGTTTTGTTGGGCATATTGCACCCAGCTAAAAGACTGCACTTCCTAGACTCTCGTGCAGCCCTTCTGTGGCTAAGTCTGACGGGTGAGATGTATATAGAAGCATAGTGTAGTGCTTCTGGGAGGAAGGGGGCCTCCGTTCCGGCAAAATGGTGATAGTAAAAGCAATATAATCTTGGCTGGGCACGGCGGCTCACTCCTGTAATCCCAGCACTTTGGGAGGCTGAGGAAGGAGGATTGCTTGCGCCCATGAGTTTGAGACCAACCTGGGCAACTCAGTGACCCCATCTGTACCAAAAATATTAAAAAATTAGCTGGGTATGTGCCGTACACCTGTAGAAAACCCAGCTGCTTGGCAGGATGAGGTGGGAGGTTTCCTTGACCCCAGGAGGTTGCTGCAGTGAGCTGTGATCATACCACTGCACTCCAGCCTGGGTGACAGAGAGAGACCCTGTCTCTAAGGGGAAAAAAAAAAAAAATCTTGTTTAAGCTACTATTTTGAGATTTTTCAAATCCAAATTGACACAGATGAGAAGAGTAAAAAATAATCTCAGGCTAAGGGACTTGGCTAGGGATCCCTTCTCTCTCCACTTTTTCCATCCCCCATGCACAGGCCTACAACTCCCCTCTCTTCCCAAACCCTCCCTTCACAACACACAAACCGGTCTGCACACAGCCTTATAAATATTGATTTTATAGAAAGGACCAATTCAAAATTGGTCAGATGCCACACGCTAGAAGCTTCCAGAACCACAATGATGGAAAGAAAAAAAAGAAAACAGAGAGAACAAACAAAAATACCCCAGACCAAAATGCCTGAAAAATCAAGGTCCTGGTTGACCAAAGGATTCTTAAAGAAACATGTGGCTGGGGTGAGGAGACCCCAATGCCTGAACGAGAGCCCAGAGTGGAAGGAAAAATAACCCAGAAATGCAAATCCGAAGTCCCTGCCCACAGGGCCCCCCCACGCTGTCAAAAGCGAGGCAAAGGGCTTCACAGCTTTATGGGGGTGGGGTTGATGGCAGTAGCTTAAATAATAACGTGAGGAGGATTTTTATACTTCAGCTTTTTTGTTTTCTGCCCTCCTCTTCCTCTACGGGGAAGAGGAGAGACTGGTAGCTTGAGGTTAAGGAGAAAACAGTATTTTACCCCCACTTCTTTAATAGGCAAACCATCTAGAAATGGCGGACTGTCATGAAAAAATGCCAGATCCTACCTGTGACCTGACAGCCCCCAATTCCTAGAGAGGTGAGAGCTGTGGTGTGGCAGGTTAGGAGAGGTGCCAACCTTGGGCGATGCAGCCTCTTGGGAAATAACAGCTCCAGCGAGAAAGAATTGGGGCGAGGGAGAGGATGGGGGCCAGAATGGGGGGACCCTTAAGTGGTACCAAAATTAGCTGCCGTCTGCTCCCTGCTGGTGGGTCCTTGGGGTGGAGAGCATGGCAGGGAGGGGGTTGGGGCTGAATGGAGAAGAAAGTGAGATGCTGATAAAAAAAACACCCTTCTCAGAGGGTCCACGGCCCTGGTTCTGAAGAGTAGAAAATCAACAGGATCAAGCAGAGTGCTTTCCTGGGTCACCCCTGCTGAACCCCAGCGCAGTTCTGGTGAGGGATCAATGCTGCCTAGAGTAGGGGAATGGGCAGGCGGCCCAGTCCGGACCCTCGGCTCCTGGGGGAGAGGGGAGGGGTGAGCGTGGTGGGCTCTCCCCTCCCCTCCCCCGGCTTCACCTCCCCTCCTCCCGGCCGGTCCGGCCCCCGCCCGGCCCATTGCAGGGCAGCACCCAGTTGTTATCGTGGAGGCCCAGGCGGCAGCCGGGCGTCTCGCGGTCGGCTCGGCGGCAGCACATCCAGTAGGAACGTCCGTAAGGCAGGTCATGGTGGTAGGGCTTGGGGTGCCAGCGGCAGAGCGACACATCGCCCTTCTCGTATCTCTTGCGGCACTGTTTGCACGGGTCATCGCGGTAGAGCGGGTCTCGGCTCCAGCGCGAGTCTGTGGCCCGCACGCCAAACGCCTCGATGATGCCCTTGAAGTGGTGGCAGGTGCACTTGAGGGCGGCCAGCGCGCGCGTGGGCAGGAAGCTGAAGATCTTGACCAGCACGTGCTCGGGCAGCAGCAGCATGTACTGTCGCGGCTCCAGCAGCCGCTGAATCTTGAAGCGGATCTCTAGGAAGTCGTGCGACACGTGCCGATACAGGCGGCACAGGGAGGTGTCCGCCGTGCCCTCGGCATCGTCTGGGCCGGGGGCTGTGGCCGGGGAGTCGGCCGGGGGTGGCTCCGGGGGCCCGTCCGGCCCGCGGTTCTGGAGAAAGAAGAGTTGGCCCGGAGGCGGCGGCTCCTCCGGGCTGACCGTCAGGCACACAGTCTCCTCCTTCACGTTCTTGGTGCCGTCCTTGCCAAAGAAGATGCACTCATCTACCACGCCCGTCACCACCACGTCCACGTGGAAGCCTGACGCTCCGCAGTCCCGGGCAGGGGGCGGAGGGGGCGCCGGCGGAGTGTCCTCCGGCCTGGCGGGCGCCGGGCTGTCACCCTCGCTGGCCTCATCCGCCCTGGCCAGCAGGAACTCCACGTTGCTGGGGAGAGCATCCCGCGAGGGGCTGATGAGCTGGTATAAGTCACATGTGATCTTGTCCTTGGCTCGAGCCCCAGGACCTGGGCTGCCAGGGTGGGCACAACCAGGCCTGCCCCCACCCCCACTGGGCAGGCTGCTGTCTGGTGCACGGGGCTCCCGGCCGTTGGAGATGCGGAAGGCGATGCGCACCTCCCCAGGGCCTGGCCAGGGCCGCTCTTCCTTGCGGAGGCCCTTGGTAGGAGGGCTGTCCCTCTGCGCTTCAAAGTGGGCCACAGCCTCAGCTACACGGCTGCAGTCCCCACCACCGGACCGCCGTTCAGATCCCACCCCCTTGGCCGGTCCACCTTGCTCGGCGGACACAAAGACTACAGGCGCTGGGGTGGTCGGTCGTGGGTAGCTCTGCAGGGCCAGGGCTGCCCGCTGTTCCACCAGGGCCACCATCTCGGCCACAGAGAGCAGGTCCACGTCCTCACCAGCTGAGGCAGGGCCCTCCTCAGTAGCAGGGGGGCCCTCCCGGCCCCCTGGGTCAGGAGGAGCCTTGGTGGGGTCAAGACAGCGCCTCCGCCGCTTGGCCTTGGAGCTATCGCTGCCCCAGTGTCCCTTGACCTTCATGGAGCTGGCCCGGCTGCCCCCACCACACTGGTGGGCCACAAAGAAGGCCACCTTCTCCTTTGTATTCCCGGGCTTGATGACATACCACGTGTCCAGGAGGACTCGACCCTCATCACCAGCAGCTGCTGCTGAGAGGAGTGGAGCGGGCTGGGAGGCAGGGACCTCGGTGGCCAAGGCGGGTGGTGTGTTCTCTGAGTGGGCAGGCCCATGATCTGGCTCGGCCCCGCCACCAGGCTCAGGGCAGGCTGATGGCTTGAGGGCCGCAGAAGGCGGGCGCGGCTGGTTCTGTGAGTAGGTGCCAAAGGGCCGGGGGCACCATAGCTGGAAGGGCAGGAGGCTTCCGCGGTCCATGCTGGGGGATGATGGCAGACAGGCTGGGCTTCACCGCATCTCAGGACCCAGGTGGTGGTGGGGGGCTCCACATGCCACCTGGAGACAGGAAGAGGAGGTTGGGGAGCTAGGGGGACAGCCTTTCTTCCCAGGACCACCCCAACCTCCACCTCTCCTTAGACCAAACCAGACCATCAAGAACTCTATTCCTGGCCGGGCGCGGTGGCTCACACCTGTAATCCCAGCACTTTGGGAGGCTGAGGCGGGCAGATCACGATCACCTGAGGTCAGGAGTTTGAGACTAGCCTGGCTAACATGGTGAAACCCCATCTCTATTAAAAATACAAAAATGTGCTGGGCGTGATGGTCCACGCCTGTAATCCAAGCTACTCGGGAGGCTGAGGCACGAGAATCGCTTGAACCTGGGAGTGGAGGTTGCAGCGAGACGAGATGGCACCAATACACTCCAGCCTGGATGACAAGAGCGAAACTCTGTCTCAAAATAAAAAAAAAAAAAGAACTCTATTTCCACTGCCATGCTCAGGTGAGCAGACAGAGGTTGCAGAGGGGATGAGAGATGCCCTTTTAACTTGCAGAGTACGACCCTAACTGGCAGCATGCTCCAACCCCATAGATCGTACCTCACTGCCCAACTGCCTTCGCCCACAATCCAGAGGACTTTAAACTGCCATAACTTTTACACTTAAGTGAAAGGACCACTGACAGACAAGGTCCTTTTTCTATTTGCTCACTCAGTAGCTCGTTCCTGAAAAGACAGAAATTCCCAGCCCCACCCACAACTATGGCTGCTTAAACCCACAGAGAGAGGAACAAAACGGGCTGGGATGGGGAAGAAAATCTGAGGTCAGATTCAGACAAGCACTTAAGAAATCGGCTTTTCTAGGCCGGGCGCGGTGGCTCACGCCTGTAATCCTAGCACTTTGGGAGGCCGAGGTGGACGGATCACGAGGTCAGGAGATCAAGACCATCTTGGCTAACACGGTGAAACCCCGTCTCTACTAAAAATAAAAAAAAAAATTAGTCGGGCGCGGTGGCGGGCGCCTGTAATCCCAGCTACTTAGGAGGCTGAGGCAGGAGAATGGCGTGAGCCTGGGAGGCGGAGCTTGCAGTGAGCCGAGATAGTGCCACTGCAGTCCGGCCTGGGCAAAAGAGCGAGACTCCGTCTCAAAAAAAAAAAAAAAAAAAAAAAGAAATCGGCTTTTCTTTTTTTTTAGGTGGTGGGGCTTAATGAGAATTTATTAAAGCTGTGTGTCCTCAGTCAGAAAAATGCACACTCTTGCAAAGACAGTACAGGTGATTCCCTAAAGCACAGCCATGGGCCCGTGGAGTAAGAGAGCCTAGGAGGAGTTCCAGGCTGCAGGGAGCAATGATGGCACCACTGCACTCCAACCTGGGTGACAGAGTGAGACCCTCTAAAAAACAGAGAACAAAGCCGGGTGTGGTGGCTTGTGCCTGTAATCTTAGCACTTTGGGAGGCTGAGGTGGGCAGATTGCTTGAGTCCAGGAGTTTGAGACCAGCCTGGGCAAAACCCATCTCTACGAAAAAAGATACAAAAATTAGCCGGGTGGGGCCGGGCGCGGTGGCTCAACCTTGTAATCCCAGCACTTTGGGAGGCCGAAGCGGGCGGATCACGAGGTCAGGAGATCGAGACCACGATGAAACCCCGTCTCTACTAAAAATACAAAAAAAAAAAAAAATTAGCCGGGCGTGGTGGCGGGCGCCTATAGTCCCAGCTACTCGGAGAGGCTGAGGCAGGAGAATGGCGTGAACCCGGGAGGCGGAGCTTGCAGTGAGCCGAGATTGTGCCACTGCACTCTAGCCTGGGCGACAGAGCGAGACTCCGTCTCAAAAAAAAAAAAAAAAAAAAATTAGCCGGGTGGGGTGGGGTGCACCTGTAGTCGCAGCTACTTGGGAGGCTGAGGTGGGAGGATCGCTTGAGGAGGTCGAGGCTGCAGTGAGCTGTGATGCTGTGATGATACCACTGCACTCCAGCCTGGGTGACTGAGAGAGAACCCATCTCGGGGGGGGCAGGGAAGAAAGAAAGAAAAAACGAGGGGGCCTGTTCTAGCCTAGCTTTCTCCTCAAGCTGCACACAGATAAACAGAGGCTCAGAGTGGGGAAGGGTGACATAGCTAAGATTACAGTGGGTCCAGAGCAAAAAGAGGCTCTCAACTTGATTTCTGGACTCTTCAATTTAGGGCTCTGTTAATGACTATTTTATTTTGGAATGACTTGATGTGAATGACCTAATCTGGAGGCAATCTTGCGCATAAGTCCGTTATGATCACTCTCACTGCAGTTTGAACCTACTAAGTAACATATGCCTCAATCTTTCTCTGGCTCATCTACCTCCAGACAGCTCAAAACCACAATGACCCTTTAATCCCTGAAACTTCCACATGCCTACAGGCCAGAGAGGTCAGCAAACTATGGCCCAGAAGCCAAATCCAGCTCGCTGTCTTTGTAAATAAAGTTTTATTGAAACATGCTCATTTGTTTATGGATGCTTTCATCTTCAACAGCAGAGCTGAATAGCAGAACAAAGACCACATGGCCTGCAAAGCTTAAAATACCCATTATCTGGCTCTTTATGGAAAAAGTTTGCCAACTCCTGTAGTACAGACTGTCCCTCTAAATTCAAGCAATTCCAGGCCGGGCGCGGTGGCTCACGCCTGTAATCCCAGCACTTTGGGAGGCCGACGCAGGCGGATCATCTGAGGTCAGGAATTCGAGATCAGCCTGGCTAACATGGCAAAACCCTGTCTCTACTAAAAATACAAAAATTAGCCAGGCGTGGTGGTGCGCGCCTGTAGTTCCATCTACTCAGGAGGCTGAGGCAGGAGAATAGCTTGAACCGGGAGGCGGAGGTTGCAGTGAGCTGAGATCTTGCCATTGCACTCCAGCCTGGGCGACAAGAGCTAAACTCCGTCTCAAAAAAAAAAAAAAAAGGAACACAAAACAAAATCCAGACAGCCTCCAAGCACTCACAAGTACCAGTAAACACAGAGAATCCCCATGTCAAGAATCTTTATCTCCACTCCATAATCCCCAATCCCACCTACCCCTCAAATACTTACAGTCCCTGCTGCAATCTCAGCCTCAGTGTTAAAAATATCACTCCACAGCCTCCAAAACCTATAGATGGCTGTTTACCAACCACCAATTCACATACATGTTGAGTATCTCAAATCTGAAAATCCAAAATGCTCCCAAATTCAGAACTTTTTGAGTGCCAAGATGACACTGATAGGATATGCTCATTAGAGCATTTCAGATTTTCAGACTTGGCATACTCAACTGATAAGTGTAATGCAAATACTCAAAATCCGAAGAAATCCAAAATCCGAAACACTTTTGGTCCCAAGATTTTCGGGTAAGGGATACTTGACCTGTATATCCAACTGCCCAGGGAGGCAGGCTAACACAGCAAAAGCCAGTCTCTACAGATGCCATCCTGCTACAACCTGGCCACCCCCTCAAGTCCCCTAATCAGTTCCAACCTTACCCCCAGCATCTCAATGTCCTCCCCCAAATATCGAAAACCTTTCAAATACTACTTTAAACCACCGAACCTAAAAATATCCTCTCCAGCACTGAAGGTCCGAATCTCAGTCAATCTCTCACAGATCCCAACACAGCAATTCCCCAACCTATGTCATAAACAACCACTCTCCCGGAATCCTATACTCCCCCCCCAACCCTCCTCCATTATCTCCTAATTCCACTAGAAGCCTCCAACAGCAGACGAACTCTTTGAAAACACAAAAGCTCCCTAACACTTTAAGATGAATCTTAAACCATAAAAATGTTTCACAAAGCCAAAAAAAAAAAAAAAAAACCAAAGAAACCTCACAAATGTTACAATAGCAGACATGTGCTTACTGCATGCTCGCTGCGAGCTTACTAGGTACTGCGCTAACAATTCCTAATCCTCCTCGGTCCCTAGGAAGCAGGTAGTGTTATTAATGCCTAGTTCCCGATGAGACACAGGTGAAATCTCCTGTCCGGGTTCAGACAGGTAGGAAGTCAAGACGCAAGCCCAGACATTCCAGCTCCAGGACTGGTACTCTTCGAGCTCTTTGCTTCTGTCTCTCCGGGAGCTCCCTAAATCCTATGCCCAACAAACACTCCAAAACACAAAGGGAACCCGATCCCGAAAACATAACGGAACCTTCCGCATTACAAACGAACCCAAACTCCAAGGTGCCCCTTAAGCGCAAGGGAACCCCAAAAGTATCCCCTAAACCCACGTTAAAACTTCCCCAAGCCCCAGAACATTTTGCAAATGGAAAAGGAACCCCCAAATCTTGTAACCGCCCCCCAAATAAACCTTCCAGACCCCTCAAGTGACCCTCGAAACCTATACACGCCCCCAAAGAGCCCTCACCCGCAGCCCCCCCAGGCGGCGGGAGAAGGCTGCAGCCCACACGCATGCGCGCGAAAGGTAAGAGGGCCCGCCCCCTCGCCCCTTCCCTCCCACCACCGCGCTGGCAGACAAGCAACTAGCTTCCCTCCGCCCCTTTGTTGACAGACGCGCGCGTGACGGTCTCAGCCAATGAGCGGCCGCCATTCGGGGCCGTGCCCATATAAGGCAGGCCTTGGCGAAAGGGCCCAACTTCGAAATAGGGAGGAGTAGGCGAGAGGTGACGGGAGTGGGTGGTGGGGTAGACACAGCCGGATGCAAGGGAGCGTGGAACAACTCCCAACGTCCAGCTAAACGGAACAAGGTCAGGGCAAAGGCCACGACACGCCAGGGGAGGCTTATTACACCACGTTCCCTCGAACAGAAGCCCTGATTGACGCTTGAGACTTAAAGGGCCAGGCAGACCGGGGATTAAGAACACCAAGGCGGAAGGAAGCAGGCGGAGAGATCAGAGTATCCAGCTTTGGTTGGGAACTATGGGGCCGGGCGGCGGGGGGGGGGGGGGTTATCCCGGATTCCGGAGGGGGGGGGGGGGGGGGAGGGGGCGGAACCGCGGCGGGCCGGGGGGGGGGGGGCGGGGCGGGGGGGGGGGGGGGGGGGGCGCTGAAGATTTCCGCGGGGGGAATTGGGCATCGGGATAACCCCACCCTGAAAAATAAATGGACAGAACCCTACGAAGGTTCCCACGGCAACTGAAAACAAGCCTCTAGGCCTGGCATTCATTCGGAGCTGCCAGTTCAGCCTTTCCAAACAGGCGCCCCAAACCTGCCTCACTCAGTACAAAAGAGCAGCCAGAAAAGTCCTGTTAAAGCACAGTCCTATAAACCTGAACCCGCCCCTATCCTGGTGAGAACCTGCCACGGTTTCCCAGTGCCCTCTGGAAAACACCCAGGTACCCCACCTGTCCAGTCGCATCCCTCCCCATTCCTCCGCCCCGCAGGCAATACCCCAATGCACCCTGGTGGGCACCTGATCTGGCATACATAGAATACTCAGGCCCCATCTGATCCCAGGTAGGAGTGATCGTCTCCACAGTATGGATGAAGAAACTGACGCAGGGCAGGTCTCCTGACCACAAGGTCACACAGAGCTGGAGTGTGAGCTGGGGCAGGGATATGAAGCCAGGGAATCTGATTTCCCAGTCACTGTGCCCTACTGTTTCACTATATATTCCCTGGGGTTTCAGCTCGACCACCCCTCCTCTAGGTAGCTGACACCCCCAATCCCCCTAGGCCAGGTCGGGCTTCACCCAGGGCATCCATGCGGTGGGCTCATTGCTATCTGTTCCTCAAAGTCACCCGGCTCTTGCCTTCCCTCGTCTCTGCATTTGCTGTTCCTACCAACTGCAATACATTCCCCCTCTGCAAGGCTCAATTCCTTACTTCATTCAGGTCTGTGTTCAAATGCAGTTTTAATAGAGAGGCCTTCTCCAACTCCCTTCCTGGAAATCACCCACCTGCCCAGAAGGGACCCTCCGGGTTCCCTCTTCCCTGCCTACTCTGGGTCATCATTGTCTGGGGTGGGTCTCTCTCCCCCACTGTGATCCTCCTGTGAAGGTTGGGGCAGGAAGGGGAGAAGGGCCTGAGACAGGATCTTCTAACTCCCCCCACACTGAGCCCAGCATAGGGCCCTACACTATGTCAGCCTTCAGCAGCTACTCCATGAAAATCTATTCATTGTAAAACATTGTGAACCAAAAATATGGAAAATCAAAAGATGGCAAAAAACTGGCTGGGAAAACACGAACCAAGAGACAAGTAGAGAAGTAACATTACCCCTTAAAAAAAAAAAAAGAAAGAAACTTGGCCAGGCACGGTGGCTCACATCTGTAATCCCAGCACTTTGGGAGGCAGAGGGGGGAAGATCCCTTGAGCTCAGGAGTCTGTGACCAGCCTGGGCAACACGGTGAAACCCCATTACTACAAAAAATACACAAATTAGCAGGGTGTGGTGGCGAGTGCCTGTAGTCCCAGGTAGGAGGCTGAGGTGGGAGGATTGCTTGAGCCCAGGAGGTAGAGGCTGCAGTGAGCTGAGATCGGGCCACTGCACTCCACTCTGGGTGACAGCATGAGACTGTCTTAAATTAAATTAAAAATAAATTAATTAAATAAATAAAAAACAAATAAACTGACAAAAGCAATGGATGATGACAAAACAAAATGACCCATTATTTACTTCTCTACATGAGTCCCTAGGGCTGGGCGAGGGAGGTGGAAGTGACCCATTATACACAAAAGTTCTCAATATACATGATCCAAATACTATGGCCTCCAAATAATAAAGCAAAAAACGACCATCTCTACACATGACAGCCATAAACTTATAAAATGACAAGGGAAAGTTTGTTAAATCCACAATTGATATGGGAAAACTTAACATATTTCTAAGAAAAGACTGCTTGGGAAAATTAGTAAGGACCTGAACCACGCAATCTACACCCTTGGTTGAACGCCCCCAACAATTAAATAATCCACATCTTTACATCCCTAGCATACATACATGGTGCATTTGCAAAAGCTTGTCTCTGACATTCACTGTGGTCCTGCATGCTGGCCATTGTTGGGCACTGGAACACACAGGTGACACTGAGCTCCCCAGGAATGGCTCATGGGAAAGGGGTCAGACATCCAAATAAACAGTCAGAACCAACATGAATATATTAGAAAATGATAATCACAACAGCAGTCAATACTCGAGCGCTCTACAAATATGAACTTGTTCTATCTCCTATTTTTAATTTCGTGTTGAAGATAAGGAAACTGAGGCAGAGAATGGCTAAGTAATTGCCCTCATTTACAGCTTCGTGGCAGAACTCTGTTTTTGTGAGTGTGTGTTTTGTTTTTTGTTGTTTTCTGAGATGGTCTCACTGTCACCCAGGCTGGAGTGCAATCTCACCTCACCGTGGCCTCAATCTTCTGGGCTCAAGTGATCCTCCCATCTCAGCTGCCTTCTTTTTTTTTTTTTTTTTTTTTTGAGACGGAGTCTTGCTCTGTTGCCCAGGCTGGAGTACAATGGTGCGATCTTGGCTCACTGCAATCACTGCAACCTCTGCCTCCCGGTTCAAGTGATTTGCTTGCCTAAGCCACCCAAGTAGCTGGGACTACAGGTGCGCGCCACCATGTCCAGCTAATTTTTTTTTTTTTTTTTTTTTTTTTTGAGATGGAGTCTTTCTCTGTCCCCCAGGCTGGAGTACAGTGGCGCAATCTCGGCTCACTGCAAGCTCCGCCTCCCGGGTTCACGCCATTCTCCTGCCTCAGCCTCCCGAGTAGCTGGGACTACAGGCGCCCGCCAACACGCCCGGCTAATTTTTTGTATTTTTAGTAGAGACGGGGTTTCACCGTGTTAGCCAGGATAGTCTCGATCTCCTGACCTCGTGATCCGCCCGCCTCGGCCTCCCAAAGTGCTGGGATTACAGGCTTGAGCCAGCGCCTGGCCGAATTTTTTTATTTTTAGTAGAGATGGGGTTTTGCCATGTTGGCCAGACTGGTCTCGAACTGACCTCAGGTGATCCACCCCACCTTGGCCTCCCAAAGTGTTGAGATTACAAGCGTGAGCCAATGCACCTGGCCTAATATTTGTATTTTTAGTAGAGACAGGGTTTCACCATGTTGATCAGGCTGGTATTGAACTCCTTACCTCAAGTGACCCACCTGCCTCAGCCTCCCAAAGTGCTAGGATTACAGGTGTGAGCCACTGCGCCCAGCCTTTTGAGGAGCTGAAACCACAGGCGTATACCACCACCCCCAGCTAATTTTTACATTTTTTTGTACAGATGAGGTCTCACTATGTTGCCTAGGCCAGTCTTGAACTCTTAAGCTCAAGCAGTCCTCCACCTTGGCCTCCCCAAGTGCTGGGACTACAGGCAGGAGCAACTACACCAAGTCAGAACTTAAAATCAAAGATCAGCTGACTCCAGAGCTCAAGGTCTAAACTACAATATAAACATCATCCTGGCTGGGCACAGTGGCTCACGCCTGTAATGTGGTGGCAGGCTCCTGTAATCCCAGCTACTCAGGAGCTTGAGGCAGGAGAATCGGAGAATTGCTTGAACCCAGGAGGCGTGGCTGCAATGAGCCGAGATTGCACCACTGCACTCCAGCCTGGGTGACAGAGCAAGACTCTCAGAAAAAAAAAAAAAAGAAGTGAAGGGGGGAGAAAAACAACAGAATAAACCAAACAAATAAGGAAAAATAGGCCAGGTGTGGTGGCTCACACCTGTAATCCCAGCACTTTGGGAAGCCGAGGCAGACAGATCGCTTAAGCCAATGAATTTGAGACCAGCCTGGGCAACATGGCAAAACCCTGTCTCTACTAAAAATACAAAAATTAGCCAGCATGTGCCTGCAGTCACAGCTACTCAGGAGGCTGAAGTGGGAGGATCGCTTGAGCCCAGAAGTGGAGGGTGCAGTGAGCTGAGATTGTGCCACTGCACTCCAGCCTGGGTGACAAAGCGAGACCCTGGCTCAAAAACACCAAAACAGAAATAATGATAAATGGTAAAGTGTAGATGTCTGACCCCACCCCACTTCCCCATCCCCACCCCTAGTCAGATGACCCTGCTCCCCATCACAGGGCCAGGGTCACACCCAGCACAAGGCACTTGCCCAGTTACATGGGAATTGGTGGCAGGACACCAGGGTTTCATTCCTGGTCCTGTTCCTTTTTTTTTTTTTTTTTGACAGGGTCTCACTCTGTCACCCAGGCTGGAGTGCAGTGGCACAATCTCGGCTCACTCGAACCTCTGCCTCGTGGGTTCACGAAATTCTCCTGCCTCAGCCTCCCAAGTAGCTGGGACTACAGGCGCCCGCCACCACACCTGGCTAATTTTTTATATTTTTAGTAGAGACGGAGTTTCACCATGTTAGCTAGGATGGTCTCGGTCTCCTGACCTCATGATCCGCCCAAAGTGCTGGGATTATAGGCCTGAGCCATCACGTCCACCACCCCCACCTTTTTTTTCTTTTTTTGAGATGGAGTCGTGCTGTTGCCCAAGCTGGAGTGCAGTAACACGATCTCGTCTCACTGTAACCTCCACCTCCCCTGCCTCAGCCTCCTGAGTAGCTGGGATTATAGGCACCTGCCACCATGCCCGGCTAATTTTTGTATTTTTAGTAGTAGAGACAGGATTTCACCATGTTGGCCAGGCTGGTCTTGAACTCCTGATCTCAGATGATCCACCCACTTCCCATAGTGCTGGGATTACAGGCATGATGCACTGCGCCCGGTCCCTGTTCCTTCTATGCCCTACCCTGCTGCTCCTTTGTCCAGAATCCTGACTCATCCGTATCTTACCCGTGGCTTTTTGGCCTTAGAGTCCACTGGGTCCCCTCCCTTTTAAGTTTTCCTTTCTGACTAATGCTCCCTGAAGGTAGGAATCATCCAAGCCCTGAGATCCTGGAAGCAGACAGGAACCAGACAGGGCCTACTGGATCCCAGCTTTCCCACTTCTGGCAGTATGATCTCAGGTAGGTTTTTCAGCCCCATGTGCCTCAGTTTCCCCCACTGTAAAATGGCAATAATGACAGCACCCACCCATGGGCTGGCTGACCATCCGCTGAAACAAACCCAGCAGAGCACCTGGTACCAGTTTGGCACTGAGGAGTAGCTCACGCCTGTAATCCCAGCACTTTGGGAGGCCGAGGCGGGTGGATCACAAGGTCAGGAGATCGAGACCATCCTGGCTAACATGGTGAAACCCCGTTTCTACTAAAAATACAAAAAATTAGCTGGGTGTGGTGGCGGGCGCCTGTAGTCCCAGCTACTCAGGAGGCTAAGGCAGGAGAATGGCGTGAACCCGGAAGGCGGAGCTTGCAGTGAGCCGAGATTGCACCACTGCACCCCAGCCTGGGCAACAGAGGTGGGCCCTGTCTCTAAGTAAATAAATGAATCAAACACTTGTGGATTACTTAAGGAATGAACGCTAATTTTCCAGAGGAGGAAACTAACGTCCAACGGGATCAAGTCACTTACCCTAGGTCACACAGCTGATGAGAGAAGAAGCCAGGACTCAAAGTTGGGCACTCTGGCTTTTTCATTTTATTTTTGTTTTGTTTTTTGTTTGAGATGATCTCACGCTGTCACCCAGGCTGGAGTGCAGTGGTGCTGTCACAGCTCAATAGAGCTTCAACCTCCTTGGCCGCCAAGCCCAACTAATTCTTCTTTTTTTTTTTAGACGCAGTCTCACTCTGTCACCCAGGCTAGAGTGCAGTGGCACGATCTCAGCTCACTGCAACCTCTGCCTCCCAGGTTCAAGCAATTCTTCTGCTTCAGCCTCCCGAGTAGCTGGGACTACAGGCGTGCGCCACCACGCCCAGTTAATTTTTGTATTTTTAGTAGAGACAGGGTTTCACCACGTTGGCCAGGCTGGTCTCGAACTCCTGATCTCAGGAGTTTAAGAAAAAAAAAAAGAAAACTTGTGCTTTTGGGAGTAAGACAGCTTTACCATAGCAGTTAGAAATACATCATTAAACGTGGTAAAAAAATACAATTTTTTTCGTTTCCTAGTACATGTCACAGGTTTTGAAATAAAGATGGTAAAAATACCATTTTGTATGAGTAAGCTTCAGACAAGCACAGGCTGAAAACAAATTTAAGGTTTTAAGAAAAGGCAAAATAACTTGGAAAGCAGACAAATGCTCTAAGACAAGTAAATGAAGGCAACGGAAAACAAAAAAGTGTCAGATCACCCCAGGGTGGCCAGATGTGACACATAGGATCGGGGACAAGTGAGAGATTGGCAACTTTTCCCCAAACCAACAGGTTTTCAGATAATTCAATGAGGGCTGGAGACAGAATGTTAAAAAATCCATGAAAGCAGTGACAAGCAGGCCAAGCTGGCATAAGGGGCTGAAAATGAATCCGGAATAGAGAAACCCAAACTTGAAAATGAGCACAAATGCCCGCATACTTGCAGAACTGCCCTACCATTATGACAACAGCGAGTTCCCCAATGGCAGGGTCGAGTCTGCACCCAATACAGGCGCTGGCGCATGGTAAATGCTCCTATTAACACTTGTGGGCTGGGCTTTGTGGCTCATGCCTGTAATCCCAGCACTTTGGAAGGCTGAAGTGGGAGGATCACTTGAGACCAGCCTGGGCAATAATAGCAAGACCCTGTCTCTACAAAAAAAAATTTCTTTTTTTTTTTTGTTCGAGACAGAGGCTTGCTCGTTACCCAGGCTGGGGTGCAGTGGTGCAATCTCAGGTCACTGCAACCTTCGCCTCCCAGGGTTCAAGTGATTCTTGTGCCTCAGCCTCCCGAGTAGCTGGGACTAGAAGCGCATGCCACCATGCCTGGCTAATTTGTATTTTTAGTAGAGATGGGGTTTCACCGTGTGGGCCAGGCTGGTCACAAGCTCCTGACCTCGTAGGCCTCCCAAAGTGCTGGGATTACAGGCATGAGGCCACTGAGCCCCATCAACAACAAAAAATTTTTTTTATTTAGCTGGGCATGGTGGCAAGCACCCGCAGTCCCAGATACTCTGGAGGCTGAGGCAGGAGGATCACTTGAGGCCAGAAGGTTGAGGCTGCAGTAAGCTGTGATTGCACCACTGTACTCCAGCCTGGGCAACAGAGACAGGCCCTGTCTCTAAATAAATAAATAGGATGGGCTTGGTGGCTCAACCCTGTAATTCTAGCGCTTTGGAAGGCTGAAGCGGGTAGATCACTTGAGCTCAGGAGATCGAGACCAGCCTTGGCAGCATGTATTTTTCATCTCTACAAAAATTACAAAAATTAGCCAGGTGTGGTGGCATGTCCCTGTAGTCCCAGCTATTTTGGAGGCTGAGGTGAGAGGATGGCTTAAGCTCAGGAGGTGGAAGTCACAGTGAGCCAAGACAGTGCCACTGCATTCCAGCCCGGGCAACAGAGCCAGACCCTGTCTCAAAAAATAAATGAACAAATAAATAAATAACTAAAATACTTGTAAGCCAGGTGCGGTGGCTCACGCCTGTAATCCCAGCAGTCTGGGCAGGTCGACAGCTTGAGTCTCGTTGTTCAGGACCAGCCTAGGCAACATGGCAAAACCCTGTCTCTACAAAAAATTTTTAAAAAACTAACCGGGCATGGTGGTGTGCGCCTGCAGTCCCAGCTACTTGGAAGGCTGAGGTGGGAGGATGGCTTGAGCCCAGGAGGTAGAGGTTGCAGTGAGCCTCTGTCGAGCAAGCCTCTGTCTCGAACAAAAAAAAAAAAAAAGAAATTTTTTTTTGTAGAGACAGGGTCTTGCTATTATTGCCCAGGCTGGTCTCAAACTCCTGGACTCAAGTGATCCTCCCACTTCAGCCTTCCAAAGTGCTGGGATTACAGGCATGAGCCACAAAGCCCAGCCCACAAGTGTATCTCTACAAAAAAGATACAAAAATTAGCTGTGTGTAGTGGCATGCAACTGTAGTCCCAGCTACTCAGGAGGCTGAGGTGAGAGGATCATTTGAGCCCGGGAAGTTGAGGCTGCAGTGAGCTGAGATTGCACCACCGCACTCCAGCCTGGGAGGCAGAGCAAGACTCCGTCTAAAAAAAAAAAAAAAAAAAAAAAGGCCAGGCACGGTGGCTCACACCTGTAATTCTAGCACTTTGGAAGGTTGAGGCGGGTGGATCACTTGAGGCCAGGAGTTTGGCACCAGCCTGGCCAACACGACGAAATCTCGTCTCTACTAAAAATATAAAAATTAGCGGGGCATAGAGGTGTACACCTGTAATCCCAGCTACTTGGGAGGCTGAGGCAGGAGAATTGCTTGAACCCAAGAGGCAGAGGGTGCAATGAGCCAAGATCATGCCACTGTACTCCAGCCTGGGCAACAAAAGGAGACTGTCTAAAAAAAAAAATTGTTTGTAGAGATGAATTTTCCCTGTGTTGCCCAGGCTGGTCCCAAACTCCTGAGTTCCACTGATCCTGCCACCCTGTTAATCCCAGCCTCCCACCTTGGCCTCCCAAAGTGCTAAGATTATAAGCATGAGCCACCTTGCCCAGCCTCAGTACCTTTTCTTGAAAGAATAAAAATCATAGAACAATCTCACACTTATTGGGAGCATAACACACCCCAGGCATTTTATATATGCCACCTCATCAGTTACCATGTCATCTCCTTACGAGAAGCTCAGAGTTTAAATGTGGTCCCATTTTTACATGAGCGTACTGAGGCTGACTGGGCACTGGGGCTCATGCCTGTAACCCCAGCACTTTGGGAGGCCGAGGCGGGTGGATCACTTGAGGTCAGGAGTTCAAGATCAGGCTGGGCAACGTGGTGAAACGCTGACTCTACAAAAATTAGGCAGGTGTGGTGACACACACTTGTAGTCCCAGCTACTCAGGAGGCTGAAGTGGGAGGATCCCTTGATCCTGGGAGGTGGAAGTTGCAGTGAGCCAAGATGACGCCCCTGCATGCCAGCCAGGGCAACAAAGTGAGACCCTGGTTCAAAACAAAAAAAAAAGGAAAAAAAAAGAGGTTGGAGCAGTGGCTCACGCCTGTAATCCCAACACTTTTGGAAGTGGAGGAGGGTGGATCACCTGAGGTCAGGAGTTCGAGACCAGTCTGGCCAAGATAGTGAAACTTCATCTCTACTAAAAATACAAAAATTAGCTGGGCGTGGTGACACAAGCCTGTAATCTCAGCTATGCAGGAGGCTGAGGCAGAAGACATCATTTGAACCCGGGAGGCGGAGATTGCAGTGAGCCGAGATCACACCACTGCCCTCCAGCCTGGACAAGAGTGAGACTCTGTCTCAAAAAAAAAAGGGGGGGAAAGAAAACTGAGGCCCAGAGTGGGAATGCAGCTTGGCCAAGGACACACAGCAACAGAAGCAGGGTTTTGACCCTGGGCCTCTCTGAAGCCAATATTTTCAACCGTAAGCTTACTATCACAGCCCATGAATTAAGCCCTGAAAGCTCACAATAAATAAACCAAACTGTTTCAAGGTGAATTTACAGAGTTGTCAAACTGCCCAGTGAGGCCTTAATAACCCAAAAGTTAAACGAACAAAAGCAAACTAACAACAACAACAAGAAAAACCTAGTTAGAAATATTTTCTCTTCACTGAAACACCTGGAGTAAGGCCAGACTGGGTATTTGGTGGGGACAGGAATGGGAATGGGGACACATTGAGTTTCTTTGTTCTTTTTTTTTTTTTTTGAGACAGTCTTACTCTGTCGCCCAGGCTGGAGTGCAGTGGCACAATCTTGGCTCACTGCAACCTCCACCTCCTGGGTTCAGGAGATTCTCCTGCCTCAGCCTCCTGAGTAGGTGGGACTACAGGCGCCTGCCACCACGCCCAGCTAATAGAGATGGGGTTTTGCCATGTTGGCCAGGCTGGTCTTGATCAAACTCTTGGCCTCGGGCAATCTGCCCGCGACGGCCTCCCAAAGTGTTGGGATTACAGGCATGAGCCACCATGCCCAGCCCACAGATTGAGTTTGTAAGCACCCTTTCCACAAGTCATAATTGAATTTAGGAGCCCAGAGGTGGAGGGCAGGGACATGGTGACAACATGAGAGAGAAAGGAGACAGCCTGACATCTTCCCTCTCGGTTCCTCTCTACTGCCTTCTCTTTCCCACTGACATTCAAAAACAACAACTCACATGTACTGAGCCCTTCCATAAGTATTGGAGTAAGGGCTCACAAAGTAAGTTCCACTACACTGCATTATCTTCCCAAAACTTCTCACCTTCCTAGGGTTACTGATCCCATTTTATAGGTGAGAAGAACCCAAAAGAAACTTTGCCCAGGGCCAGGCGTGGTGGCTCATGCCTGCAATCCCAACACTTTTGGAGTTTGAAGCAGGAAGACCCTTTAAGCCTAGGAATTTGAGACCAGCCTGGGCAACAAAGTAAGACCCGCATCTCTACAAAAATAAAAATAAAAAAAATTAGCCGTGTGTAATAAAAAATTAGTCCAGCTACTTGGGAGGCTGAGGTGGGAGGATCACCTGAGCCCAGGAGGTTGAGGCTGCAGTGAGTCATGATTGCGCCACTGCATTCCGGCCTGTCTGGGCAACAGAGCAAGACCCTGTCTTTAAAAAAATAAAAAGGCCGGGCGCGGTGGCTCATGCCTGTCATCCCAGCACTTTGGGATGCTGGGGCGGGCAGATCACCTGAGGTCGGGAGTTCGAGACCAGCCTGTCCAACATGCAGAAACCCTGTCTCTACTAAAAATACAAAATTAACTGGACGTGGTGGCACATGCCTGCAATCTCAGCTACTCAGGAGGCTGAGCAAGAGAATTGCTTGAACCCGGGAGGCGGAGGTTGCAGTGAGCCGAGATTGCACCATTGCACTCCGCCTGGGCAACAAGAGCGAAACTCCACCTCAAAAAAAAAAAGAACAAAACAAAAAAACCATAAAAATAAAAATAAAAATAGGGCCAGGTGCAGTGGCTCATGCCTGTTAATCCCAGCACGTTGGGAGGCCAAGGCGGGTGGATCACCTGAGGCCGGGAGTTCAAGACCAGCCTGACCAACATGCAGAAACCCTGTCTCTATTAAAACTACAAAAATTAGCCAGGGCGTGGTGGCACATGCCTGTAATCCCAACTACTCAGGAGGCTGAGGCAGGAGAATCGCTTGAACCTGGGAGGCGGAGGTTGCAGTGAGCCGAGATCGTGCCATTGCACTCCAGCCTGGGCAACAAGAGTGAAACTCTGTCTCAAAAAAAAAAAAAAATACTTAAAATTAAAAAAATAAAAATAGGCCAGACACTTGGCTCATGCCTATAATCCTAGCGCTCTGGGAGGCCGGGGCCAGTGGATCGCTTGAGGTCAGGAGTTCGAGACCAGCCTGGCCAACTGGTGAAGCCCCATCTCTACTAAAAATGCAAAAATTAGCCAGGCATAGTGGCGTAAGCCTGTAGTCCCAGCTACTCAGGAGACTGAGGCAGGAGAATTGCTTGAATCCGGGAGGCAGAAGCTACAGTGAGCCATACCACTGCACTGCAGCCTGGGTGACAGAGGGAGACTGTCTCTAAATAAATAAATAAATAAAAATAAAAGACTTGCCTAAGGTGATATAGCAAGTAAATGGCAGAACTAATATTCTAGACTGCTTTGTTCTCTGTCTCTACTCATCACATTGTATATTTCAGTATGGAGAGGGGACTAAATTATAGTGCTGAAAGCACAGATTCTGAGCTAGACTGCCAAGCTCGGAATCCTGAGTCTAGCAATTAATGCTGGATAGCCTTGGGAAAGTTGCTTAATTTCTCTGTACTTCTGCTTCCTTTCTGTAAAATGGAGAAAATAACAGCACCTACCCCTCAGGGGTGTTATCAGAATTAAATGAGTTAATGTGTACAAACAGCTAAGGACAGGGCCAGGCATTTTGTAAAACAATAAGCATTAGCTGTGATCCACAGTGGGGAGCCCCTACATGCTTCTGAGCTGGGGTGTGTGCCCAGATCAGTGTCAGCTTTTGAGAAAACGCCTCTGGGACTGGACTGGAAAGGAGGAAATCCATTAGCACCTGTAACCCAGTCACATTCCGGGGGCGGAGAACTTCCCACCAACAGCTCTGAGGCTGAAACTTCACAGCCCAGCTCTCCCACTAATAGTAACGATTTTAATGACTCCTTTTAACCCTGTTCTCAGAGGCATGCTTGCTGTTCCCATACTACAGATAAGGGCACTGAAGCTCACAGATTTGTCCATGGCACAAAGGGGTGGGAGAATAGGGGATGTGAATGCTGTACTTCTCATAGGGATAAACCATTACACTCTTCTTAATTCCACTGGGGAAGTGAGGGTGCGAAAGCCTGTCTCGATGGCCCTTTCTGGCCATATTATCCTACAATTCTGTGCCTGTCCAGCTTACCGGGAGTCTCTGGCGGGACTAGGGAAATTATCACTACATCCAGACCCCTAATTTCACGCTCCTTACCCCACCCTCAGTCCTGGAGCCTAAACCCACACTCTATCCTACCACTGATTTCTCCCTCCCACCTCCTCAACTTGCCTTCCTGCCCCCAATCCGATCCAGAGGCCCCAACCCATTGCGTCCACCGTTCGCCTGTCCGTTGGAGCTTCCAGACCCCCTCACTCATCCTAACCCTGATCCTCATACCCTCGCCGCAGGTTAACCCCCCATCGAAATCGACCCCTTCAGGGCCTCTACCTGGATGTCCAGCCCCGTCTCCAACTCGGGGCCCACTTCCCCAGCTCTGAGCCCCTTTACAACCAATTCCAAAGCTCCAATCCCACCCCACCTCCAAGACCCCTCCCCAAGCCACCATTCTTCTACTACTACCTCCGGCTCCCATTCCTCCCAATCCTCTCCCCCAGGCAATCTCCCTTCACCCAGCCCCTTCTTTCGCCCCTGCCTCTTCCCCCTCGTCACCCGGTCCCGAACCCCCGTCCCGACTCTCCAGCGCCCCCGGCCCGCGCCTGGGCTCTCACCATCGCCGCGCGCTGCATCTCCCTCGGCTACGCGGGTTTCCCCCACTCGCTCCTCTCCAGCCTCCCCTTCCGGGTTCTCGTCCCGAAGCCCGCTGGGAATTGAAGTCCGGGCAGCCACGGACTACATCCCCCAGAAGGCAGCACGGTCAAGCTTGGAGGTGGGGTGGGAAGCAAATCAGGCGGGCGGAGGAAAAGAACGACTCGAACTCCCGGGAGACAAAGCCGGGGAGGACTTGGCAGCGCAAGCGCAGGGCGCTTCCCCGCGGGGCGCGCTGGGAGATGGAGTGTAGCCAGGAGGGCTCCATTTTTGCCCGAGGCCCTTGGGAAGGGAATTGAGAATATTGCAATAGGGTGTTGGTGAGGGGTGGAGAGTTGGGAAAGAGCAAATTTATTGATTCATTTGTGCCGATCAACACAATAGCTAACAGGTCCTTGTACTTTTCCAAACTCCTTCCCATCCATCCCCTTCCTTCCTTTTTTTTTTTTTTTTTGAGACGGAGTCTTGCTCTGTCACCCAGGCTGGAGTGCAGTGGTGCAATCTCAGCTCACTGCAACCTCCGCCTCCTGGGTTCAAGCGATTCTCCTGCCTGAGCCTCCTGAGTAGCTGGGATTACAGGAGCCCGCCACCACGCCCGGCTAGTTTTTGTATTTTTAGTAAAAAAGGAGTTTCACCATGTTGGTCAGGCTGGTCTTGAACTCCTGACCTCGTGATCCACCCGCCTCGGCCTCCCAAAGTGTTGGGATTACAGGCGTGAGCCACCGCGCCCAGCCCGTCCCCTCCCTTCTTACCTCCTGATTTACAAATGAGAAAATTAAGCCTTAGGAGGAAGGAAAGTCCCATACATTAGGAGTTAGTCCACATCATAGAATAGCAGCTCCATATCGCTCGAGCCCAGGAGTTCGAGGCAGTGAGCTAGTGTTACACCACCGCCCTCCATGCAGTTCAGCCTGGGCGACAGAATGAGACCCTGCTGTCTCTTAAAAAAAAAGGCCGGGCGCAGTGGCTCACACCTGTAGTCACAGCACTTTGGGAGGCCGAGGCGGGCTGATCACAAGGTCAGGAGATCAAGACCATCCTGGCTAACACACTGAAACCCCATCTCTACTAAAAGTACAAAAAATTAGCCGGGCTTGGTGGCGGGTGCCTGTAGTCCCAGCTACTCGGGAGTCTGAGGCAAGAGAATGGCGTGAACCCAGGAGGTGGAGCTTGCAGTGAGCCGAGATCGCTCCACTGCACTCCAGCCTGGGAGACAGAGCGAGATTCCGTCTCAAAAAAAAAAAAAAAAAAGAAGCTCCACGAGGGCAGAGATCTTTGTGTACCTTGTTCAAGCACCTAGAACAGCGTAAACATGTGTTCAGTAAATATTTATTGCATCGGAACTATATGCCAGACACCCTGCAGACAACCCTAGTAAGAATTACAATCCCAAATTTATAAGGCAGAAAGAGATTAAGCCTCTTGTCGCTGGCAACACAGCCAAGAAAACGATTTGAACTGAAATGTATTGGATTTCAGGGCTTCTACTCTTGACTAGGTCGTTAGATCACCTCCCCTTAAGACATATTTTCCAGGCTGGGTGCGGTGGCTCATGCTTATAATCTCAGATGGGAGACTGGCTTTAGTCCAGGAGTTTAAGACCAAACTGGGCAACAAAGTGAGACCCTCGTCTCTACAAAAAAAACAAACAAACAAACAAACAAAACAAAAAAAACAGCTCAAATCTTTTATTATTTTTTTCTTTTTTTTTTTTTTTTTTGAGACAGAGTCTTGCTCTGTCGCCCAGGCTAGAGTGCAGTGGCGATACCAGCTCATTCAACTTCCGCCTCCCGGGTTCAAGTGATTCTCTTGCCTCAGCCTCTGGAGTAGTTGGGACTACAGGCGCGCCCCACCACGCCCGGCTAATTTTTGTATTTTTAGCAGAGACGGGGTTTCACCATTGGCCAGGCTGGTCTAGAACTCCTGACCTCAAGTGATCCGCCCGCCTCGTCCGCCCAAGAAGGCCCAATTCAAATGGCCCTCCTCTTTGAATCCTTTCCTAACATATTGTTCTCTGCATTAACCGAGTTCCCGTCTCACCAGATTCTCATGGTCTCGGAGGTTCTCATGGTCTTCTCAATTGCACTGGGAAGACAGTGGCTAAGTTCCCACCATCCAGCCTGGTGCTTCGCACACAGGAGGCCCTCATGAATCACGAACTGAAGGGAAAAGGTGGAAATGGGACACCATAGGGCCAGAAGGGACACAGGCGAGCTCTCTCTCTCTCTCTTCCTGAGAGTTGGCAGTTGGGGAAACCCAGCCTACGTGGGATGCAACGGCCCTGGACCACGGGGGTGGTGCAGGGGCGTGACCGCTTAAAAAGGCGGGTGGCTGAGCAGGCGCTGATTGGCCACCTAGCGGCTCACGCCGACCAAGGCCTCGTCAGAAGGCTCGAGGCCGAACTCACGCTGTGCAAGACGACGGGGCCCTTCCTGAGGCGCGCGTGCGCACGGCCACTTGCACCCTGCCCTTTCAACCCCGGCGTCTCGTGCCCAGCACACCTTGGCTGGAACTGGTGGGGGCGTGGCCTGGCCTCAGGAACGCACTCTTGCTCTGCGCCTCACGCCTTGCGCAGGATCCTCGCGCTGGGAGGATTCGCACCCAACCCCAAGCCCGGTTGGGAACGTGGTGTCCGAGACCGTCTGGGATCCCCGCGCGCACGGCCGGCTTCCCGGGACCCGCGCGAGACGCTGTCTGATCGGACTCCCTAGAGTGGGGCCCGGAGAAACCAGGACGGCGGGGGCAGCCTCACGCCATTTTGCACGCCCTGAGGCGGGTGCTGAAGGCCAAGGGGAATGGGGCGCGGGGCAGGGGGCCTCCCCCAGCACTAGCTGGGCTTAGGGGAACCCGGGATCCCCACAGGAGCCTCCCCTGGGGGGGCTCAGGGGAATAGAACATGCTCTGAGTGCAGGGCCACGGGCGACGGAATTTGGGTTTGAAGCCGGGGGAGCAGGTTTGAATTTGAGGAACGGAAAACTCTGTTTGTGTTGGGGATCCGGGCTCTCGAGTTCCGATCTGGGATCTCGGGATTTGTGTCTAGGGGTGACTAGTTCTGGAATCTGAAGAGCTCGGATTTTGTGACTGGAAGCTTTCTCCTTGGAATCCAGAGATCCCAATTTGGGGATCTGGAAGTCTTAGTTCTGAGTTACGATGTAACATTTTGAGAGTCTGGAGCCTGATTTGGGGCAATTGAAGCCTCAGTATAGATTTAGGGCCTAAATCCCAATGTAAAGTATGAAGCTTTAGAATCTGGAGTCGCAATTCAAGTCTTTGGAAGCACGTTTTAGGGCCTGGAGTGCCCACATTGAGTACGGGAGTTCCAGTTTTAGGGTCTGGGGTTTCAGAGTAGGACCCACATTCGAGATCTCAGTTTTAGGGTTGGGGCCACAATTTGAGGGACAGTTTGGGCATCTAAGAGGTCAATCTGGAGGAGTGAGGTTTGTTTCGTAGGGGCCTGGATTTCTTAGGATATAGGTTCATAGTGTTAACAGCTTGAGGTCTGTAATCTTAGTATTAGGATCATATTCGAAGATCAGAAGTTGACAGTTTGAGGGTCTAGGGTATCTCAATATTAGAATTTAGGGTTTGTAGGTTTGGGAGGGCTCCTTTTTTTTGTTTTTGAGACAAGGTCTCACTTTGTCACCCAGGCTGGAGTGCAGTGGTGCGATTTTAGCTCACTGCAGCCTTGACCTCCTGGGCTCAAACCATCCCCTCACCTCAGCCTCCCAAGTAGCTGGGACTACAAGCATGTGCCACTATACCCAGGTAATTTTTTTTTTTTTTTTGTAGACGTGGAGTTTTGTCATATTGCCAGGCTGGTCTCAAACTCCTGAGATCAAGCAATCCTCCCGCCGTGGCCTCCCAAAGTGCTAGGATTACAGGCGTGAGCCACTGTGCCTGGCTTTGGGAGGGCTCCAAAGTGAGGATTTAGATCCTCATTTTGGGACTCCAAAGTATTAGTTTTAGTGTCTTTTTTTTTTTTTTTTGAGACAGAGTCTCCCTATCTCACCCAGGCTGGAGTGCAGTGGTGCAATCTCAGCTAACTGCAGCCTCTGCCTCCCGGGTTCAAGTGATTCTCCTGTCTCAGCCTCCCAGGTAGCTGGGACTACAAGCGTGTGCCACCACACACAGCTAATTTTTGTATTTTCAGTAGAGATGGGTTTCACCATGTTGGCCAGGCTGGTCTCGAATTCCTGACCTCAAGTGATCCACCTGCCTTGGCCTCCCAAAGTGCTGAGATTACAGGCATGAGCCACCACCCCCGGCCGGTTTTAGTGTCTTAAAATCACAGTCTGTAGGTCTGAAGCCACACTTTTAAGGCCTGGTAGTCTCTGTTTCAGAGTCTGGCATCTCACTATTAACGTCTAAGTTCTGGGGTCAAAGTTTAGGGGTTTGCTGGTTTTAGTTTTAAGTCTGGATCATGATTTAAGGCCCAGATTTACAATTTGGAATTCACAGATTTGAGTTTAGAGGTTTAGGGGTTTGTTTTTGTTTTTGTTTTTTGAGACACAGTCTCACTCTGTTGTCCAGGCTGAAGTACAGTGACTTAATCCTGGCTCACTGCAACCTCCGCCTCCCGAGTTCAAGCGATTCTCCTGCCTCAGCCTCCCGAGTAGCTGGGATTACAGTCGTACACCACCACGCCCGGCTAATTTTTGTATTTTTAGTAGAGACGGGGTTTCACCATGTTGGCCAGGCTGGTCTCAAACTCCTGACCTCGAGTGATTTGCCTGCCTCAGCCTCCCAGAATGCTGGGATTACAGGCGTGAGCTACCACTCCTGGCCAAGGTTTAGCTGTTTAATTTGGGTCTCTGGGCCCATAATTTATTGGGGCTAGGGACTCTTATTTTGGAATCTCTGGGTGCTCAAAGGAGCATCATAGGGAAGATGAAGGGTGCCCATCAGGGTTCCTGCCCATCCTTCCTGCAATCCCAGAGGTCACTAATCCATTCTTTTTCTCTCTTTGCAGATGTTTGGTTCTAGCAGATACTTGGGTTCCTCTGAACAGCCCAGAGCTAATTCACTGGGTCCCAGTGACAGGTAAGGGCTTGCCCCATCTCTCTTATAACCCCAGCCACTCTCATTGAATAATAATAACAAAAACAGGCCGGGCGCCGTGGCTCACGCCTGTAATCCCAGCACTTTGGGAGGCCGAGGCGGGCGGATCACAAGATCAGGAGATCGAGACCATCCTGGCTAACACGGTGAAACCCTGTCTCTACTAAAAATACAAAAAATTAGCCGGGCGCGGTTGCAGGCGCCTGTAGTCCCAGCTACTTGGGAGGCTGAGGCAGGAGATTGGCGTGAATCCGGGAGGTGGAGCTTGCAGTGAGCCGAGATCACACCACTGCACTCCAGCCTGGGTGACAGAGCGAGACTCCATCTAAAAAAAAAAAAACAAAAAACCATTTGCTTAGCATTTGCCATTTGCTAGACTCTTTGCCAAACCTTTTGTTTGTATGATAACTGTTGATCCATACAACAATCTCATGAGGAAGTGTGTACAAAGATGCTTACCATTTTCCAGATGAGAGTACTCTGAGGTGATCGGCGAAGATCATTTCTTATTTATTTATTTATTTATTTATTTATTTATTTATTTATTTATTTATTTATTTATTTTTGAGACAGGGTTTCCCTCTCGTTGCCCAGGCTGGAGTGCAGTGGTGCGATCCCAGCTCACTGCAACCTCCGCCTCCTGAACTCAAGTGATTCTCCTGCCTCAGCCTCCTGAGTAGCTGGGACTACAGGCGCATGCCTCGATGCCTGGCTAATTTTTGTATTTTTTGTAAAGACAGGTTTTGCCATTTTCCCCAGGCTAGTCTTCAACTCCTGGCTTCAGATGATCTCTCTGTCTCAGCCTCCCAAAGTGCTGGGATTACAGGTGTAAGCCACCATGCCCGGCCCATTTCTTTTTTTATTTTTAGGGCAAAGATAACTTCTAAGGTCCTTGCAGCCTGTGACATTCTGAGTTTGTTTGTTTTCAGAGTTAGGGTCTCACCCTGTTGCCCACGCTAGAGTGCAGTGGTGGCATCATAGCTCACTATAGCCTCGGACTCCTGGGTTTGACCTGGGGCTTGATCCTCCTGCTTCAGCCTTCCGAACAGCTAAGATTACAGGCACATGCCACCACACCCAGCCAGTTTTTCTATTTGTTGTAGTGACAGGGTCTTGCTATGTTGCTCAGGCCTGTCTTGAACTTCTGGCCTCAAGTGATCCTCCTGTCTTATCCTCCCAAAGTGCTGGAATTACTAAGCCACCACGCCCAACTGACATTCTGAGTGTCTTTCTTTCTTTCCTTTTTTTTTTAAGACAGAGTCTGACTCTGATGCCCAGGCTGTAGAGTGCAGTGGTGCGATCTTGGCTCACTGCAACCTCCGCCTCCCAGGCTCAAGCGATTCTCCTGCCTTAGCCTCCCAAGTAGCTGGGATTACAGGTGCCCGCCACCATGCTCAGCTAAATTTTTTTTGTATTTTTAGTAGAGACAGGGTTTCACTGTCTTGGCCAGGCTGGTCTTGGACTCCTGACCTCGAGATCTGCCCGCTGGAGTGCAGTGGCGCGATCTCGGCTCGCTGCAAGCTCCACCTCCTGGATTCACGCCATTCTCCTGCCTCAGCCTCCCGCGTAGCTGGGACTACAGGCACCCGCCACCGTGCCTGGCTAATTTTTTGTATTTTTTTTAGTAGAGACGGGGTTTCACCATGTTAGCCAGAATGGTCTCAATCTCCTGACCTCGTGATCCGCCCGCCTCAGCCTCCCAAAATGCTGGGATTACAGGCGTGAGCCACTGCGCCCAGCCTTTTTTTTTTTTTGAGACGGAGTTTCACTCTTGCTGCCTAGGCTGGAGTGCAATGGCATGATCTCGGCTCTCTACAACCTCTGCCTCCCGGGTTCAAGCGATTCTCCTGCCTCAGCCTCCCAAGTAGCTGGGACTACAGGCGCATGCCACCACACCCAGCCAATTTTTGTATTTTTAGTAGAGATAGGATTTCACCATGTTGTTCAGGCTGGTCTCGAACTCCTGATCTCAGGTGATTCACCCACCTCGGCCTCCCAAAGTGCTGGGATTACAGGTGTGAGTCACCTCTTTCCTTTTTTTTTTTTTTTGAAACAAGGTCTTGCTCTGTCACCTAGGCTGGAATGTGGAATGCAGTGGTGCAATCCCAGCTGACTGCAGCCTCGACCTTCTGGGCTTAAACAATCTTCCCACCTCAGCCCCCTGAGTAGCTGGGACCATAGGCGTGCACCACCACGCCTGGCTAATTTTTGTATTTTTCGTAGAAATGGGTTTTTGCCATGTTGCCGAGGCTGGTCTCAAACTCCTGGGATCCAGTGATCCACTCAGCCTCCCAAAGTGCTGGGGTTACAGGCATGAGCCACCACGCCTGGCTCTTTCTTTTTAGACCGGGTCTTGCTCTGTTCCCCAGGCTGGAGTGCAGTGACAGGATCACAGTTCACTGCAGCTTTGACCTCCCAGACTGAAGCAGTCCTCCCACATCAGCCTCCCAAGTATGCAGGACCACAGGCACACGCCACTATGCTCAACTAATTAAAAAAAAAAAAAAATTGGCCAGGTGTGGTGGCTCACGCCTATAATCCCAGCACTTTGGGAGGCCAAGGTGGGCGGATCACCTGAGGCCAGGAGTTTGAGTCCAGCCTGGCCAACGTGGTGAAACTCCATCTCTACTAAAAATACAAAAATTAGCTGGGCATGGTATAATCCCAGCTACTTGGGAGGCTGAGACAGGAGAATCGCTTGAACCCAGGAGGCAGAGGTTGCAGTGAGCTGAGATCGTGCCATTGCACTCCAGCCTGGGCGACGAGAGAAACTCTGTCTCAAAAAAATATATATATATTGGACAGGGTCTCACTATGCTGCCTACACTGGTCTGAAAGTCCTAGGCTCAAGTGATCTTCCTGCCTCAGCCTCCAAAAGTGCTGGGATTACAGGCGTGAGCCTGGTGGCTTTCCTTTCTTTTATTCACGCATTCATTCATCTATCAAGCACCTACCAAGTGTAATGAATCTTATAGAGGGGATTTTCACAGCAGATTGGAGGTTGGATCAGATTTCTCCCTCCCTCCAAAGTCTGGATAAAGAAAAAATAAGGCCAAAGTTCGTGTTAACCTCTACCATCTCCCTCCGTGACTTTCCATCCAACTATCTCTTCATTAACTCCAAAATTAAGCATCTATGGAGTTATGTCCTGATAAACCCATGATAAATTGAAAATATTTTATGTCAAAAATGCATGGTTGATGGCTCAGGCCTGTAATCCCAACACTTGGCGAAGCCAAGGTGGGCTGATCACTTGAGGTCAGGAGTTTGAGACCAGCCTGGCCAACAGGGCAAAACCCCATCTCTACTAAAGATACAAAAATTAGCCAGGCATGGTGGTGACTGCCTATAATCCCAGCTACTCAGGTGGCGGAAGCAGGAGAATCACTTGAACCTGGGAGGCGGAGGTTGCAGTGAGCTGAGATCGTGCCACTGCACTCCAGCAACTGAGCAAGACTCAGTCTAAAAAAAGAAAAGAAAAGCATAGCTGATTGGGAGCTGTGGCCCAGTGTTGCTGCCCAGCACAGTAAGAGAAGTATGGCTTCTACTGAATTTGTATGGCTTTCACACCATCATAAAGTCGAAAAATGTTAAGTCCGACCATTGTAAGACGAGGACTGTGTGCTTTGTTTAGGTTCTCTACCTAGATACTATGCTCAGAAGAAGCACCATGACGAAAATGAAGAATGCCTATCCCGCTGCCCATTCCTCCTGGAATTTTAGACTTGCCCACAATTCATACTTTCATCCCCCTTTCTAGATGTGGGGGTCCTTGCATTGATAAAGACTCTTAGTTGCAATGAACGGAAACCTAGCAAAAACTGACTTAAGCATAAAAAGGGATTTATTGGATCATTTAAACAAAAAATTCAGGGATGTCGGCCTTGGCTGGTTCCAGGATGGAGGTTAAATGATGTTGCCAGGAATCTGCATCTCTTGGCTCTGGTATTGTCTGTTTTGGCTTCTGTCTCAAGCAGGTTCTCCCTTTGCTTTATTTATTTATTTTATCTTATTGTTTGTTTGTTTGAGATGGAGTCTCGCTCTGTCGCCCAGGCTGGAGTGCAGTGGCTTCATAGCTCAGTGCAACCTCCGCCTCCTGGGTTCAAGGGATTCTCCTGCCTCAGCCTCCCGAGTAGCTGAGATTACAGACATGTGCTACCAGGTCTGGCTAATTTTCTTGTAGTTTTAGTGAAAACGGGGTTTCACCATGTTGGTCAGGCTGGTCTCGAACCCCTGACCTCAAGTGATCTGCCTGTCTCGACCTCCCAAAGTGCTGGGATTACAGGCGTGAGTCATCGTGCCCAGCTGCAGGTTGTCCCTTTGGAAGGGCAAGATGGTTCTCAGCAGTTCCAGGTCCATATCTTGCCAACTCCGTATACCCAGAAGAGAAAGCCTCTTTCTAAGATTGATTGACTCTGATTGGCCAAACCTAGGATTACCACTCCAACCTTGAACCAATCACTGTGACTATTCTTGGCAGGACCTTGGTTTTGTGCTCCCTAGTGGAAGGGGAAGATAAGGTCAGCCCCTCTGAACCACATGGACTGAGAATGGAGGAGAAATTGTTGCTCAAAGGAAAATTAAGGTACTGTTAACAGAAAAGGGGAGATTGGATGTTGGTCAAGCAAAAACATAGCCCATTCTTAAACACCTCTTACCCCTAAAATCATTCTGACAGATGACTCTACACACACGCTTTCTTTTTTTTTTTTTTTTTGAGATGGAGCTTTGCTCTTGTTGCCCAAGCTGGAGTGCAGTGGCACAATCTCGGCTCACTGCAACCTCCGCCTCCAGGGTTCAAGTGATTCTCCTGCCTCAACCTCCTGAGTAGCTGGGATTGCAAGCGCATGCCACCACAGCCAGCTAATTTTTTGTATTTTTAGTAGAAACGGGGTTTCACCATGTTAGTCAGGCTGGTCTTGAACTCCTGACCTCAGGTCATCTGCCCACCTCGGCTTCCCAAGGTGCTGGGATGCAGGCATGAGCCACCGCACCCGGCCCCACACGCTTTCTTGAACTAACATTTCATGAACACTCCCTGTGTACCAGGCACTATATGAAACACATTCCAGACAAGATCAAGGTTTTCCTAGCCACCTCCATTTTGTAAAGGAGGAAGAAACAGGCACAGAGAAGTTAAAGCAGTTGCCCAAAATCACACAGCAAGTGGCGGAACTAGGATTTGAATCCCAGTCTTTCTGCTTCAAAAACTGGAGCTTATATATCAACCTTTATGCCACCTCCCAGGACTGTCCCCTACTTTGTTCCACTTTGGGGCAGCTCTGACTCTTACATCCCTACACACTATTAAAACAAATGAAGGGCTGGGCGCGGTGGCTCACGCCTGTAATCCCAGCACTTTGGGAGGCTGAAGTGGGCGGATCACGAGGTCGAGAGATCGAGATCACCCTGGCCATCATGGTGAAACCCCATCTCTACTAAAAATACAAAAAAAGCCGGACATGGTGGCAGGCGCCTGTAATCCCAGCTACTTGGGAGGCTGAGGCAGGAGAATCGCTTGAACCTGGGAGGCGGAGGTTGCAGTGAGCCAAGATCATGCCATGGCACTCCAGCCTGGGCGAAAAGAGTGAAACTGTGTCTCAAAAATAAATAAATAAATAAAACAAATGAAGGCCGGGCACGGTGGCTCACGCCTGTAATTCTGGCACTTTGGGAGGCCAAGGTGGGCGGATCACGAGGTCAGGAAATTGAGATCATCCTGGCCGACATGGTGAAACCCCGTCTCTACTAAAAATACAAAAAAATTAGCCAGGTGTGGTGGCACATGCCTGTAATCTCAGCTACTCAGGAGGCTGAGGCAGGAGAATCGCTTGAACCCAGGAGACAGAGGTTGCAGTGAGCTGAGATCGTGCCACTGCACTCCAGCCTGGACAACAAGGTGAGACTCCATCTCAATAATAATAATAACAATAATAATTAAGTAGGGTATGTTCAGGTTGATTAGCTCAGGGAAAAGGAAACTTGAGAATTAGGTTCATATGCCACTTCAGAAGTCTGAGATGATATCCCCAGACCTCTCAGTATTCATTAATTCAATAATTTTTTATTGAGCACCCACTAAGTGTTAAGCATTATTCCAGGACTTAAGGGATATAACCAGGGCAGCATTATGGCTTCTGTGGGCCCTATACAATTTTGCCTTCTTGATCCCCTTCCTCCATAGAAAAATATTAACGCAGGGTGCAGTGGCTCATGCCTGTAATCCCAGCACTTTGGAAGGCCAAGGCGGGGGGATCACGAGGTCAGGAGTTCGAGACCAGTGTGGCCAACATTGTGAAACCTGTCTCTACTAAAAATACAAAAATTAGGAGGTGTGGTGGTGGGCACCTTCAATCCCAGCTGCTTGGGTTGCTGATGCAGGAGAATTGCTTGAATCCGGGAGGCGGAGGTTTCAGTGAGCCGAGATCGCGCCACTGCACTCCAGCCTGGACAACAAGAGTGAGACTCTGTCTTGGGGGAAAAAAAAAAAAAAATATATATATATATATATATTAACAATTGCGGTTTATGATAGTATTGATATGAAGACATGTATACTACAGATGAGGTGATATTTATTTTTTGTTTTAATTTAAAAGGAATTAGAATATTTTCATGAGACCCTAAAAGTATCATGGGTTCCAAGTACTGTGCTTTCTGCATTTTATGGATAAATCGGCCTGGGACATAGCAATAAATAAGACAAAAACTCTTGCCCTGTGGCGTGTGCCTGTAATCTCAGCTACTTGGGAGGCTGAGGTAGCAGAATCACTCTAGCCCAGGAGGTGGAGGTTGCGGTGAGCCAAGAGCCCGCCACTGCACTCCGTCCTGGGCAACAGGGCAAGACTCTGCCTCAAAAACAAACCAACCCACCAACCAACCAACCAATTCTTGCCCTCATGGAGTTCATATTTATAATTAATAAATAAATAATGAAAGAAATGAGATTTCACAGCCTGTAGAATATAGAGAGACCCTGTCTCCAAAAAAATTTTTATTTTAAAATTTACTTTATTTTATTTATTTTTTATTTATTTATTTTTTGAGACAGAGCTTTTGCTCTTGTTGCCCAGGCTAAAGTGCAATGGCGCGATCTCAGTTGCTAACTGCAACCTCCACCTGCTGGGTTCAAGTGATTCTCCTGCCTCAGCCTCCCAAGTAGCTGAGATTACAGGCACCCGCCACCACACTTGGCTAATTTTTGTATTTTTAGTAGAGACAAGATTTCACCATGTTGATCAGGCTGGTCTTGAACTCCTGACCTCAGGTGATCCACCTGCCTCGGCCTCCCAAAGTGCTGGGATTATAGGTGTGAACCACCGCGCCCAGCTTAAAATTTATTTTTGAAAGTTTTTTGTAGAGTCAGGGTCTCACTATGTTGCCCAGGCTGGACTCAAACTCCTGGGCTCAAGGGGTCAACCTGCCTCGGCCTCCAAAGTGCTGGGATGACAGGTGTGAGCCACCATGCCCGGCCTCCTTTTACAAGCTTCTATAACACCAAGCAACACTTTTTTCTTTATCATGGCCAGCTTCATAGACATGTGACCTGGGCAGTCACATAGGCCCTGTGCTTAGGATGGTCCAATGTTTGGTTTAATGCTCTGCTCTCACCATCTTTTTGTTTTGTTTTGTTTTTGACACGGAGTTTTGCTCTTGTTGCCCAGGCTGGAGTGCAATGGCACGATCTCCGCTCACTGCAACCTCCGCTTCCCAGGTTCAAGCTATTCTTCTGCCTCAGCCTCCCTAGTAGCTGGGATTACAGGCATGTGCCACCACGCCTGGCTAATTGTGTATTTTTAGTAGAGACAGGGTTTCTCCATGTTGGTCAGGCTGGTCTCACACTCCTGACCTCAGGTGATCTGCCTGCCTCGGCCTCCCAAAGTGCTGAGATTGCAGGCATGAGCCACCTCACCTGACCTGCTCTCACCATTTTGAAATTCTCAATTTTTGAACAAGAGGCTCCACATTTTCGTTTACAATGGCCCCTGAACCCAGTAAATTATGTAGCTTTTTCTGGTCTTACTTGCAATTTTGTTTGTGTGACAATTTGATTAATTACTTTAGCCCCAACTGTACTGTAATCTCCAGAAGAAGGGGCTGTATTTGTTCTTGGTGTTTTTTGTTTTATTTTTCAAGACAGGATCTCATTCTTTTTTTTTTTTTTTTTTTTTTTTTTTTTTTGTGGGTCTCGGTGTTTGCCGGCTTGTGGGGGGGGGGGGGGGTTGTTGGTGGCCGCTGTTTGTTCTTTGTGGTTTGCCGTCTGGAGTGCAGTGGCGCGATCTCCGCTCACTGCAAGCTCTGCCTCCCGGGTTCACGCTATTCTCCTGCCTCAGCCTCTCCGAGTAGCTGGGACTACAGGCGCCCGCCACCACGCCCGGCTAATTTTTTGTATTTTTAGTAGAGACGGGGTTTCACCGTGGTCTCGATCTCCCGACCTCGTGATCCGCCCGCCTCGGCCTCCCAAAGTGCTGGGATTACAAGCGTGAGCCACCGCGCCCGGCCAATTTTTTTGTATTTTTAGTAGAGACGAGGTTTCACCGTGGTCTCGATCTCCTGACCTCATGATCCACCCGCCTCGGCCTCCCAAAGTGCTGGGATTACAAGCGTGAGCCACCACGCCCGGCCTAGGACAGGATCTCATTCTTTCACCCAGACTAGAGGATAATGGAGTGATCACGGCTCACTGCAACCTCAACCTCCGTGGCTGAAGTGATCCTCCTGCCTCAGCCCCCCAAGTAGCTGGGACTATAGGCACACACCACCGGCATGGTGGAGCGCATTTCTTTTTTTTTTTTTTCTTTTTTTTGAGACGGAGTCTCACTCTGTCGCCCAGGCTGGAGTGCAGTGGCGCGATCTCGGCTCACTGAAATCTCTGTCTCCTGGGTTCAAGCTGTTCTCCTGCCTCAGCCTCCCGAGTAGCTGGGACTACAGGTGCCAGCCACCACGCCTGGTCTAATTTTTGTATTTTTAGTAGAGATGGGGTTTCACCATTTTCACCAGGCTGATCTCGAACTCCTGACCTTGTGATCTGCATACCTCGGCCTCCCAAACTGCTGGGATTACAGGCGTGAACCACCGCACCCAGCTGGTGGAGCACACTTCTACAAAATATGAAAAAAATTAGCCAGCCAGCGATTCTCCTGTCTCAGCCTCCCAAGTAGCTGGGATTACAGGCTCCCACCACCATGCCCGGGGAATTTTTTGTATTTTTAGTAGAGACAGGGTTTCACCATGTTGGCCAGGATGGTCTCGAGCTCCTGAGCTCAAGTGATCCACCCACCTCAGCCTCCCCAAATGCTAGGATTACAGTCGTGAGCCACCATGCCCAGCCGAGACAACTTATTTCATGTCCTTTTTTATTAATTCACTTAGCAAATACACAGTGAGTCATCACAATATGCCAGACCCTGTTCTAGGTGCTAGGGGTACATTGGTACCCTCGACACAGGTGACAGCCTGGTGAAGTGATCAGAGGTGTGTGAGCACCGGGGTGAGGGGACCTTAGCAGAGCTACCTCACCCATCCTGTGGAATGATGATCAGTTGATGGGAGAGAGACAAAGAAGCAAAAGAGGACACCAGAATGGTCAGCTGGGGCAGGATGCAAATGATAAGCCACATTAGGAACTTTTCTTTCTTGAGATAGAGTCTCACTCTGTCACCCAGGCTGGAGTGCAGTGGTGTGATCTCAGCTCACTGCAACCTCCACCTACCGGGTTCAAGAGATTCTCCTGCCTCAGGCTCCCCAGTAGCTGGGATTACAGGTGCCTGCCACCACACCTGGCTAATTTTTGTATTTTTTATTATTATTTATTTATTTTTTTTTTTTTTGAGACGGAGTGTCACTTTGTCTCCCAGGCTGGAGTGCAGTGACGCAATCTTGGCTTACTGCAACCTCCACCTTCCGGCTTCAAGGGATTCGCCTGCCTCAGCCTCCCAAAGTGCTGAGATTACAGGCATCAGCCACTGCACCCACCCCACATTAGGAACTTAAACTTGATCCTTAACAATGGGATGGCACGGAGAGGTTTGAAGCAAGAGAGCGACATGGTCAGATTTGTGTTTCAGAAAGGTCACCCTGACTCTAGCAGAGAGTAGGGATGGAAGAGGCCAAATGGCAGGGTTGAGTGAACTATCAGGATGTTAACACATGGACTAGGGCAGGGTTGTGGGGTTAAAGAGAAGGCGACTGAAGAGGAGTGGGTAAGGTTTGGTGACTGACTGATGATAAGGGCTAAGGGAAAGTAACAAGTACGGATGATGCCTGGGATTCTGTCTTGGGTGTCCAGGGTGGGGTGCAGGCGGCCCTAAAATGAGTAACACAGACAGGAGGTTTGCGGGTTAGATGTGGAATTCAGTTTTGGATGTCCTAACCAAAACCAGCTCCTGTCCCCAAACAGGAATCAGAGGAACCAAAACCAGCTCCTGTCCCCAAACAAGAAGCAGAGAAAAAACCACACTAGCAAGCTGCAAGAGTTGGCACTGCTGCTGCCCATAGCCCTGAAGACGGGGACCAAGAAGCTCACAAAGGTACGGGGGCTAGAGGAGAGGGGCCAGATTTGGGAGGCAGGTCTTTAAGTAGCAGCAAGTGCGTCACCCTCTCCTGGGACATCTAGACAGATCCTTTCAGTGGCAGCATTCAAATGGGAATGGTGTTGCTCTGAATGGGAATTTCCGGGAGTCTGTGATCCCATAACTAGGTGCCTAGAGGATTCTTTTTTGCAAAGGAGAAACCGGGCTGGGGAAATAGAGATAGCACAAAGATCATTGTTCCAGGAATCAAATAGCCATGGGTTTGAGCCCTCTAGCTTCACAGCTGCAGAACTCTGGGCAGTTCCTCAGGCTACCCAGACTTTCTTTTTTTCTTTTTTCGTTTTCATTTTTTGAGAGGGAGTCTCGCTCTGTCGTTCAGGCTGGAGTGCAATCTCGGCTGATCGCAACCTCCACCTTCTGGGTTCAAGCAATTCTCCTGCCTCAGCCTCCCGAGTAGCTGGGATTACAGACGCCCACCACCACGCCCGGCTAATTTTTGTATTTTTAGTAGAGACAGTTTCACCATGTTGGCCAGGCTGGTATAAAACTCTTGACCTCGTTATCCTCCCACCTTGGCCTTCCAAAGTGCTAGGATTACACGCATGAGCCACTGTGCCCAGCCAACTTTCTAAGCTTCAGTTTTCTCAACTGTCAAAACGAGGGAAAAGAACTCTTGGAGCCGGACGCAGTGGCTCACGCCTGTAATCCCAGCACTTTGGGAGGCCGAGGTGGGCGGATAACCAGAGGTTAGGAGTTCGAGACCAGCAGTGCCAACATGGTGAAACAGCATCTCTACCAAAAAAGACAAAACTTGGGCAGGGTGCTGTGGCTCATGCCTGTAATCCCAGCACTTTGGGAGGCCGAGGTGGGCAGATCACGAGGTCAAGAGATCGCGACCATCCTGACCAACATGGGGAAACCCCATCTCTACTAAAAATACAAAAATTAGCTGGGCATGCTGGCACGTGCCTGTAGTCCCAGCTACTCAGGGGGCTGAGGCAGGAGAATCGCTGGAACCCGGGAGGCAGAGGTTGCAGTGAGCCCACATCATGCCACTGCACTCCAGCCTGGCAACAGTGCAAGACTCCATCTCAAAAAAAAATTAAATTAAAAAAAAAAAAGACAAAAGGTAGCCGGGTGTAGTGGTGGGTGCCTGTAGTCCCAGCTACTCAGGAGGCTGAGGCACGAGAATCACATGAACCTGGGAGGTGGAGGTTGCAGTGAGCCAAGATTGCACCACTGCACTCCTACCCAGAGACACTGTGAGACCAAAATGACAGTATAGCTATGACAGGCCCAGTGCATAGCATGCCTCAAGTAAATGTCAGTTTCCCCTCTAGCACCTTGTTTTGACCTATGGGTATCATCTCTATTAAGCAGGAATAGATAAGGTTTCCCTCTGTGTCCCCATAGGCTACTTCATAAATGCATATAGTGCTAAGCTAACACGTTGTGCCCAGTGGGACTACCTTAATATGAAATTCAGATCTTGAAGCCTTGGTAGGATGTTTTCCTGCTCTGTTTCCTCTCATTCATTCATCAACTCATTCATTCATCAGGCATTATGAAAGACTGTTGGATGCAGGCAGCTGTTCTGTTGCAATAGGGAGAGGCAAGGAAATTTGAGACTCAGCGCCCATCCCCTGGAAACTTAGAATCTGGTCAGGAAGATGAAGATTTGAATACAGGGGCCAGGCACGGTGGCTCACACCGGTAATCCCAGCACTTTGGGAGGCCGAGGTGGGTGGATCACCCACTCCTGAGGTCAGGAGTTCAGGACCAGCCTGGCCAACATGGTGAAACCCCATCTCTACTAAAAACACAAAAAAATTAGCTGGGCATTGTGGCGTGTGCCTGTAATCCCAGCAACTCAGGAGGCTGAGGCAGAAGAATTGCTTGAACCCAGAAGGCGGAGGTTTCAGTGAGCCGAGATCGTGCCACTGCACTCCAGCCTAGACAACAGAGCAAGAATCCATCTCAAAAAAAAAAAAAATTAGCTGGGTGTGATGACATGTGCCTATAATCCCAGCTGCTTGGGAGGCTGAGGCATGAGAATCACATGAGACTGGGAGGTGGAGGTTGCAGTGAACTGAGATCACACTACTGCACTCCAGCCTGGGCAGCAGAGCAAGACTCCGTCTCAAAGCAAAAAAAAAAAAAAAGATTTGGCTGGGCCCAGTGGGTCATGCCTGTAATCCCAGCACTTTGGGAGGCCGAGGTGGGTGGATCGCTTGAGGTCGGGAGTGTGAGACCAGCCTGACCAACATGGAGAAACTCTGTCTCTACTAAAAATACAAAAAATTAACCAGGCATGGTGGTGCGTGCCTGTAGTCCCAGCTACTCGGGAGGCTGAGGCAGGAGAATCACTTGAACTTGGAAGGCGGAGGTTGTAGTGAGCTGAGATCGCGCAGTTGCTCTCCAGCCTGGGCAACAAGAGTGAAACTCCGCCTAAAAAAAAAAAAAGATTTAAACACAGGAAAAACTGATCCCAGCTAGAGTGTGTGACTTGCCTGTAGAGAGGTTCAGAGGAGTGGGTGTTTGGGACAGATTTGCCTGACCCTGACCCTAACCCTGACCCTTATCCTGCCTACCACATCTGTCAACTACCAGGTCATGTGGATTCTCCTAAATCTCCCTCACTAGTAGGTACTTATATATATAAAGCACCTACTGCTATATTAAATCCCTGAGTTTCCTATGGTAACAAATCACCCCAGACTTCAGTGGCCTAAAACAACACAAATTTATTCTGCCTTTTTTTTTTTTTTTTTTTGAGATGGAGTCTCACTCTGTTGCCTAGGCTGGAGTGCAGTGGCGTGATCTCGGCTCACTGCAACCTCCACCTCCCAGGTTCAAGTGATTCTCCTGTCTCAGCCTCCCAAGTAGCTGGGACTACAGGCACAGGTCACCATGCCCAGCTAATTGTTTTTTTGTATTTTTAGTAGAGACAGGGTTTCACCATATTGGTCAGGCTGGTCTCAAATTCCTGACCTCAGGCGATCCACCCGCCTTGGCCTCCCAAAGTGCTGGGATTACAGGCGTTAGCCACCAAGGCCGGCCAAATTTATTCTCTTACGGTTCTGGAGTTCAAAAGTCCAATATCAGTCTCAGTGGCTTTTTCACTTGTTTGGTTATTTTGGGGTTTTTAGGTTTTGTTTTTGTTTTGTTTTGTTTTTGAGACAGGATCTCGCTTTCTCACCCAGGCTGCAGTGTAGTGGCTCGACCTCGGCTCACTGCAGCCTCTGCTTCCCAGGCTCAAGCAATCCTCCCACCTCAGCCTCCCAAGTAGCTGAGACTACAGGCTCATGCCACACTTGGCTAACTTTTTGTATTTTTGGTAGAGACAAGGTTTCGCCATGTTGCCCAGGCTAGTCTCAAACTCCTCACCTCAAGTGATCCGCCCACCTTAGGCCTCCCAAAGTTCAGGGATTACAGGCATAAGCCACTGCGCCTGGCCAGTCTCACTGGTTTAAAGTCAAGTTGTCAGCAGGGTTGGTTCCTCTTAGAAGCTCTAGAGAGTTTGTTTCCTTTCTCTTTGCCAACTTCTGGGGGCTGCCTGCATTCCTTGACTCATCATGGTCCCTCAAAGCCAGCATGGAAGCATCTTCAAACGTCTTTCCTGTCCTACCGCTTCTGTTGTCACATTGCCTTCCCTGCCTTTGACATTCCTGCCTCTATAAGATTATATGTGATTACACTGGGCCCACCCAGATAAACAGGAATAATCACGCCATCTCAAGATCCTTAACACGGCCAGTCACGGTAGCTCACGCCTATAATCTCAGCAGTTTGGGAGGCCGAGGCGGGTGGATCACCTGAAGTCAAGAGTTTGAGACCAGCCTAGCCAACATGGTGAAACCTCGTCTCTACTAAAAATACAACAAATTAGCCAGGAGTGGTGGCGCGTGCCTATAATCCCAGCTACTCAGGAGGCTGAGGAGGGAGAATCACTTGAACCCGGGAGGCAGAGGTTGCAGTGATCCGAGATCACACCATTGCACTCCAGCCTAGGCGACAGAGCAAGACTGTCTCAAAAAAAAAAAAAGTCCTTAACTCAATCGTATCTGCAAAGTCCTTTCTGCCATACAAGGCAACATATTCATAGGTTCTGGGGACTAGGACATGTACATCTTTGGAACTCTGGGGGGATGCATTATGCAGTCCACCATGGTGCTAAAAATATTTGAGGAATGTGAGTTTTTGGCATGAATAGGTGCTGGAATAGCCCTTGGGGAGCCAGAGATGACTATGACCCAGTCCCTGCCCTCGAGGAATGGCAGTCTCGTCAGGAGACTGGCAATATTTCATAAATGACCGGATGGCCACATCTCTTGGAATTTTCCCCAGGCCTCAGCCTACTTATTTACCATGTATCCTCTGCTGTCTTCAGAACCCCTCTTCTCCCGCCTCTTCATCCTTCCCTCAACTGCATCATGGGGTCCTGCTCCACAGACAACCCGCATCCCGGGGTCGTGGGACATGCTCAGTCCAGTGCTCCGTGCCATAGCGGGAGCTGTGATGAATTGCCTCTCCTGTGTTAGAGACTTGGGGTGCAGCTTCAATTCAGAGCGTCCTTCCTCACCACTCTGGCTGGTGAATTGCCCCCTGCCCCTCTGATCCTGTAGGTTCTCCCTCTGACCATGAACACCCCCAGCGTATCACTGCAATTACTTCCTTGTTTCCGACCTCCTTTAGGTGGAGTTCTGCGAGAGCCATAAAGGAGACATCTCTGTCCGCTTTGCCCACAGGGCCTAGCATAGAGCAGAGAGCAGTAACAACCGTTCCCAACTTACTGAGAGTTCCAGGTGTCAGACCTTGAGTGCTGAGTGTCTTGGATACATTTTTCTCATTTAACTCTCCCGCAAGGCTTGTGAGAGATGTATGGCTATGGTCATTTTTTGGTCTGAGGAAACTGAAGTGCAGAGAAGGGTCACATTGCCCACAGGCACAGAGTTGAGATGGAGAGAGAGAGAGAAAGAGAGAGGGAGGGATTCAGATGTGGCCAGGCACAGTGGCTCACGCCTGTAATACCAGCACTTTGGGAGGCTAAAGCAGGCAGATTGCTTGAGTTTAGGAGTTTGAGGCCAGCCTGGGCAATGTGGCAAAACTCTATCTCTACAAAAAATACAAAAATTAGCCAGCCGTGGTCCCCGCTACCCAGGAGGCTGAAGCAGGAGGATAGCTTGAGCCTGGGAAGTGAAGGTTGCAATGAGCCGAGATTGTACCACTGCACTCTAGCCTGAGCAACAGAGTGAGACCTCGTCTTTTTTTTTTTTTTTTTTTTTGAGACAGAGTCTCGCTCTGTAGCCCAGGCTAGAGTGCAGTGGCGCCATCTCGACTCACTGCAAGCTCTGCCTCCTAGGTTCACACCATTCTCCTGCCTCAGCCTCCCGAGTAGCTGGGACTATAGGTGCCCGCCACCACGCCCGGCCAATTAGTTTTTGTATTTTTAGTAGAGACGGGGTTTCACCATGTTAGCCAGGATGACCTCGATCTCCTGACTTCGTGATCTGCCTGCCTCGGCCTCCGAAAGTGCTGGGATTACAGGTGTGAGCCACCGCGCCTGGCCATGAGACCCCATCTTAAAAGAGATAGAGTCAGATGTATCTCACTCCAAAGGCTTTTGCCTTCAACCATTCTGTCACTCAAGGTTCAATAGATGTTTGTTGAATGACTGAATGAGCTCCCTTGGTTGGGACAGTTACAGGACCTGTTGATCTTACCTTCAGAAGGTCTTTGAGAGTTCAGACTCTGGTGTAGCCCCCAAGCTAACCTTTCTGAAGTTTCAATTACTGAGGCATCTGTCTTGAAATCTGGGATGATGCCCAATTACTTTCTACATAAAACCTTTATACTAGTAATAATAAATAACATTTATATATTACTTCGTGGTTTATAAGGACTTTTTCTTAGCAAGTGCCAACCATATGCTCCAAGCCTGGTATTAGAGATAATAACCTTAAAAAGACTGAGGCTGGCCAGGTGCAGTGGCTCACGCATGTAATGAGGCCGAGGCGGGCGGATCACTTGAGGTCGGTAGTTCGAGACCAACCTGGCCAACATGGTGAAACCTTGTCTCTACTAAAAATACAAAAATCAGCCAAGCGTGGTGGCACATTCCTGTAGCCCCAGCTACTTAGGAGGTTGAAGTGGGAGAATCGCTTGAACCCGGGAGTCAGAGGCTGCAGTGAGCTGAGATCGTACCACTGCACTTCAGACTGGGCAACAGACCGAGACTCCCTCTCAAAAAAAAAAAAAAAAGACCGAGGCCAGGTGTGGTGGCTCATGCCTATAATCCCAGGACTTTGGGAGGCCAAGGCGGGTGGATCACTTGAGCCCAGGAGTTTGAGACCAGCCTGAACAACATGGCAAAACCTCATCTCAATAAAAAATACAAAAAATTAGCTGGGCATGGTGGCATGCGCCTGTAGTCCCAGCTACTTGTGGGGCTGAGACGGGAGGATTGCTCGAGCCTGGGAGGTGGAGGTTGAAGTGAGCTGAGATGGTGCCACTCATCCTGGTGACATGTAAGACCCTGTCTCAAAAAAAAAAATAAAAAATATAACCAAAGTGGCTCGGGCCTGTAATCATTTTGGAGGCATCGTGCCTGGGAGGCGGAGCTTGCAGTGAGCCTAGATCACGCCACTGCACTCCAGCCTGGGCGACAGAACAAGACTCTGTCTCAAAAAAAAAAAAAAGCTAAAAAGACTATTGGCCGGGCATGGTGGCTCACACCTGGAATCCCAGCACTTTGGGAGACCAAGGCGGGCGGATCACAAGGTCAGGAGTTCGTGACCAGCCTAGCCAGCATAGTGAAACCCCGTCTTTACTAAAAATACAAAACATTAGCTGGGCCTGGTGGCCCGCACCTCTAGTCCCAGCTACTCAGGAGGCTGAGGCAGGAGAATTGCTTGAACCTGGCAGGCAGAAGTTGCAGTGAGCTGAGATCATGCCATTGCACTCCAGCCTGGGCAACATAGCGAGACTCTGTCTCAAAAAAAAAAAAAAGAAGAAAGAAAGAAAGGGTTGAGCACAACAGCCAGGGCTCGAGACAACGTGGGGCTGCTGGGGACCAGAGACACAGAGGCTCCAGGACCCCATTCCCCACCCACCCCAACAATTCTTCAGTCAGCAGAGACCTGTTCTGCTATCTAGCCCTCACTGCAGCCCAGTGAGACAGGGGCTGCAGCTACAGGCTGGAGTGCGGTGGCATAATCTCAGCTCACTGCAACCTTTGCTTCCTGGGTTCTAGTGATTCTCCTGCCTCAGCCTCCCGAGTAGCTGGGATTACAGGTGCGCCCAACCACACCCAGCTAATTTTTGTATTTTAGTAGAGATGGGGTTTCACCATGTTGGCCAGGCTGGTCTCGAACTCCTGACCTCAGGTCAGGTGATCCGGCCGCCTTGGCCTCCCAAAGTGCTGGGATTACAAGCATGAGCCACTGTGCCTGGCCAATATAGGCCGTTTTTGAATCCCTTGTTATACTCTTTTATTTATAATGCTTATCACACAGACTCTGCTGGGTGATTTCACATACCCCAATTTATTTAGTTCTAATGATAATCATCTGACCTGGAATTAATATCCTCACACAGATGAGAAGAACGAAGCTCAAAGAAATAAAAATGCCCTGTTGCCAATACACAGCGGGAAGTGGCAGATTGGCCCCAGGTTCTCCAAAACCAGTGTCCTCTCGGCTGGGTCACCTCTGTCTCTTAGATCACAGGGTTAGATTATAGCTTCCTTCTTTTCTTTTTTTTTTTTTTTTTTTTTTTTTTTTTTTTTTTTGAGACAGAGTCTCGCTCTGTCGCCCAGGCTGGACTGCAGTGGCATGATCTTGGCTCACTGCAACTTCCGCCTCCCGGGTTCACACCATTCTCCTGCCTCAGCCTCCCAAGTAGCTGCGACTACAGGCACCCACCACCGTGCCCAGCTAATTCTTTATCTTTTTAGTAGAGACAGGGTTTCACCATGTTAGCCAGGATGGTCTGGATCTCCTGACCTCGTGATCCTCCAGCCTCGGCCTCCCAAAGTGCTGGGATTACAGGTGTGAGCCACCACGCCCGGCCTATAGCTTCCTTCTGTGGACCACACTGAATCATTTCAGTGACTGACTGTGTTTTATACAACAGCTTCACATGAGTCCCTTCATCAGACCATGTTTCCTGATTTGGAGTTTGGAAGATTATTGCTGTTGTCTTATTTTTCTAGGGATCTAGTTTGATTCAAAAAGTACTTCCTGGTGTTCTTCCCTCACCATTTCCCCAGGATAACTCCTTCTACTCTTCAGATCTCAGTTTATTTATTTATTTGAGGCAGAGTCTCTCTCTGTTGCCCAGACTAGAGTGCAGTGGCATGACCTCGGCTCACTGTAACCTCCACCGCCTGGGTTCAGGTGATTCTCTTGCCTCAGCTTCCCAAGTAGCTGAGACTACAGGCGTGCACCACTACACCTGGCTAATTTTTGTATTTTTAGTAGAGACTGGGTTTTGCCATCTTGGCTGGGATGGTCTTGAACTCTTGACTCAAGTGATCCACCTGCCTCGGCCTCCCAAAATGCTGGGATTACAGGCACGAGCCACCACGCCCGGCCCAGATCTCAGTTTAAATGCTACTTATTCAGAGACACCTTTTCAGACACCCTAATTTTGGAACCCCTTGTTACACTCTTTTATTTGTAATGCTTATCACACAGTCGATCATTTTCGATGATTTGTGAGTTTATTAAGATGTGTTGCTCTCAGTAGATTGTAAGCTCCATGAAGTCGAACAAAAGCATGTCCAGTTTACCCTGACACACCTAGCCCCTAGTCAGTCGTAGTATCTTTTAGCTTTGTGACTCCAGTACCAACTCAGGAGGTATTTGGTGGCTGCATGGATGACGCCTGCAAGGCAGGAGGCATCCTTCTTGGTACTTTGGGGAGACTCATTCCTTCGACAATCCCTGGCTTAGTGACCTCTCAATTCTGTGTGCTTGGGATGGGAAACCAATTTGCTACAGTCTCACCCTTAACTAGTTCACGGTCAGTGGCAGAGAATAAACAATGATTATAAAACAGTGTGGCAAGTGCCTTGGTGGAGGTAGGCCCAGGGTGTCACAAGAGTGCAGGAGGGGGCCAGGTGAGGTGGCTCATGCCTGATCCCAGCATTTTGGGAGACTGAGGCGGGCGGATCATCTGAGGTCAAGAGTTCAAGACCAGCCTGACCAACATGGTGAAACCCCATCTCTACTAAAAATACAAAATTCCTCAGGCATGGTAGTGCATGCCTGTAATCCTAGCTTCTTGGGAGGCTAAGGCAGGAGAATCGAATCGCTTGAACCCGGGAAGTGGAGGTTGCAGTGAGCTGAGACTGCGCATTGCACTCCAGCCTGGGTGACAAGGGCAAACCTCTGTCTCAAAAAAAAAAAAAAAAAGAGTGCGGGAGGGAACAGCTGACCCATCCTGGGTGAGAGGGGCAGACAGGCGGCACTTCTGGAGGAGGAGACCACTGTGCAGAGGCTCAGAGGAGGAGAAGCCTGTGAGGGAGTTCATGGGGAGAAGAGGAGGGCTTTGCAGATAGAGAATACAGCATGAGCCAGGGGCCAGGAAAGACGCCAGTGAGTGTGCGCCAAAAACTGCACCAGGAGGCAGGCGGACCTGGATTGAGATTCCAGCTCTGCTGCTCCATCTCTGCAGCCTTTATTTGAGACAGTCTTGCTCTGTTGCCCAGGCTGGAATGCCATGGCACGATCTCAGCTCACTACAACCTCCACCTCTTGGGTTCAAGCGATTCTCCTGCTTCAGCCTCCTGAGTAGCTGGGACTACCGGCATGTACCACCATGCCTGGCTTATTTTTGTATTTTTATTAGAGACAGGGTTTTGCTCTGTTGGCCAGGCTGGTCTTGAACTCTTAACTTCAAGTGATCCATCTGCTTCGGCCTCCCAAAGTGCCGGGATTACAGGTGTGAACCACCGCGGCCAATCTCTGTAACCGTAGCAAGCCCCTTAGCACTTTGAGCCTCCGTTTCTGTAGTTGTAGCCCCTGTCTCACTGGGCTGCAGTGAGGGCTAGAGAGCAGAACAGGAAGGTCTCTGCCAACTGAAGAATTGTTGGGGTGGGTGGGGAATGGGGTCCTGGAGCCTCTGTGTCTCTGGTCCCCAGCAGCCTCACGTTGTCTCGAGCCCTGGCTATTGTGCTTAACCCTGTCTTTCTTTCTTTCTTTTTTTTTTTTTTTTGAGACAGAGTCTCGCTCTGTTTCCCAGGCTGGAGTGCAACGGCGTGATCTTGGCTCACTGCAACCTCCGCCTGACGGGTTCAAGCAATTCTCCTGCCTCAGCCTCCCGAGTAGCTGTCATTACAGGCATACGCCACCACACCCAGCTAATTTTTTGTATTTTTAGTAGAGACGGGGCTTCACCTTGCTGGCCAGGCTGGTCTCGAACTCCTGACCTCATGATCCGCCCATCTCAGACTCCCAAAGTGCTGGGATTACAGGCGTGAGCTTGGCCAACCCTGTCTTTCTTTTGAGGCAGAAGGAGATTCTGGTGCATGTCCTGCAGTACATTCAGTACCTCCAGAGAAACATCGATGCCGCCAAGGCCTTGTTCAAAGGCCACATCACCACTGGGGAAGGTGGACTTGCAGGTAAGTAGTTCCGCCAGTGTTTCCTGGTGCCTGCGATGTGCCAAGTGTTGTTCCAGCCATCAGGGATACCGAGTGACCCTTGTGTCAAGGCCTGGTATAGGGGACAAAGAGAGATATGCAAGATGCCTCAGAGAAGAGGGGCCTTGGAGCTGGGCCTTTAGGACTGTAGGAGTTGCAGGGAAGCCTAGCCAGGCAGAAGAAACAGGCCAGGCACAGTGGCTGACGCCTGTAATCCCAGCACTTTGGGAGGCCAAGGCGGGCGGATCACTTGAGGTCAGGAGTTCGAGACCAGCCTGGCCAACATGGCAAAACCCCATCTCTACTAAAAATACAAAACTTAGCTGGCGTGGTGGCGGGTGCCTGTAATCCCAGCTACTTGGGAGGTTGAGACAGGAGAATCACTTGAACCTGGGAGGTGGAGCTTGCTATGAGCCGAGATCACTCCACTGCACCCTAGCCTGGGTGACAGAGCAAGACTCTGTCTCAAATAATAATAATAATAATAATAATAAATATATAAATAAAATAAATCTGATCATGACCTTCCCCTGGCATAAAATCCCTCAGTAATTTTCATCTTCTTCACTTCCCTCCATAGCCAGGTGCTGGAAGCCCTTTGGGATCTCATCTCTGCCTTCCTAGTCCCTGCCGGACCTCCCTAGCCTCATCTTCTACCATTCTGCCAGCGTATTTTATTTATTTATTTGTGTTTTTTGTTTTTTTTTTTTGTTTTTTGTGTTTTTTTTGAGATGGAGTATCACTCTGTCACCCAGGCTGGAGTGCAATGCTGTGATCTCTGCTCACTGCAACCTCTGCCTCCTGGGTTCAAGCGATTCTCTTGCCTCGGCCTTCCAAGTAGCTGGGACCACAGGCATGTGCCACCACACCCGGCTAATTTTTGTATTTTTAGTAGAGATGGGGTTTCACCATATTGGCCAGGCTTATTTATTTATTTATTTATTTTTTTGAGACGAAGTATTCTGTCACCCAGGCTGGAGTGCAGTGACACCATCTCGGCTCACTGCAATCTCTGCCTGCCAGGCCTCTGCCAGTATATTTTACACTACAGTAACAGCGACAGCACCCAGCTCATCTAGCCTTAGGGGACTGGTATGTCCCAGGTGCTGTGGTATGTTTCTTTTTCTTTTTTTTTTTTTTTTTTTGAGGCGGAGTTTCGCTCTTGTTGTCCAGGCTGGAGTGCAGTGGCGTGATCTCAGCTCACCACAACCTCTGCCTCCCAGGTTCAAGTGATTCTCCTGCCTCAGCCTCCCGAGTAGCTGGGATTACAGGCACCCACCACCACACCCGGCTAATTTTTTTGTATTTTTAGTAGAGACGGTGTTTTGCTGTATTGGCCAGGCTGGTCTCGAACTCCTGACCTCAGGTGATCCACCCACCTCAGCCTCCCAAAGTGCTGGGATTACAGCTGTGAGCCACCACTCCCAGCCTCTTTTTTTTTGAGGCAGGGTCTCACTCTGTCACCCAGGCTGGAGTGCAGTGGCATGATCATGTCTCACTGTAACCTCAAACTCGCAGGACTCAGACTCCAGGGGTCAAGCAATCCTCCTGCCGCAGACTTCTAAGTAGCTTGTACTACAGGCACGTGCCACCAACATCCAGATAATGTCTTTTTTTTTTTGAGATGGAGTTTCTCTCTGTCGCCCAGGCTAGAGTGCAGTGGCGTGATCTCAGCTCACTGCAAGCTCCGCCTCCCGGGTTCAAGCCATTCTCCTGCCTCAGCCTCCCAAGTAGCTGGGACTACAGGCGCCCACCACCACACCCAGCTAATTTTTATATTTTTAGTAGAGACAGGATTTTGCCATGGTCGCCAAGCTGGTATCACCTCAAGTGATCCACCCGTCTCAGCCTCCTAAAGTGTTGGGATGACAGATGTGAGCCATCGTGCCTGGCTCTGGCTAATATTTTTGTTTGTTTTTTTGTAGAGACAGAGTCTCACTATGTTGCCCAAGCTGGTCTTAAACTCCTGGGCTCAAGCAATCCTCCCACCTTGGCCTCCCAAAGTGCTGGGATTATAGGAGTGGGCCACCAAGCCTGACTTGTTTCTATGTATTAACTCACATTTAATTGTCAGGACAAATACCGAAGGGAAAAGCTAATGTGGTCCCGTTTTGCAGGTGATGGAACTGAAGCCCAGAGAGGTTAAGGTCACAGAGATGAGCCTGAGTCAGGGCCTGGCTCAGAGCCCACACACATCATCTCCATGCCACGCAGACCTCCAATCACACCCAATGACTTGCCTGTCCCCACACACCCCGCGCGTGTCTTCTCATGCCTGCAAGCTCTTACTCAGATAGCTGCTGCTTCTTCTTCTTTTTTGTTTGTTTTGTTTTTTTTTTGAGGCGGAGTCTCGCTCTTTCACCCAGGCTGGAGTGAAGTGGCGCAATTTCGGATCACTGCAAGCTCCGCCCCCTGGGTTCAAGCGATCCTCCTGCCTCAGCCTCCCGAGTAACTGGGATTACAGGCACCCGCCACCATGCCCAGCTAATTTTTGTCCCTGACATGTAGTGTAGAGGACTGGTCATGAAGTGAGAGACTGGAGTCAGGGAGTTGAGGAAAGACACTGTTCGGAGTGATCTAGACGGGACAATTAGGCCCCAGCTAGCGCTGTAGCTGAGAATGTGGATAGAAGTGAGTAAACCTAGGAGATGTTAATGAGGAAGAATAGAGAGGCCAGAGGGAAAGGCCCCAGTGACCTTGGGGGGGTGGGGTAGGGGACCCTCACTGTGTTGAGGAAGGTGGGAGGAGGTACTGGTGTGGGCGGGGAGAGGGTGAAGCATCCTCAAGGTGCCCAGTCTGGGGAAGTGTTGATTCCGTTCTCCCACTGAGCCAAGGCCCAAAACAGCCCTGAAGAAACCTGAGTTCTTGCCCTCTACTTTCACAGTCCTGACTGAGCGGCCTTGGATAAGCCCTCAGTTTCCAAACTGTAAAGTCAGCCTGGGGGCCCACGCTGACCCAGGACTGAGGAGCATTGTCTGGAAGGCAGGAACTGCAGTTGGGTGCAGATGGGGTGGGGGATCTGATCTGTTTCCCTCTCCATCCCTGCAGGGCTGGATCAGAATCCAGCCTGGGGCCCAGCCAGGCGGAGGAGACACTCTACCCCCTCCAGCTCCCCAAGTTCTCAGAAGTCCCATCTCCAGGGAGCATGCCAGAAGCCTCGGAAGAAGAAGCTGACCCAGGCATCAGGTACAAGCTGTCGCTGGAGGCGGAACCAGAAGCCCAGGTCACCCGGGAGCAGGGCGTCTTCTCCAGGGATGTCCTTACTCTGGGGGCCTTCTCAGCACCCTGTGCCTGGGTTCAACTCCCAGCTCTTCCTTGTATTAGCACTGAGGCCTCACACCCAGAAACTTGGGGTTCACTGGTCTATGGCAGAACCTGGGCATCAGTATTTTTTTTTTTTTTTTTTTGAGACAGAGTCTCGCTCTGTCCACCAAGCTGGAGTGCAGTGGCACATCTCGGCTCACTGCCACCTCTGCCTCCCAGGTTGAAGCGATTCTCCTGCCTCAGCCTCCCAAGTTGAAGCGATTCTCCTGCCTCAGCCTCCCGAGTAGCTGGGATTACAGGCAAATGCCACCATGCTCAGCTAATTTTTATATTTTTAGTAGAGACAGCGTTTCGCCATGTTGGCCAGGCTGGTCTTGAACTCCTGACCTCAAGTAATCTGCCTGCCTCGGCCTCCCAAAGTGCTGGGATTACAAGCATGAGCCACTACGCCTGGCCAGTGTTTTTTAAAGGTCGCAAGATGATTCTGACATGTGGACAGGGGTTGAACAAACAGGCCTGTGATTGAGAATCTGGGCATACCCACACCAGGCCAGGCATAGCTTTGACATCGACAAGGACGTTTCCCACCTGAACCCTATTCTGGTGACAGGCAGGTGACTCCCAGGCCCCTCTGACATCTGAACCTCTGCTCCCCCAGAAAGCCAGACTCGGACCCCGAAGCCTCGCCGCTCCCTGGCCCTGAACAAGCCTGAGAAGCTGATGACCCTATCCCCAGACCAGAAAGGAAGCAGCACAGAGAGGATCACCACCCCTCCAAGGTGCCCTGATTTCTGCAGTCACCTGAGGCCTGCATCATCCTCACCTCCAGGTGACAGAAAAGGAGGACAGTCCCAGCTGATGCTGTTGGATCTGGCCGAGGACACCATCCACTGTGACATCTCAAGTGGGTCTCTTTCCTCACTCTAAACTTAGTCTTTCATTGAGATGCCACTTTGGGGGCACCTGCTGTGTCCCAGGCACAGTACCAGTAGTGGGGGCTGCAGCAGTGAATAGGAAACACCGCCTCTCACTTCTCAAGCTTGTGGCCTTGCCCTGGTGGTCTTCATCGCAGGCTGTGTCATGGCTGTAAGTGGGGGACGAGATCAGCATCATCGTCTTGTGTGGGCTTCCCATCACAGAACCGGGGAGGAGGGCAGGGCCTCTGCCTCAGGCCTCACTTGGATCTCCTGTGCCCCGGTCACTGCACTGGTTTGGAAAAGGTGTGGTGATGCTTTCAAGCAGAGAGCTAGGCCAGAGGGAGGGAGGTCGGAGCTCGAGGTTTTGAGGCCTCAAGTCATCTCTTTCCTCTATTTGTTCATTCAGCCTTTTCCTTTTTTTTTTTGAGATGGAGTCTTGCTCTGTCGCCCAGGCTGGAGTGCAGTGGTACAATCTCGGCTCACTGCAACCTCTGCCTCCTGGATTCAAGCGACTCTCCTGCCTCAGTCTCACGAGTAGCTGGGATTACAGGCACACACCACCACGTCCAGCTAATTTTTGTATTTTTAGTACAAACAGGGTTTTGCCATGTTGACCAGGCTGGTCTTGAACTCCTGATCTCAGATGATCGCCCACCTTGGCCTCCCAAAGTGCTGGGATTACAGGTGTGAGGCACTGTGCTGGGCCCATTAGAGTTTTTTGTTTGTTTGTTTTGAGACAAAGTCTTGCTCTGTTGCCCATGCTGGAGTGCAGTGGTGCAATCTTGGCTACTGCAACCTCCACCTCCCAGGTTCAAGCAATTCTCTGCCTCAACCTCCTGAGTAGCTGGGACAGGTGCCCACCCCCATGCCCGGCTAATTTTTGTATTTTTAGTAGAGACGGGGTTTCACCGTCTTGGCCAGGCTGGTCTTAAACTCCTGACCTCGTGATCCACCGCCTCAGCCTCCCAAAGTGCAGGGGTTACAGGTATGAGCCACTGTGCCTGGCCCCCATTACAGCTTCTGATGGGGATGTGGGATTCAAAAAACCCAGGGGTGATTTGGGGCATCCCTCACCCTCACACTGACGCAACACCCTGCATCCTGAGGTTTGGGCTAGGATTGGGGAGTGAGAGGGTGTGTGGCAGAAGCTGGCACCCCTTTGTCCCCTGCTTTTGGGCTTCCTGGAATTTGGCCCAGTCCCCAGGCATGGTCATCCTGATCTGCCCCTTAGGCTGCTGGTGCCAGGGCAGTGTCCAGGATGAGGCACCTTTCCCTGCGCTCCTGGCTCAGGAAGATGTGGCGAGGATCCATTTTCTCAACAAGACCCAGCCCCATCCCAGGTAAGGGAGTCCCCAGGGCACTGAGTGGGCGGTGCTGAGGGGTTTGGTCTGGCGTGGGTGAGGGGTAGTGGGAAGAGGGGCCAAGTCGCGTCCTCTGCCGGTGCCCCTTGAGCACGAATGGGGGCCCAGCTTTGTGCCTGCCACCGTGAGCTCACAGGAAAGCCTGACTTCCCATTTCCCGGACGTGGTCACAGCTTCCTCACCAGTCTCTTTGCCTCGCCTGTGGCCCTCCATCCCATCCTCATGTGCCCACATGGCTTTTCCAACACAGAGACCTTGACCACAGAGGTTGTGGCTTAAAGCCCTTCCTCAGTGCCTGCAGCATAGAGTCCAATATCTTTTTTGTTTATTTGTTTGTTTTTGAGACAGGGTCTCACTCTGTTGCCCAGGCCAGAGAGCAGTGGCACAATCATAGGTCACTGCAGCCTCAACCTTCAGGGCTCAGGCAGTCCTCCTGCCTCAGCTTCCTGAGTAGCTGGGACCACAGGTGCACACCAGCACGCCCAGCTAATTTTTTTATGTTTATTTTTTGTAGAAATGAGGTCCCCCTATGTTGCCTAGGCTGGTCTTGAACTCCTGGGCTCAAGCAATCCTCCCACCTCAGCCTCCCAAAGTGCTGGGATTACAGGTATGGGCCACTGCGCCCGGCCCTGATATTTTACCTGGCCTTTGAGACCTTCAGTGGCCCCCAACTCACCTTGTCAGCCCTCTCTCCAGCCCTTCACCCATGACTCTTACACTTCACACCACCACACATTCGCCATTCCCCAGAAGCCCTGCGCCAGCCCCTCTGAGCTTCTCACATTCCAGTACTTCTTCCTGGATAGCCTGCTTCCCTGTGCCCCTGGAAAACTGCCCATCCCTCAGGCTGAACCCACTGCTCTCCACTGGCTCATCCTCCTCCAACGCCCTCGGTCACAGCACTGCCCCGTCGTCTGCAGTGCCTGCTTATGGGCTGGGCTCTCCTCATGAGACTGTAAGCTCCCTGAGGATGGGAGCCTCAACTGACTGAGGTTTATGCCCCCAGCACTCCCCCAGGGGCCAGTGCAGAGTGCCAAAGGGGCCCCATAGCAGTTTCTAGCCCAGGGCCTGTGTATCTGACTCTGAAACTCCACCTTTTGCAGGCAGAAGCTGGTATTCTATGATTCCAGCGAGGATGTGGACAAAGGGTCCCTAGATGCTGACCCTTGGCTTCCTGCCTGGACCCCAGAGAACAGCCCCCAAGGTGACTGCAACTCTTGTCTCTCCTCCTTGTAGGCTGGTGTGGGCCTTCCCATACTTTCAGTCTGAGGATTTCTATGAAAGAGGGGAGGCAGGAAAGGGAATGGAGATCCCCTAAGCACAGGGAAGGCAAACACACAGTGCACCGGCCAGCTCTCCACCACCGCTGCCATGGAGACTTGCTAATCAATCACCACTCTTCCCTTGAGCCCAGACACTACCTCAGAATCATTCTGGGTCTTTTTGGTTTGTTTGTTTTATTTTATTTTATTTTATTTTATTATTATTTTTAAGACAGAGTCTCGCTGTCGCCCAGGCTGGAGTGCAGTGGCGCGATCTCGGCTCACTGCAGGCTCCACCCCCCCGGGGTTCACGCCATTCTCCTGCCTCAGCCTCCCGAGTAGCTGGGACTACAGGCGCCTGCCACCTCGCCCGGCTAATTTTTTGTATTTTTAGTAGAGACGGGGTTTCACTGTGTTAGCCAGGATGGTCTCCATCTCCTGACCTCCTAATCTGCCTGCCTCGGCCTCCCAAAGTGCTGGGATTACAGGCGTGAGCCACCGCGCCCAGCCTGTTTTATTTTTTGAGATAGGGTTTCACTCTGTTGTCCAGGCTGGAGTACAGTGGTGAAATCTCAGCTCACTTCAACCTCTGTCTCCTGGGTTCAAGTGATTCTCCTGCCTCAGCCTCCCGAGTAGCTGGGATTACAGGTGCCCACCACCATGACCGGCTAATTTCTGTATTTTTAGTAGAGATGCGGTTTCACCATGTTGGCCAGGCTGGTCTCAAACTCCTGACCTAAGGTGATCCGCCCGCCTCAGCCTCCCAAAGTGTTGGGATTACAGGCGTGAGCCACTGCGCCCAGCCAGCCAGGCTGGTCTTGAACTCCTGACCTCAAATGATCCGCCCACCTCGGCCTCCCAAAGTGGTGGGGTTACAGGCGTGAGCCATCGCAGCCGGCTGCCTCTTCATTTCTCCCATCAAGAATTCAAAATGAGAAGCTGAGATTCGCTTTCCGTAGCATCAGGCACTATCTCCTCAATGCCAGCTGCTGTGCTAGGGCAGAGGGTGATCTCTGGCCACACCCCTGAGTCTGCTGTTTCCTTTCCAGGGAGCCCACTGCTCCTGGGGCCTCCCCAGATTGATGTCTGGAGTGGAACAGGCCACCCAAGTGAGATCCTCAGGCTCAGCCCTGGCCTTTTCAGCTCCCCAGGGAAACTGCTGCCAGACGAGATCTTGGAGGATGACATGGAGTACCTGACCCAAGGTGAGGCCCAGGCCTGGCCCTGATGCTTAGTTCATTCGGGAAACATACGGTGCCCAGGCCTGCGCTGGGCCATCCTGGGTGCCCGGGGTGAATCCTGCCCTGGCCCTGCCTCAAGGAGCCCACAGCCTAGTGGGGGAGCAGCCAGAGGCTGGTGTGGTGCATGGGTGGCTTTAGAAGCCCATAGCAGGACTTGAGCTCACTCTGTGTGTTGGAGGTGACCCAGGGGAGTGGGCTGTGAGCGGGATTTGGACATAGGGTGGGAGATCCTGAAGAATGCCAGAGATGGGGACTCCGGCTAGCAGGGACAGTGTGGCCGAAGCTTGGCGGTGTGGGAGAAGCATTTCTGCTCTGGCTGCCCCTCTGGTCTCCCTCCCTAGCGGCTTTCTTTGAAGAAGTGTGCTTAGATTTGGAGTCTTCACCTTCAGCCCACATGCAGGAGGCTCCACAGGAAAAGGTAAACATCCTCTGCCCCTCGGTCCACAGACACATCCATCTGCCTTTCCACACACGCCACTCACGGCTTCATTCACTCATCCACTCTCTCACCCTTTCAGCCACCATCTACCCATCTGTCCTTCCACTCATGCTTCTCCTCATCCTTAAAACCACCCCCTGACCCTCTTTGCGTTCACCAGTGGCCACCAGATGCTGGCTCTGTGCTGGGCACGTGGAATGAATTGGACAAAAAGGATAAAAAAGGATAAAAGCTGCCAGGTGCCCGTAGAAAAGAAAACCCACATCATTTTATTTATTTATTTTATTTTATTTAGACTGAGTTTCCCTGTTGTCGCCCAGGCTGGGGTGCAGTGGCGCGATCTCGGCTCACTGTAACCTCCGCCTCCCGGGTTCAAACAATTCTCCTGCCTCAGCCCCCCTAGTAGCTGGGATTACAGGTGCCTGCCACCACACCCGGCTAATTTTTGTATTTTTAGTAGAGACGGGGTTTCACCATGTTGGCCAGGCTGGTCTCGAACTCCTGACCTCGAGTGATCCGCCCACCCCAGCCTCCCAGAGTGCTGGGATTACAGGTGTGAGCCACCGCGTCCAGTTTCCCACATCATTTTACAACTACTCTATGAAGCAGGGTCTCCTGTAGCCCCATTTTACAGATAAGGAAATTGAAATCAAAAGACTAGGCTGGGCGTGGTGGCTCACACCTGTAATCCCAGCACTTTGAGAGGCTGAAGTAGGCAGACCACCTGAGGTCAGGAGTTCGAGACCAGCCTGGCCAACATGGGGAAACCCCATCTCTACTAAAAATAGGAAAATTGTCTGGGTGTGGTGGCTCACGCCTGTAATCCCACTATTTTGGGAGGCTGAGGAGGGCAGATCACCTGAAGTCAGGAATTGGAGACCAACCAGTCTGGCCATCATGGCAAAATACCAACTCTACTAAAAATACAAAATTAGCCGGGTGTGGTGGTGCACACCTGTAATCCCAGTTACTCAGGAGGCTGAGGCAGGAGAATTGCTTAAACCTGGGAGGCGGAGGTTGCAGTGAGCCGAGATGGCACCATTGGACTGCAGCCTGGGCAACAAGAGTGAAACCCAGTCTCAAAAAAGAAAAAGAAAAAGAAATGATCAGGGTATGGCCAGGTGTGGTGGTTCATGCCTATAATTCCAGCACTTTGGGAGGCTGAGGCGGGCAGATCACCTGCGGTCAGGAGTTTGAAACTAGCCTGACCAATATGATGAAACCCCCCTCTACTAAAAATACAAAATTAGCTGGGCGTGGTGGTGGGCACTTGTAACCCCGGCTACTCAGGAGGCTGAGGCAGGAGAATCACTTGAACCCAAGAGGTGGAGTTTGGAGCCGAGATGGTGCCATTGCACTCCAGCCTGAGGGACAAGAGCAAGACTCCGTCTCAAAAAAAAAAAAAAAAAAAAAAAGAAAGAAAGAAAGAAAGACAGGGTCTTGCTTTGTTGCCCAGGCTGGAGTGCAGTGTCACCATCATAGATCAGTGCCTTGAACTCCTGGGCTCAAATGACCCTCCCACACCACCATGCCCAGCTGTTTTTTTAAATTATTTTAAAATTTAACTTAATTTCTTTCTTTTTTTTTTTTTGAGACAGAATCTCACTCTGTCGCCCAGGCTGGAGTGCAGTGATGCGATCTCGGCTCACCACAACCTCCACCTCCTGGATTTAAGCGATTCTTGTGCCTCAGCCTCCAGAGTAGCTGGGACTACAGGCACCCACCACCACACCTGGCTCATTTTTTAGTATTTTTAGACAAAGTTTCGCCATGTTGGCCAGGCTGGTTTTGAACTCCTGACCTCAGGTGATCCTCCTGCCTCAGCCTCCGAAAGTGCTGAGATTACAGGCATGAGCCACTGTGCCTGGCCTTTTTTTTTTTTTTTTAATTTTTTGTAGAACGAGGTCTCGCTATGTTGCCCAGGCTGGTCTGTAACTCTTGGCCTCAAGCAGTCCTCCTGCCTCAGCCTCCCAGAGTGTTGGGGTTACAGGCGTGAGCCACCACACCCTGCCAATCTGAGCTGCTGCTAATGCTCATGTTATGTCCTAGAAAAGCAGTATTGGGGGGATGAAGGGGCACCACTTGTCTCCCCTCCCATCTTTCTCCCTCATCATGCCCCAGGACACAGCCTCCAGGGCCCCCAAAGACCCTCCTGAGTCCCACAGCCTGCACCGGTCCTCAGTCTCGCTGGACCACTGCTACCTCTCGCTGAGTGGGAACAGCAAGGCGCCATCCAGCTCCAGGTCCAGCTCCAGCTCCAGCTCCAGCTCCAGCTCCAGCTCAGAGGACAGCGACTCGGAGCCCCTGTGGAAGCAGCGAGAGGTGAGAGACACGGCCACATGCCAGGGCTGGCAGGACCTCCTTCCTCTCTCACCACCCTCTCCCTCCCCCAGGATATGCAGGCCAACACTGTGGGCACCCCCGGCTCCAGCGAAGAGGACGAAGACACCACATGGACCCCCACCCGGCTGGCCTCACCCCTGCCGGCAGCCAAGAAAAAGGCCAGGAAGGGCCAAGTAGCCAGGGCCCCCGTGAAGCCCAAGGAGAAGAAGAAAGGTCCCTGCCCACCCCAGATGAAGAAGAAGTGCGTCAACGGCTTCATCATGTTCTGCAGGATGAACCGGAAGCAGTACATCCGGTGGGTAGAGGGTCGTCTTTGGCCCTGGGGAAGGCCCTGGCTTCGTTCTCCACCCGCAGCCTGGCTGTGCCGCTCCTCACAGCTGTCTGACACTTTTTCTTCCTCCGAGACCCCACAAACCCTTCGTGGACCACAGTTCTTCCCCAGAACTGAACCCGGCCCCATTGTATTGGACAGGGTCCATCCATTGTCAGCACTGAAACCCAATTCAGACTTTAGACTTCAGAAAAAAAGGAGTTTTTTTTTTTTTTGAGACAGTCTCACTCTATCACCCAGGCTGTAGTGCAGTGGCATAATCACAGCTCACTGCAACCTCTGCCTCCCAGATTCTCCTGCCTCAGCCTCCTGAGTAGCTGGGATTACAGGCGCGCCACCCGGCTAATTTTTGTATTTTTAGTAGAGACAGGGTTTCACCATGTTGGCCAGGCTGGTCTTGAATACCTCACCTCAAGTGATCTGCCTGCCTCGGCCTCTCAAATTGCTGGGATTACAGGTGTGAGCCATCAGGCCCAGCAAGAAAAGAAAATGAATTGGCTTATATAACCTAGAAAACAAGGGCAGGTATAGACTGCCTTGAGACGTAGCTGGTTTTAGGGCTCACACAGGCTGTCTGGAATCTTTGTCCTTTTCGCTCAGTTCCGCTGTCTTCCGGGCTGGCTTTATTCTCTGGCAGGTGGGGTCACCCCAGGAGGCACAGGCTCGGGTCCTGTCCCCCACCCAAGCGACCCCAGGGGGAGAAGAGGTCTCTAAGGTTTTAAGCAGAGTCCTTGGGACTGACTTTGGTAGATCTAGTGCCAACCCTGAACCAGTCACTGCCAGGCCTGGAGCCAGGGGATGGGGAGGCCCTCCCAAGCCACAGTGGAGAAGAGCTGGTTCCTTTACAGGAAGACCCAGATATGGGGGCCAGGAGCGGTGGCCACAGGTCCCCTGTACTCTCCTGGGACACCAGGTGCCCCCTTGTGAACAGCCACTGAGTCCAGCTCCCTCTGCCTCCTCAGCTCCAGAGGGTGGTCTTGGAGGCCTTGTAGACCCACAAGGCTAGGAAGGGTCCGAGTTCTCAGTCGGGGTGTCCTGCAGGCCTCCCCTTACCTCCTCCTCCTTCCTGTCCCAGATCCTGCCCTGGAACCGCTTCCACAGCTGCCACCAAGGAGCTGGCCCAGCTGTGGCGGGTGATGACCCAGCAGGAGCGGAGGCCATACTGGTGAGAGGCCCCGGCCCTGAGGTGTGGGTAGGGGGTCGAAGGGCCTCCCTACCCCAGAACCCTGCTCTGTCTCTGGAGCCTTGGGTGTCATGGCATGGGAGACTGCGCTGAAGAATTTGCGTGTTGCCCCTTCTTATGAAACCCTTGGGGGTGACACAGGTGTGGGGGTGACACAGGTGTAGGGTTGCCCCACCACAGCTAAGCTGGGGAACAGCTGAGCCCAGACATGGACCCCCTGTCTCAATTCCTTTGCTGTCTCTGCCACACGAATTTCTCGGGGCATGGTCTGATTTTCCTGTCACTTGGCCACCTCGACTCCCCTGAATCCTGTCCCCTCCACCTTCAAGGAGCTGCCACCTGCCCTGGCTCCTGACTTTGAACACATCCCAGAGCCCTTGGCTGAGTCCCGTCTCACAGATCGGGACTTGGTGGACCCAAGGCTCGCCCAATAGAGGCTAAAACAGTGGCCCAGGCCCCTGCGGGGGCCACAGGATTGGGGGTGGGACAGGGATGCCCGGGAGGCAAGTGAGGAAGCCGGGCCATCCTGCCACCGTCTCCCCAGCACCAAGGCTCGCAGGTTCAGCCGCCAGCACAACCGCATTGTGAAGCAGGACGGCTCCAGCAGCGAGGCTGAGGACTGGGAGACGCCCAAACCCTTCTACCAGCTGCTGGCCGAGAAGGCCTTGCCGCTTCCCCCGCACCTCCAGTAGAGAGGGCGGCCCCCTCGCCTCGCTGCCCTCACCCCTCATGGCAACTGCGGCTCTTGCTGGAAGCCAGGACCCATCGATGAATTTGTCCCTCCTGGGCCTCCAGCCCCTGAGAATGCAGGTCCCATGGGACTGGGGAGTTGGGGGGACACTGATTGGCCCCAACTGCTGGGCACGTTTGTCTGGAGCACCAGAGTCACCCGCAGCTGCCTTGATTCTCCCCCGGGCTTAGGAAGGAAACCCAAAATGAAATGCGGGGTGTTGGAAGGTGAAGTTTACCCACCCCTCTCCCCTTCCCTTCCCCACCCCAGAGCTACTTGGTTGCAACCCTGTTCATGCTCACCTCACCCTACTCCTCCCTCTCCTGTTCTATTTTTAGACTATTTATTGTTTTAAATAAAGCAAGTGGAACCTTTGTTACCAGCAAGAGAGACAAGGGCAAGCCCTCCTGCATCCCCTTGCTGCCCCGCTGGGGTGCTCCGTCCACCCTCATCTCGAGGCCTGTGACTTGTAAGAGGCCTCATTGCCACCCCGTCCCCAGCCACCCTGTGCATCTGAATGCAAACCCCTCTTCCCCCTCGGGAGGCAGCAATGGGAAGGCCGGGTCTCTAGGTGGGCTCTGTGTTCAGCGCTGCTTTGGACAGCTCCTGGAAGGCACCCCAAACCTCTGGTGGTGGTGTAATCCGGTAACTTTATTTTAATTGAAAATGGAGGCATAACATGTCCTAGAAAAATAAAGATTTAGGATACAAAGGAGACACAGCGACAGGGCTGCCCCCAGGGATGAGGGAATCTTTGGTCTGGGCCGGATATGAGGACAAGGGCTTGAGTCCAGGGGAGCTGGTGAGGAAGACCCCCACCTCCCCACAGCTGCCCCACCCCCCACCCCTGGCAGGAAATGCCACACTGGGGAGGGTCTCCAGTCTCAGGGGCGCGGGGCTGCCTGTCCTCCACCTTCGGATTCCAGGCAGTTGTGACAACACTGGCTATCGGCAGAGCTATTAATTGTGTTTCAGGGAGTGACGGGGAGAGGGCTCTGGGGGCTGGAAGTCCGGCCCTGGGGCAGGGTGTTCCGCTCACAGCTAGTACCAAGTAGAGGGGGCAGGGCCCCTGAGTCAGGACCCTGAGTCCCCCACGTATATGGCAGGGCACAGCATGGGGAGGGCTGTAACAGAGAGGCCTCCCATCCAGAGGGGGATGGAGACCTGGACAGGAGGTGGCCGGGGGTGCAACCCCCAGCACCACCAGGGCTTGGAGAGGCCACCCGGGCAGAAGGATGTGGTGACTGGGGTCTTCAGCAACCGTGTTTCTGGGGCTCCCCCCTCCCACTCCTGTCCCTGTGTCTTCAGCACCATTGTTGGGAGAGGCCACAGGGCCACAATGGGTCACAGTTCCAAGGGCTCCTCCACAGGCACTGACTGGAGCTGGGTCAGAACCTTGGCCTCAGCTTCCAACCCCTCGTCAACCTCACCCCCTGCGGTGGCCCCCAGAAGCAGCCCCTCAGGGTCGGGGTCCGGCAGCCTCAGCACGGTGTGGGGGGCCTGTGTCCCCAGCCCCTTTTCCGCCTCCAGCAGCCCTTCTGTTCCTGCGCTTAGTTCCAGCCCTGCTGACCAGACAGGCACAGCTGCGGGTGACAGCATCAGCCCCTCTGGTGGGGGCGCCGGGAAGTTGGGCAGGAGGCCAGAGGAGTCAGGGGAGAAAGGCAGGCTGGTGCTGGAGGTGGTGGCAGCAGCGGGGGGTGGCTGCTGTGCAGAAAGGGTGCCTAGGGCGTGAGCCTCTGGGAGCGCAGGGCTGGGGGCCACCGGGAGGCCTCCCTCAGGCACGGAGATGGCCGTCTCTGGCTTCAGTGGCAGGGCCAGGCCGGGGGCTGGTGGCAGGACCTGGGAGACGAGCATGCTGGTGGGGAAGGTGGCGGTGAGGATGATCTTGCCCTGCTGCACGGCCACACCCGTCACGATAGGGCTGCCAGACACAGGGTTGGCCAGGAGGAAGTTTCCTGTGGGCAGAGAGGGACCGAGCACGGGTGAGAGCCAGGAGAGCAGGCCAAGCCAGACAGAGGTGGAGACTGCGCAGCTGGAGGGCGGGCGGAGGGAGCCTTTCAGTGGGCCTTGGGGCACTGGGACTTGCCAGGGATGAGATGCCCCCCAGGAGCCCAGGAACAGCCCCTCCCTCTCTGAGATGACTGCACCCCTCCCCGGCTCTCACCCAGGCCTGAGGGAGGGAGATTGGGGTACCTGGGGAAGTGGCCGAAGGCAGCTGCAGGGCAGTCACGCCCACCCCGGAGTTGATGAGGTGCACGTTGGCAGGGCCTGCTGCAGCTGCCACCTTCACAGGGCTGCCTGGCCCGGCTGCCAACAGCTGCAGGGGCCCCACAGCCTGGGGCAGGGTCACCACCTGCGAGGTAGGCACTACCTGGGGCAGGTTCAATAGTGGGGAGGTGGGGCTCAGGCCCGTGGGGTACCCGGGGGGTGGGGAGAGCGGTACCACTTGTGGGGCAGCCACAGCAGGCACTGGCCCCGGGGGCAGAGGAAAGGTGGCAGCCGGCGGGGGGCCAGGCACCACTTGGGCCAGGGGCCCCGGGACCTCCTCTCCAAGGACTGGTCCCGGAGCAGCCACCTGGGCCCCTTTGGTCTCAGGGGCCTCCGACTGAGCCTCCTCCAGCCGCACCTCCCCTGTCTGAGGATCCAGGACCAGGGAGGTCTTGGCCTCGCTGGCCCCCTGAGGGCTGGGCTGCAGTGGAGGGGCACCCCCGCCCCCAGTGAGCAGCAGCGGGCCCAGGCTGGAGGCCTCGCCCAGGGCCAGGCCGTTGATGATGACGGGGCCCCCGTTGAGGAGCACTGCTGGGGAGCTGCTGGCTGCCAGAAAGCTCCCGTTCACCAGGATGGAGGAGGAGGCTGGGCATGGCGCGGGAGGGCTGGTCCCTGCCAAGAATAGGGAGCCCTGGGCAGCGGCCTCGGCGGAAACTGGGGCCGCCCCTCTCTCCAGGTCCTCAGGACTTCGGCTGGACTCGTCCTCAGTCGTGGGATTCCCATCAGACTCGCTGGCCGGAGAAATGGCTGTCAGCTGGGGTCCCTTAGCCTGTGGGGCCTCCCGCATAGCCAGCCGGCTGCTCCCCCACCTTTCCCTGGCCCAAGTTTCGGTGGGTCATTCCAGGGGTTATGAAGCCTCTCTCAGACCACCCCAAACTCCAGGGCCTTTTGCAAGCCCTGTGTGGACACCACTGAAGACAAGCGCTGGGGAGGGAAGAGGCCCTTGCTCTGCTCCTGCCTCGGCCTCGGGTCCCCGGAGGCTGAGCTCCCAGGTTGCCCTAAAAGTTCCTTGGTTGGGCGGAAGCCGGCGAGTGGCCTGGAGAGAGGGAGCAGCAGCCGCCAGCCCAGTTCCCGGTGCCCTCCCCGCGGGGCGTCAGAGAAGGGAGAGGCCGGCGCTCAGGGTGGGAGGGGAAGGGTTTGAGTTACAAGGAAACCGGAGCTGGGAAAGGTTCACGTTTCACAACAAAGGCAGACGACGGACCACGCCGTCCGGGCCCGGAGGGAGTGTGGGGGCGGGTGGATAAGAGTAACGGTCAGTGAAGAAAGGGGCTGGGAAGCAGCCCCTACGCAGAGTGGGGTGGCCACAGGCCCTGCCCCCTTTCCGCAGTCCCTCTAGTGCCCCCCGCAGTGTGGTTCCCCAGCACCGATGGGATTTGGGCAGGAGCTCGGAATGGAGCCGCTGGAAGAGACGCGTGCGGGGAGAGGACCCGGGCGGGTGCCTGTCCCGTCCACGCATAGTCCCCGCGCCCCGCGGGCGCCCGGGGTTGTGAGCGGGAGATGTCCGAGGACCTCGGCGCGCCGGCTCCAGCAGTGGGCACGGGGGAGGAGGGCTGGTGGACGGGATGTCCCCGGGAGAGCTGGACTTGCGTCGCCCGAGGCCCCTCACCTCTTGCAGGGCGCGCCGCCTCCGGCCCCGGTCCGGTCGCGCTGTCGCCGGTTCTTGAACCAGTTGCTGACCTGCGTGAGCGACAGGCCGGTGAGTGTGGCCAGGCGGCGCTTCTCGTCCGGCGTGGGGTAGCGGTTGCCGCGGTAGCAGGCCTTGAGGGCTGCGCGGGAGCGCTCCTTGAAGCAGTAGACTGTCTCCTCGCCGTCCCAGATGGTCTTGGGCAGCGGGAACTTCTTGCGCAGTCGATACTTGTCCACTGCGCCCAGCGCGCGGCCGCGGGCCCGCTCGGCCTCATGGTAGCGCGCGCGCAGGTAGAGGTCCTGCAGAAAGGCGTGGTGGGCGGCGGGGAAGGGGCGGCTCTCGAGTAGCCGGTAGAGCTCGGCGTACTCGCCCCGCTGGAAGGCCACCAGGGCCCGCGCGCGCAGCACCGGGTCGCTGCCACGTAGGCGCTCGGCCGGGGGCAGTGCGCCCAGGAAGCGGCTCAAGCGGCCGGCGTGGCCCGCCTGGAGCAGCGCCTCGCAGACGCACGCCACCTGCTCGGGCGAGAAGCGGAGGCCTGTGGACGGTTCGGAAGCGGCCTCGGGGGGCGACCCGGGGACGCCCGGGGATCCCGGGCCCTCAGCTCCCGCAGCCGCCTCGCCCGCCCCGGCCCCAGCCGCCGCCGCCGCCTCACCCTCGGCCGCCTGCAAAGTCTGCAAGAGCTGGCGCGCTTCCTCCTCCTCCTCTTCGGTCGCCGCCGCCGCCACCGCCTCCCCCCCGGCCGCTGGCCCCGCGCTCGGCTCCGCAGGCAAGGTAGCCATGTTTTGCAACTTTGGGAAGTTCCTCCCTCCTTCTCTTCCTCCCTCGGGCTTTCCCCAGCCCCCTCCCCCGCCGGTCCCCCCTTTTCGCCCCCACTCCCCGCTCTTCTCGATCTTCTCCCTGGCCGACCCTGCGCCCCACGCCGGGAAGGCGAGACCCAGCTCTCCACTCAGGTCTCTGTCCCCTTGTGTGTGTCCGTCCCCCTCCCGTCGGTCTGTGATTCTCCCTTTGTTTTCCCTCCGCCTCTGGCCGCGCTTTCTGCCTCCCCCCAGCGTGTGCTTCTGGCTCAGGGCCTCAGTTTCCCCATCGGGACAACGCAGAAGGTAACGGGCTGTCCAGGAAGGCTAAGGGCGCGAAGCCTCCGCCCCGAGACTGAGCTTCTGCACGCCTCCGTCTCCAGGGTCCTCTGCAGGCCCCCACATTCCCCATCTCGGCCTGCGCTCCGCCCCTCGGAATTCCCGGCTCCGCAGGGGGGGCGGGTCTGGCCGGGAGGAGGGGCGGGGAACGGGCTAGAAAGTTTGCAGCAACTTTTCTCAAGCTTGCGTCCCCGGAGCGGATGCGCGTGGCGTGCGCAGGCGCAGTGGAAGGAGGATGGCCGCGCGCGCTGCCAGCCCAGCCCCCCTCTTCTCGACGCTCGGTGGCACAGCTGGGCCACAGCTGGGCGGGGGCGGTGCCTCCGGGTGGCCCGCTCGCCCTCCTATTGGCCGGACGCCAAAGCCCCGCCCCGTGGCTTTTCCTCCCCCAACCCTGATTCGTCGGCTTCGCATCCCGCTAGCTCCTCCCAGACCTTCGGCCGCCTCCACTCGCCTTCGGATTGGCCCGCTGCGCAGCCTCCTGCCCACAACACAAACTGCGGACACTGTGGAGTCCAGAGCTTTGGGCAGATGGAGGGCCTTTTATTCGCGAGGGTCGGGGGTGGGGCTCTAGGTGGGGACAGACAATAAATAGCGAGGAATGTCGGGGTCTCAGTGCATCCAAAACGTGGATTGGGGTGTTGGGGGTCCTGCAGCCTGTCAGCGAGTTGGAGGACGAGGTCAATAAATATCCAAACCGCCGAAGCGGGCGGAGCCGGCTGGGGCTCCGGGAGCAGCGCAAGTGAGGAGGGGGGCGCGGGATCCCCGAAAAAGCGCGTTTGGCAAAAGCAAATTTCCCGAGTAAGCTGGCAGAGATCGCGCCAGACGCTCCCCAGAGCAGGGCGTCATGCACAAGAAAGATTTGCAGTTTGCGAACCGACAATAGGTGGGGGTGCGTGGAGGATGGAACACGGACGGCCCGGCTTGCTGCCTTCTCAGGCCTGCAATTTGCCCATCCACGTCAGGGCCTCAGCCTGGCCAAAAGAAAGAAGTGGTCTGTGATGCCCCCACCAACAGCAGCATTCCTGGCCACAAGGACCCTTCGAGCCCCGTTCCACGGCCGCGGACCCGGCCCCTCCCTCCCCGGCCGCTAGGGGGCGGGCCCGGATCACAGGACTGGAGCTGGGCGGAGACCCACGCTAGGAGCGGTGTGAACTGGAAGGCGGTGGGCGCGGCTTCTGTGCCGTGCCCCGGACGCTCAGTCTTCCAACGGGGCCCCGGAGTCGAAGACAGTTCTAGGGTTCAGGGAGCGCGGGCGGCTCCTGGGCGGCGCCAGACTGCGGTGAGTTGGCCGGCGTGGGCCACCAACCCAACGCAGCCCAGGGCGGCGGCACGAGACAGAGCAACGGCGAAGAGGAGCAGGAAAAGCGCCTCCGATAGGCCAGGCCTAGGGACCTGAGGGGAGAGGACGAGGTCAACACCTGGCACAGGCCTCTGATTGGCTCCTGTGACTCGCCCCGCCTACGCCTATAGGTGGGCCCGCACTCCTCCCTGCGCCCCGCCCCCGCCCCAACAGCCGACAGCTGTTTAGTCCACTCGCACGCCTCGAATCCCGTCCGAACTCGTCATTGGCTGCTTCCTAGCGGCCTGTGTTGATTGGCTGCCCGAGGATCCGCCCTCCCGCCGTGGGCCCAGCCCCGCAAATGCACAGCTAAGCGGGTGGCACGGGGCGGGTGGAGCGAGGGGCGAGACGGCGAAGGGGGGCGTGGGCAGCCGGACGTACCCTGGCAGGGAGCAGCAGGTGGCGGCGGTGCATGGGGCCTGGCCCCACCAGCGGGCACTTGCCCAGAGCCACGGCCGGGGGGCCATCTAGCTGGAGAGAGAAGGGACAGGTGACCCGATCGGAGCCCAGCCCAACCCTCAGCGGTGGGGCAAGAGACACCGAGGGGAATCGAGGCCGGGGAGGTTATCTAGGGAGATCCCGGAGGGAATCTGGTGACGCCTGAACGGAGGGAGATCTGGGGCTGAATGAAGGGCTTCTGCTCTCTAAAGTCGCAAAGACGTAGGGTGAGCCCTGTATCTGGACGGGGAGACCAGGAGCCAGAGAGGGGATCTGCAGAGTGGGCAGCAGGTCTGAGGCAGGGGAAAGAGAGGGGTCTTACATGGGAAGGTGGATCCGTGGCCCGGGGACTGGGGACCCCCGTGACAGCTGGAAGGAGAAGAGAGAGGCATAGGGCGCGTGGAGGGGCGAAGGAGGGCGGTGGCGCGGCGTGCCCCAGCGTGGATCCCTTCCCTCCTCCAGGTGTCTATACACGCCCCGCGGAGCAGACGGCCCACCTCCTCCCGGTCCTCCGGGGAAGGGGACACATGAGGGACTCGCCTGTGGCTCCCTCTGCCTGCAGCAACTCCATCCGCTCCTGCAACTGCCGGACGTGTGCCTCTAGGTCCCGGTTCCGAGCCTCTGCCTCGCGTAGTTGACTGTGGGGAGGTAAGGACGGTGAGTCCGTCCGGGCCGGAGGAGAGGGGCTGCCAAGGGTTGCCACGGGCCCCGCGCCCCGGCCCTGACCCCGACCTGGCGAAGTTCTGGTTGTCCGTGCGGATGGCCTCCATCTCCCGGCTCAAGCTCTGCCGGGTGAGCACCTCCTCCTCCAGGGCCTCCTGGAGCTCCCGCAGCGTCACCTCGGCCTCAGCCTCCACCGCAGGGATAGCCGCTGGAACTGCCACTTCAGCCTGTGTATGGGAACCAGGCTTAAGGCTGCCTGTGGCTCCCGGAGGACTCAGGACTTGGGCACTGGTTCCAGGCTAGGGATCCTTGCTTATCCCCTACTCCTCCGTCCCCTCAAAATTTCTGGAATCCCCATAGCTCCTGCAATGATCCAAGCCCCCTCCCTCCCCTACCTCCCTCAGCCCCATCCCTGAGTCTGGTCCTCTAAATCTACACAGGGACCAGAGCGCTGGTGCTCAAACGCTAACACAACCTATGTCCCTCTGCTGCTCAAAATCCCTCCAGCTCCCTAATGCCCTCATGACAAAAGGCCTTGCTGGGTTTTGTTTCCTGCTGGCCTCTCCAGCCTTCTCAGGAACGATTCCGCCAAACTACCTTTCAGGAAGAAATCAGGATTCCCACCTGCCCAAGGCCTTTGCCCTTGAGGCTCTCACCTGACCACGTGGCACCTTTCCTTCCAAGGCTGGTTTCTTCTTTTTTTTTTTTTTTTTTTTTGAGACGGAGTCTCGCTCTGTCGCCCAGGCTGGAGTGCAGTGGCGCAATCTCGGCTCACTGCAAGCTCCGCCTCCGGGGTTCACGCCATTCTCCTGCCTCAGCCTCTCCGAGTAGCTGGGACTACAGGCGCCCGCCACCACGCCCGGCTGATTTTTTTTTTTTGTTATTTTTAGTAGAGACGGGGTTTCACCGTGGTCTCGATCTCCTGACCTCGTGATCCGCCCACCTCGGCCTCCCAAAGTGCTGGGATTACAAGCGTGAGCCACCGCGCCCGGCCTATCCAAGGCTGGTTTCTCCTTCGGGAGCGCTCAGCTAAAAGATCAACTCCTCAGATCCCCAGCAACACACACACCCTTACTTAATGCCCCACTGTAACTACAGAGACCGTGTCATGTCTGAAGTAACCTCGTCTCTCCGTGGCTTCTGTCTGCTTCTGTTCAGGAAGTCCCTAGAGGGCTCTACAGTGCACGCCACCTGGGAAGCCCTCACCTTTTCTCTCCCGCTTGTCCGATGGACCCCCTCCCCTCCACCAACTTACTGTTTCATCCCGTGGGGACACCGAGGGCTCCAGGCTGGGCGCTTGCACGTGTGGCTCAAGCAGCTGCTCGGCCTCCAGTTCCATGGGTGTGGGGCCTGGGACCTCACTATCCCTGGGGAGAGGAGGAGGGAGTGGGGAGGGAGACAGAATGCTGATTCTCTGGTGGAGAACCAGAACTCCTGGCCTGTGGGTAGGGGCAGCTGCTTCAAAGACCTCCTGCTTTGAGGAAGGGGAGCAGCAGAGCAAAGAGAGTCCCAGGTAGGCCAATAACCCCTCCTCTGCTTAGGAAAAGCCCTGCCCCTCCCCTGGCCTTAGGCCCCTGGGAGCTGCTCTTTCTAAACCTGCAGGGACTTGGGGTCCAGACCCCCATGTTCTAGGGTCAGCTCATCTCCTCCCTTGACATGTGACCTCTGCAGACCCCTCTTCTTAGGGCCTCAGGACAGGGAGGCTGACCTGATGGAGAGACTGCTTGGCTCTGGCCACCTCCACAGATTTGGTCCTAAGACTGGGCATGGGACCCCAAGATGGCAACTTGACGTCAGCACACCCCACTCAGCTGTCGGAAGGGGACAGCTCCTCCCTGGGGTATGAAGTGGCTGTCCCCTCCAACCCAGCAGTCCCTCCTGTGGGAACATGGCTCAGGACCTAGCTATCCTGGACATGCGCCTGGGTTCTAATAGAGGATGGGTTCAATCCTGACCCACCGTTCAGGCCCCATAGCGGTTCAGAATCGCGCTGGAGTTCATTAACAATAAGGTATAGTATTTGTAATGTTGTCTAGTAATAAAAGCTGATTAGAAAACCAACTGTTCTCTTAGACAAAGTAGCATGAGGAAGAAAAAAAAAACAAACCTGTTCTCCAGTATTTAAACATGTGTCAGTGCACGTGTGAGCCAGGGACCACTGCTGTCTGGTGAGCTCACGAGATATCAACTTCCTTTTCCTTATCTGTATTTTCTAATTTACTTGTGATAAGCAATGCATTATTTGTGTAATTAATACTTTTTTTGAAACCAGGTCTCACTCTGTTGCCTAGGCTGGAATCTATCACGGCTTACTGAAGCCTCAAACTCCAGGCTCAAGCGATCCTCCTACTTCAGCCTCCTGAGTAGCTAGGACTGCAGGCACAGACCACCATGCCTGGCAAAATTTTTTCAATTTTTTGTAGAGACAGGGTCTCATTATGTTGCCCAGGCTGGTCTTGAACTCCTGGGCTGAAGCAATCCGTCCACTTCAGCCTCCCAAAGTGCTGGGATTCCAAGCGTGAGCCACCATGCCCAGCCTGTAAATACTTTTTTTTTTTTTTTGAGATGAAGTTTCGCTCTTGTTGCCCAGGCTGGAATGCAATGGCATGATCTCAGCTCACCACAACCGCCCCGTCCTGGGTTCTGATTCTCCTGCCTCAGCCTCCTGAGTAGCTGGGATTACAGGCATACGCCACCACGCCCGGCTAAATTTGTTTTTTAGTAGAGATGAGGTTTCTCCATGTTGGTCAGGCTGGTCTCGAACTCCTGACCTCTGGTGATCCACCCACCTCATCCTCCCAAAGCGCTGGGATTACAGGCGTGAGCCACCACACCCGGCCTAAATTAATACTTTTTTTTTTTTTTTTTTGAGATGGAGTCTTGCTCTGTCGCCCAGGCTGGAATGCAGTGGCATGATCTCGGCTCACTGCAAGCTCCGCCTCCCGGGTTCATGCCATTCTCCTGCCTCGCCTCCCGAGTAGCGGGGACTGCAGGCGCCCGCCACCATGCCCAGCTAATTTTTTTGTATTTTTAGTAGAGACAGGGTTTCACCATGTTAGTCAGGATGGTCTTGATCTCCTGACCTTGTGATCCACCTGCCTCGGCCTCCCAAAATGCTAGGATTACAGGCGTGAGGACCGCGCCCAGCCTAAATTAATACTTTTAAATGGCCTTATTGTTATATGGCTGATTCAAAGAATTTGCATTCTTTTACAACTGATTGTAAAAGTCTAAACTTCATATTTTCCAAGATTCTGAAGTCCTGTGGCTCTGTGTACTACAGACGTAAAAGTTGATGGTTGCAAGATTCTGGGAAGCCCAGTCTGTGACTCTGAGGTTTTAAAATTCAATCTAACATTTTGAAGTACATAGATCTGAAAATTTAAGGTCCTCCAACTCTGGCCTCTTAGGAGTCCTTGGTCCCAAAACAGTAAGGTTCCAAGACTGATCCTGCAACTCCATTGGCTGCCGAGGAGCAGGACCCAGGAAGCTCAAGCAGCCTCGGGGCCCCTGGAGGCCGTCCAGGGCAGTGCTTACCTGAGGGCCATGCAGGAGTAGGAGTAGCCCACGAAAGGCAGGTGGACCCCCAGCGGCGCACCTTCTTGAATGTCCGACAGTGTCTCCTGCGTAAGACACACAGATGTGACCAGCAGTCGTCAGGGAGGGCCCCTCACTGCTTTTTGATCTTGGCTTACATGTTTCTCCCAAACCAGCCCCAACTCAGGGCTTATCTAAAGTGGCCCCTCCAGCATTTTTTCTTTTTTTTTTTTTTTTGACATGGAGTCTCGCTCTGTTGCCCAGGCTGGAGTGCAGTGGCACAATCTCAGCTCACTGCAACCTCCGCCTCCCAGGTTCAGGCGATTCTCCTGCCTCAGCCTCCCGAGTAGCTGAGATTACAGGCGCCCTCTACCACGCCTGGCTAATTTTTTATATTGTTGGTAGAGCCGGGGGTTTCGCCATGCTGGCCAGGCTGGTCTCCATCTCCTGATCTCAAGTGATCCACCCATCTCGGCTGTTCTAGTCCCAAACTCGGCTCAAGCAGTCCTCCAACCTCAGCCTCCCACAGTGCTGGGATTACAAATATAAGCCACTGTACCCAGCCCACTTCTTTTTTTTTTTTTAGATGGAGTCTTGCTGTCTCCCAGCCTAGAGTGCAGTGGCACGATCCCAGCCCACTGCTAACTCTGCCTCCCAGGTTTAATCAAGTGATTCTCCTGCCTCAGCCTCCTGAGTAGCTGGCATTACAGGCAAACGCTTGGCACCAAGCCTGGCTAAGTTTTGTATTTTTAGTAGACACAATATTTCACCATGTTGGCCAGGCTGGTCTTGAACTCCTGACCTCCAGTGATCTGCCTGCCTCAGCCTCCCAAAGTTCTGGGATTATAGGAGTGAACCACCTTGCCCAACCTTTTTGTTTCTTTTTTTTTTTTTCTGAGACGGAGTCTCACTCTGTCACCCAGACTGGAGTGCAGTGGCACGATCTTGGCTCACTACAAACTCTGCCTCCCAGGTTCAAGCAATTCTCCTGCCTCAGCTTCCCCAGTAGCTGGGATTACAGGCACCCACGACCACGCCCAGCTAATTTTCTTGTATTTTTAGTAGAGAAGGGGTTTCACCGTGTTGGCCAGGCTAGTCTCAAAACTCCTGATCCTATGACCCGCCGGCCTTGGACTCCCAAAGTGCTGGGATTACAGGCATGAGCCACAGCACCCGGCCGCAGCCCAGCCTATTTTTTTTTTTTTTTTTTTTTTTTTGAGACGGAGTCTCACTCTGTCGCCCAGGCTGGAGTGCAGTGGCGTGATCTCAGCTCGCTGCAAACTCCGCCTCCCGGGTTCACGCCATTCTCCTGCCTCAGCCTCCTGAGTAGCTGGGACTACAGGCGCCTGCCACCATGCCTGGCTAGTTTTTTGTATTTTTAGTAGAGATGGGGTTTCACCGTGTTAGCCAGGATGGTCTCGATCTCCTGACCTTGTGATCCGCCTGCCTCAGCCTCCCAAAGTGCTGGGATTACAGGCGTGGGCCACCGCGCCCAGCCAGCCCAGCCTATTTTTTAATTTCAATTTATCTTATTTTTGAGACAGAGTCGCTCTCTGTTGCCCAGGCTGGAGTGCAGTGGCACAATCACAGCTCACTGCAGCCTTGACCTCCTGGGCCCAAGCCCACATCGGCCTCCCTAGTAGCTGAGTATACAGGCATGTGCCACCACGCCCAGCCAATTTTTAAAACATTTTTGTAGAGATGGGGTCTCACCACGTTGCTCAGGCTGGTCTCAAACTCCTGGGCTCAAACAACCCACCCGCTTCGGCCTCCCAAATTGCTGGGGTTACAGGCGTGAGCCACCGTGCCTGGCCCCACCATTTTTTCTTGTATCCTGTTGCTTCCCTTCAGGGCACCTGCCACACTCTCCATAATTCTCTAATTCTCTAGACTGCAAGTGGATGAGGGCAGGGACCAGAGCTCATCTGGTCTGTGCTGGATCCCCAGTATTGTTCAGCAAAAGGGTACAGAGCCGAGCAAGCATGCCACGACAGCTTGTTACATGGCGAAAAGAGACCGCCTAAGGGAGGAGGAGTCCTCTCCTGCTTCTCATCCCTCCAAGTCTCAGCTCAGATAGCTCCCCACTCCAGGAAGCCCTCCAGGACCTTCCTTGCTGAGTCAGGAGCCCCCCACCCCCTGCACTCCATTGTCTCAGCCCTGATCACTCTGGGGCCTCACTGTCTGAAGACTGGTCTGTGTTCCCCTACTGGACTGTAAGTCTAGGTCACTGCTGAGTCCTCAGCACTAGATGGGCACAGAGCAAGTGCTCGGGGGAATGAGTGATTCAGGACCCCAGGAGGTAGGCACTGTCCTTACTCCAACTTTATGGAGGGAGCATGGGGAGGTTCCCGCAGCCGAGCAGGGGCCACAGGTACCTACCCCGCCCCCGCTCACCATGGCAGTGAGCCCGTCCTCCACCAAGTCGAAGTTGCATGTGTCGGTGGCACCTTCGAAATCCGGTGTAAAGGGGGGCACGCTGTCTCGGAGACCATCCCAGTCGAGGCCAGAGAAGAAGGGATGTGTCCGGAAGTCGCCTGCTCCACCCCGGCCCAGCCGTGTCTCCGGGGGACACAGCAGCCTCTGAATGAAGTCTCGAGCCTCCTCGGGGACCCCTTCTTCCGCCAGCGGCAGAGAGAGGTGCTCCTGCTCAGAGGGAGAGGAGGCGATAGCCTGGGAGCGCCTACCGGGAGAGGCCAGGGCTCCCTGGGGCCGTGCTCACCTTGTAGTGGACGATCTTGCCATAGGTCTCCGCCGTGGAATCCGCGTAGAAGGGCGTCTGCCCATAGAACATTTCATAGGCGAATACACCCAGCGCCCACCAGTCACACTCGGGCCCGTAGCTGCCTGTCCCGGGCCCACTGCCCACAGCCTGCAGGATCTCGGGGGACAGGTAGTCTGGGGTGCCCACAGCCACTAGCGACCGCACCTGGACCAAAAGGAACAGAGCCAGGCTTGGGCCCACAACTCTGGGCCCACCAGCTCTGGGCCCTCCTTCCAACCACTCCCCAAATGCTTAGCCCCTCCCTCTGCCTGGTCTAATGCTCCGCCACACAGATGCACACTTAAGCCTGGGTCACCACCTCTTTCCCACTCCAAATCCAGTCCCGCTCCCACACTCATCAGCAGCCCGAGTTGCTCTGTGGCCAGGGCACTGGCTCACCGTTCCATCTGCCCGCAGCTTGAGGCAAGAGCCGAAGTCGGCCAGGCGGATGTGGCCGCAGCGGTCCAGCAGGATGTTGTCGGGTTTGATGTCCCTGCACCAAGGAAAGGAGAAGGGTGGGGTAAGTGAACCTCCCTTCTGTGGTCCCACCAGGCTCCGCCCCTCTGGACAGTGCCACTTGGGGCCCCACTTCCGCCCCTGTAGGGATTCTACAGTTCTGGACCGTAATCCCAGGCACCCCCCAGTGGGCCCCAACCAAGGAGGTCCCTCCCTAGGCCTTGGCCTCTCTGGGCTCTGACCTTCCAAGGACCTGGCCAGGGAACAAGCTTGCTATCCCCTCGCCCTAGCCCTCGGCCATGCCGCGCCCACCTGTGCACGTAGCCAAGCCTGTGCACGGAGTCTATGGCCATGACAATCTCCGCCAGGTAGAAGCGCGCCATCTCGGCCGGAATCCGCTCCCCAAACTTGCTCAGCAGTGTCAGCAGGTCCCCGCCCACGTAATACTCCATGACCAGGTACTGAGAAGGGGTTTGTCATGGGTGGTTGGTAGTCCCCTGAGGCCCTGATCCATCACGGATGGCCGGGACAACCCTTCCCAGAGACACCCCATCCCTGGGCAGAGACCTGCAGCCCCAGCCCAGAGATAACCATAGAGATCTGCCGGGTCAAATCAGAGACCACCTGCGGCCCCTGCCCCCTACCCCTCGAAAAAAAACACAAACAAAAAAACTTTCCTGGGATGTCACTGGGCAGATTCACTCCCCCTGAGATGTTCTGGGAAAGAGAACCCAGAGGCCCACCCAACGCCCAGAGAATAGGTCCCAGACACTACCTCCCTAGGCAGTGGCCCCGTTAGAATTCCTGAAGACCTATCCCATTCCAGGTAAGAGACTCCCCGCAACAGAGACGTCTTTATAGGAGTCCCCCAAATCAGCCCAGAAACGGGCAGTGAGGGACACCATCCCCGTCCCAGATAGGGAAGGCCCCTCATCCACCTGACACACCCTCTTACCGCACACAGACTCTCCCACAGACGTTTCCAGGCAGCACCCCCAATTCTAGAGCTTCCTCTCCCCACCTCCTCGTCCAGTGACAGCACGGGCTCTGTCCCTCTTCCTAGTCACCCCGGCCCGGAGCTCACCAGGTAGTTCTCATCCTGGAAGGCGAAGTGCAGCTGCGTGATCCACCGCCGGTCCCCATTCACCAACACGTCCCTCTCCTCACGGAAGCACGACACCTGCAGGGCACCCGGAGCAGCTGCAGCCGGAGACGGGGCGCGGATCCTCAAAGCCCCCCACGCCCACCCAGCCCCTCACCTCGCCCCTCTTCAGCATGTCCCACTTGTTCATGATCTTCATGGCATACACCTGGCCCGTCTGCTTCATCTTCACTACCGCTACCTGAAGTCGAGATAGGCAGGTAGAGTGGAGACGGCGGGAAAACAGAAGGGCTCGCCCAGACCCAACTCCACCCTCTTCTGCACCCAGCCGTGGCCCCGCCCACCTTCCACACCACGCCCATTGGTCCCAAGCCCCGCCTCCAGCCCAGCCCTAGGTTCTAAGGCTCAGTCATTCATCAATTTCTAAGGCCCCGCCCCAACCCCTATGCCCCGCCCACCACAAGTCAAGTCAGGCTCCCGCCCGGTTCGGCTTACCTCGCTGAACGCCCCGCGTCCGATCACCTTCAGAATCTCGAAGTCGTCCCTCTGCAGTCGGACCTCCTTAAGCCTCACCACGATGGGCTCCGCTGGGGGCGTGGTGGGGGAAAAGAACCGAGGGTCACCAGAAAGGGCACTAGAGACAAGGGGAAAAGCCCCACCCTCTGTCTCCCCTTCTCTCTGCCTCTCAGCTTCACCCTAGGACTGTCTGCTTCCCAAGGGCTTCCCCACATAAACACTGTGTAAGGTTCTGGGGACCAAAACTGCCCTCCCGTAGAGGTGAGATGCCTGAGAAGCCCTTTGTGGGACAGGGCATTGGCCCAGAGGGCTCCAAGGGTGTGCAGGATGGTGAGAGTGGGGTAACGAGGTCTGCAGAAGGGCAGACCCTAAAGAACAAGGGGAGAAGGAAATAAGACCCAGTTCTTCCACCTTCCTGGAGTTCCAGCCCTCCACCCTGACTCCAGGTGACAGTTCAGGTGCAGCCAGGGCCCCACCCCCATGTTCTCATGTAGAATGTCCTAGATAATGGCCCAGACGTGGGGTTGTATCCAGTACCTCTAGATTCAGATGCAGGTGGTTCTTGAACCACACTTTAGGAAACCCTGGATTTGGGGCTGGGGGAAGGAACAGGACAGGGAGACAAAGCCAGCATGGTCACACATCCCAGACTCAAGTGCTCCGGTCCAGCCCATCTCTCAGTCCTCCAGGAGGAGTGCTTTAGTCCTACGCCTTATTTACAGATGACAATCAGGCCTCTGGGAAGTCAAGGTCCTATGACTAGGAATGTTAAACAGGGCAGCCTGGGTAGGGGACCAGCTGGGGTGGAGGCTTGTGGCTCAGGGACTGTGGGGACAAGAAGGCCTGGACTCCTGGGGGGTGGAAGAAGTGGAGGCAGGATGGAGAGAGGGATGGGTGTAGGAGGGGAGGGAAGGAGAGGACACAGTGGGTTCTGGAGGAAAGAGAGGGGTTCCGGGGGGGTTCCGGGAGAGTGGGCCAGCAGGGACAAACCAGCCAGGGCTGAGGACGGGGGAGGGAGGAGAGAGCCAAGACACTGAGCCCTTTTAAGGCAGCAGGAACCCTGGCCCCCTCCCCCGCCCCAGGCCTGGCAGGGGAGGGGCCGCAAGATGCAGCTCGGGCCACAAAAGGAGTGCTCCTCCCGGGAGCGCCAGACCCCTACCCCGCCCGGTCTCAGTTTACCCTGCCAGCCCCACATCCTCTGCTAAAGGGAGGCCAGGAGAGTCATTAGGGGCTGTGGGAGGTTGGGAGAAGGTTTTTCCAGAGGCTGAGTGGCCTGGCCCCTCTTGGCCTCCACCTTCCCATCTGTGAAATGGGAGGAGGAGGGAGAAGAACCAAGCCTGGGTCAGAAAGAGATGGACACAAGAAGCAGGGGAAGGTGGAGAAACAGGAAACAAGTGTCACACACTTTGTCACACACAGGCCAAAGACCAAGCACCAGTCGCTGAGGGCCAGAGGGGCAGGGTGCTGGGAATGAAAGAAACCAGTGACCAGTGAGCCCGAGTCCTGGGCTTGGGGAGGAGGTGGGCAGACAAGGCAGCTGGCAGAAGCGGAAGCATCCTCCTTCCAGCCCTGGCCCAAGGCCCTGGAAAGCCCTTGCAAGAAGGGGTTTTGTGGGACAGCTGGAAGGTTGGAGGCCCTGGGCCAGGAGAACTAAAGGACGCAGGGACCCGGGGTGGCGGGAATGGTGGCTGACCCACACGGCTCATAGGGACCGAGACTTTGGGGCTGGGGGTGGGGGTGGGCGCAGAACCTACAAAAGGAGGAGGCACACCCAGAAGAACCCAAAGTTGTCCCTCCTGGATCACAGAGGAGGGGGCGTTGGTGGTGCCTGTCTGCAAAGCTGGTTCTCCCCCAGCGCCCGGGTGAGTCACTGCCCTCCCAGCGCCTGGGCACCTGTTGGGGCAGCTGGAGAGGCTGGCGCCGAACACCTGCCTGTCGGCTGCGCCCCTGGCAGCTGCCCCATGCTGGCCCTCTTGGCTTGCCCCAGTCCGCAGGAAACCAGGGGAGAGGGCCATAGAGCCCACTTTTGGGGGGAGGGTCCTAGGAAAGGGAGCTCCCAGCATGACCCTGACCCTGACTCTGACCCTGAGGCGGGGTGCAGAGAGGCCATGGGAGGCTGTTGGCAGCCTAGCCTGCTGTGACTCCTAAGCCATGGCTCTGAGTCATAGCCACCCTGGCCTCTGCTGACCTTACTCTGCCCCTCCAGGGTGGTGGCATAGGGCAAAGAAATGTTGCCCCAGGACCCAGGTCCACACTGAGCCCCAGGATGGGAGGATCTCCACATGCCCATCCTGCCATCCTGCCCCCCCCAACAGCCAGGCCTTTGTGCCCAGACCTGTCTCCTGCCCCACCCCCACCCCATCTGCAGGAGCCCCGAGGGCAGGCACTCACCCCACTGCAAGAAGTCGGCCACGTACTTGTCCTGGGCCAGTTCGGAGGCGCCCAGCTCCTGGTGGACGCCCAGGAGAAGGTCGAGCAGGGGCTCCAGCCCCAGGAAGCCGGGGTCCAACACCAGCTGCTGGAGCCGCCTCAGCCGCACCTCGGCTGACATGTTGGACAGGCAACACCATGGCCCCTCCCCGGGCCGGGGGCTCGGGGTCCTCCTGTCACAGGGCCTGGCAGCCCCTGTCCAGGCCCTGGAGCCCTGGCTGCATGTCTGCCTGTCCCTGGCTGTCCCCTGGGCCTCTCTGGCCACTTCTCTCTGCTGCCGAGGCCTCCTCCCCTTCTCCCCACCCCTTGGTCCAGCCCCCCTCCCGCCTCCCAGCCTTAACCCCTCACAAGCCAGCCCCCCAAACTCCCTCCTTCCAGGGCCCTTCAGAACCCTTCAGTGCTAGAGTAGGGGGAACAGATGGAGAATCTCAGCTGTCACATTGTCACCCCAATAAAAAGGTAGAGCACAGAGGAAGCCACAAGTGTGATGAATTCCAAGAGGAACCTGCCCATTGCTGAAACGGGGCCAATTGAGGCTGAGTGACCCAGTAGCAACCACCCCCTTGCTCCCGACAAGCTCCAGAGCTGGAGGCTGGAGGCTGGGGGCTGGGGCTGGGGCTGGGTGGGAGAAAGGGGCTGAGGCCTGGGAAGGGGGCGGGAGGCCAGGGCAGCTTCTTGGGTGACTCAGAGATGGATTCCGACTCGGACAGTTAAATTTAGCCCTCAGGCTCTCTGCTTTATACTGGCTTTTTTTTTTTTTTTTCCAGGAGGTGGGGAAGGGGTGGTGAGGAGAGGACCAGGAGGGGGCACCCTCAGAGCCTGAACAGGGGTGACCTGCTGCTCAAAGCCTGGGGGAGGAAAGTGGTGGAGCCAAGCCCTCCCCGGGCAAACGAGACCCCAAAATAGCTCCTTGGCCCCTGGCCGGGGAGCCACATTCCTGCCCAGGCTGGGATTAGAAACAGAAACATTTCGGGGGGTGGAGGGTGGCGCGGGAAGACACACTCCATGCGGCTCCGAGAGCCAAGAGGGATCTGAGCTCTTCTTTCCAGGGTGGACAGTTCTCCAGAGTGGAAGGGCCAGGCCTGAGAAACTAGGAGGCAAGGACCGAGGAGTCCCAGCTGGGCAGGGCCTGGGAAAGACGGTTCTGGGCAGTTCTGACAATTTAAAAAACACCCACTGAGGACTTTGATGAGGGCCCTGGCTGCGGGCGGGAGGCTCTTCTTCCCAAGAGGGTCCTGCTCCAGCCGCTGGTGTGGGTCACCAGTTGTGTGACTCGCAGGTCCGTTCCCTCCCTGGGCTCTGGCTTTTCCTGCTATGAAAAGGGGTGGGAGGCGCTGGGCTGGAAGCAGGCCTGCACTCCTCCTCTGGGGAAAGCGGACTGCCTAGAACCACAGAGCACACACACAGGTCCTCTACATCACCTCCTCTGAAGGGGACAGAGCCGCTGAGAAAACAGGGAACTTTAGTATAAATAAGAGGTCCTGCGGGACAGGGAGGAACCTGAGGGGCTTCCATAATTTAACACTCTTCAAAAGCACAGACAATAGCAAGGGCGGCTGGAGTGGGGGCCGGGCGAGGGCTGGACCACCCCTGTCCCTGCCCACTCAACTGAGGGGCACACTGCAGACCTGGGGCTCTTGTGGCAGGGGTGGGGAGTCTCTCCCCAGGAGTGACCAGTCACATGCTGGGGACAGGGATGAGGGTAACACTGATGTTTCAGAGGAAGAGGTCATTGTACTTGGCAGTGGGTGGGGGACAAGGCTCAGGCCACAAGGGCCATTACATCGCCCCAGTGTCCGGGCCAGTCTGGGGGGCCCCCAAATTTTGTGCAGGTGGGGGGACTGGAGCAGTCCATCCGTCATGGTTAGTCTTGTTAATACGTTGATCCGTGAGGTCAGCGGGGAGGGTTATGGCTAGGAGGCTGGGGGCATGGGGTGGGGGGGCCCGATATCCATGGCTTCACACCACTGTGCCACTCGGGGAGTTGCCTGGTTGGGAGGAGATGCCCTGGGGAAGATGAGAGGGAGAGATGGGAGGGGTTAGAGACAACCTGGGCTTCAGCCAGTGTCAAGGGGAGGGAGCCAGCCCAGAGTCCCCAAAGCTGCTACCACCCTGGCCTTGCCCTTGGGTCCGCCCCAGACCCCCCAGAGGTCACTGCTCTAGGCTGGGAACTTGCATCTTAGCTAGCTTCCTGTCCTGGCAGTCAGCACTTCCATTCAATAATCAAAGTCCTTGGTGGATCCTGAGTGAGACGATGGGATAAGGGTAAGGGTGGGAGGGGAGGGGGAAACTGGAGCTCCCTTCTAACTTGGGAGGGACCCTGAGGTGCTGGGGAAAGAACTCAGGGACAGTCCTACCTCTACCACTGACTTGCTGGGTGACCTGGGCCAACTTCCTTCCCCTGTCTGGGCCTCGGTCTCCTCGTCTGTGAACTAGGGAGACAGAGGGGTGTCTTTTAGGACTCAACCAGACTCCCCAAATCCCACCGCTCTTGCCTCCGAGGCACTCATACTGTGCTCTCAAGTTCTAGGGACTCAAGACTCTATGATTCCAAAACCGAGGATCTGAGGAACCAAGCCACGGCCTCCAGGACCCTGGGCAACTGAGTCTAAGCCCTAAGAAGCTGAGACACCCAAGACGAGCTCTGAACTTACAAGGTGCCAGGCCTGCTTCGCCTACTATGACCTTCCCAACGCCACAGCCCACCCAGGAGGCAAGCGCATCCACCCACTGCCCATCCTACAGGCTCTGTTCTAAGAGGTGATGAGTTGGAGGTCAGAGGGGGCAGTGACTTGTCCGGGGTCACAGAGGGAGTAGGACTGGAACCCAGGCCTGGGATTCCCAGCCTGTGCCTTCAGCAGGAGGCTCGGATCCTGAGTCCCAGACCCAGGCTAGCAGCCACGCCCACAGACTTGAGCTCGCCCCTAGAGTTTTGGCCTGAAGTACTCAAAAATTTTCACCATTTAAAAAACAGATGTTCAATAGAAATAGATTTTGGTTCAAGTGACAGGCAGTAAGACCTGGCCATGTGGGGCCCATCTGCTGCTCTTCAGACGGCCAGCCTTGGACGTTCCAACTCCCAGCTGGCTTTCACACCCACCCCTCTTTCTGCTGCCTGCTGCCTAGGGCTAGACCCCCTCACTCTAAGATCTGAGAAGTCTTGTTCTGAGACACTAAGATTTCCCTGGCTTCCCCTCACCCCACGGAGATAGAGGCTGTGAAAGCAACAAAGCCCTCTCTCTGCCAACGCCTGCCTCTTCCCACCAAGGGTCCTGCCAGGTCCCCGGCAGGCTGGCATGGGGCCACTCACCGCCTTGCCCGGCCGGGCCCAGGTGCAGATGAGGCCCTCCTGGCAGGCAGTGATGATGCAGTCCTCCAGGAACAGGAGGACTGTGAGCCGCTCCTGGGCGATCTTCTTGCACACAAGGGGCTCCAGCAGGGGCACCTCATGGATGCGCGGGCACAGCGCGGTCCCCAGCACCTTGGCGGGGTCCAGGCGACTGCGGGGAACAGGGCCGCTGGGCTTCTCCCCACCGCTGCTGCTGCCGCCACTGCCACCCCGGCTGATGTTGCCCAGGCTGTGGTAGCGCTTGTGCTCCTTCTCGGCCCCCCGGTCCCGCCGCTCCTGCAGTGTGAGCGTAGCGAAGCGGCCGATGCTGAATGGTGTGCCAGGCTCTGCCGCCACACCCGGGCCGCCCGCCTTGCCCCCGCCCGCCGGGTGCGGGAGACTGTTGGAGCGAGACAGCGAGCGAGGCAGGGGGCCTGGGCCAGGCTCGCCACCCCTCGAGCTGCTGGCGGCCGGTGGCGTGGTGCCAGGTGTGCCAGGGAGGGTGCGGGTGCGGGCCAGGGGCGGGTGCGGGTAGAGCACGTCTTCAGTGAGGTCCCACAGACAGAACTGCGTGTCCTGGCCTGCCGAGCCAAAGCGGTAAGTAATGGAGCCAGCCTTGGGCAGTGGAGACAGCGGGGCGCCCCCGGCCGAGCCTGTGCCTGCAGCCTCGGGCTCCTCCTCCTCCTCCTCGCCGCTCCGCTCCCCATCAGCACCGGCTGCTGTCGCCGCCTCCTCTGCCCGTGTGGTGTAGGGGTCAAAGGCCACAGCGTTGACCCAGGACTTGTGGCCATGGCCTCGAGCCACCACGCGGCCCTCGGTGAAGGACCACACGGTGACCAGGTCATCTTCGCCACCCGTCACCACGTAACGGCCGTCGGGGCTCCAGCACACACACAGCAGGCCCCCAAAGTAGCTCTTCATGAGCCCGCGCAGGAGCATGGAGTCGAAGTGGAAGACACGCAGGCAGCCGTCCTGGCTCACACAGGCCAGGTGCCGGCCATCGGGCGAGAAGGCGAACTCGTTGAGGGGCCCCTCACCCACCGCCCACTTGGCCAGCGGGTTGCGGGGTGCCTTGCTCTTGGCAGCATAGACAGAGAAGCCCTCGCCCTGCTTCAGCAGGCTGTACTGGGGCGGGGCCGAGGCGCAGGGGTGGCTGACGTTGTACAGGTACAGGTGGCCACTGGCGTGTGATGCCAGGAACAGGCTCTCCGACTCCGGCAGCCACTTCAGATACGTCACCTTGGTCTTGTCGATCAGCCGCTGCCAGGGGAGACAGGGTGGGGTTGGGAGAAGGCAGTAAAACCCAGGCAGACCTTCTCCCCCACCCAAAGTCCCCAAGAAGGCCGTTGGACATGGCCCCGCTCACACAGCAGGTGCCACACCAGGCCCAGGTCCTCCGCAGAGAGAAGCTCCCAAACTGGGGAAGACAGATGGACACCAGGTCATGGAAACATGGGGAAACAGAGGCTGCTGCAAGGTGGCCACAGGGTGCTCCAAGGAGCCTCGATGTCCCATCTTTGGCGAGGGGACAGTCCTGCTTGCCATAGAATTGTCCTGTATCTCGGGGTCCTCAAGCTCCGGGCCATGGAACAGTAGTGGTCCGTGGCCTGTTAGGAACAAGGCCACGCAGCAGGAGGTGAGTGGTGGGCGAGCAGGCATTACAGCCTGAGCCCGGCCTCCTACCAGAGCAGTGCACCATTCGATCCTCATAAGAGCGCGAACCCCACCATGAACTGCGCATGCGAGGGATCTAGGTGTGTGCTCCTTATTAGAATCTAATACCTGATGATCAGAGGCGGAACGGTTTCATCCCAAAACCATCCCCCCAACAGTCCATGGAAAAACTGTCTTCCATAAGACCAGTCCCTGGTGCCAAAAAGGTTGGGGACCGCTGTATCTGCCTAACCCTCCCCCGATCTTTACTATGTCAGGCTTCAAGTAGGAAATTTCTTCACAGAAAGCCAGCTCCCCAAAGGAAGCAATCTTTGTTTGGTTCGCTGTTCTTTAAAGCAGTGCACACAGAAAGCAGCTTGAAGGTAATTCCTGGACAAATGAGTGACAACCCCCCATCCCGCTAGGTGCTTAGACAAAAAACCTCGGCATCTGCCCCTCTTTTCCTCATCCAATCCTTCCACAAATCCTATGAGCTCGACCTTCAAAACACAACCAGAAGCGGCTGGGCGCGGTGGCTCACGCCTGTAATCCCAGCACTTTGGGAGGCTGAGGCGGGCGGATCACAAAGGCAGGAGTTCCAGACCAGCCTAGCCAATATGGTGAAATACAAGTAGAGATACAAAATCTCTACTAAAAATATAAAAATTAGCCAGGCATGGTGGTGGGCGCCTGTAGTCCCAGCTACTCAGGAGGCTGAGGCAGAATTGCTTGAACCTGGGAGGTGGAGGTTGCAGTGAGCGGAGATCATGCCACTGTACTCCAGCCTGGGCGACAGAGCGAGACTCCATCTCAAAAGAAAAAAAAAAAGAAAAAATACACCCAGAATCCGACCTCCTCTCAGCATCCCATTCAACCACCCCAAGCCTGCAATGCTGTGTGACTGGCCTCAGGCTCCAATGCCTGGGCCTGTCTGTCCTCTGCAGCCGCCACAGCGATGTTCTGTGAAGTATCAGCCAGCACCTGGCACCGTCTTGCTCTGAACACTTCGCAGCCTCTCTCATGCAGGGTTCCAGAGCCCGAGGCCCTAATGCTCTCAGGCAGCCAGCGTATGCAACTAAGGAGCTGCTCTCCCGGGATGAGGCGCCTCCATCTCTTGGGAGAACTGAGCAAATAATCACTCCAGTCACTTCTGCCTTCCAGGGCTCAGGTGAGCCCCAGTGAGAAAGGCTCCTCCACAGGCTTCCAACTAAGAGTAAGGCAAAGTCTCTCCGTGACCTTCCAGACTCTCCATGACCTTCCAGACTCTCCATGAACCGGCCCCTCTGTTATTTCTTGGAACTCATCTACCATCCTCTCTCCCTCAGTAACTGCACTGGCCACACGGCTTCTGTTCAATCCTGCACTTGTCCTAGCTGGCCCCGCTACTCAGAATGTCCTTCTTGGCTGGGTGCGGTGGCTCACGCCTATAATCCCAGCGCTTTGGGAGGCCAAAGCAGAATAGCTTGAGCCCAGGAGTTCGAAACCAGCCTGGGCAACATAAAGAGACCCCATCTCTACAAAAAATACAAAAGTTAGCCAGCTGTGGTGGTGCACACCTGTAGTCCCAGCTACTCAAGAGGCTAATGTGGGAGGATTGCTTGAGCCTGGGAGGCGGAGGTTGCAGTGAACCAAGATCGTACCACTGCACTCCAGCACGAACAACAGAGTGAGACCCTATCTCAGAAAAAAAAAAAAATGCCCTTCCCCAGGCAACTCTTCTCACCTGCCTCCTTCAGGTCTTTATTTCAATATCACCTCTTAGTAAGGGCTTTCCTGACCACCCTACTAAACTCTCCAAGCTTCCCTCAGCCTCTTCCCCACTGCTTCTTCTAAACAGGCCTTAATCACCTGCTGACACAGGAAGACTTAACTTGATTAACTGTCTGTCTCCCCAGCTAGACTGAAAGCTCCAAAAGGGCAGGGCCTCCTGTCCAGGGCCCTGAGATGTGATATCCCTAGTGCTGGGAATGGTGCCTGGCACAGAACGGATGCTCAAAAACTATTTGTGAATGGATGAGCTAATGAATTTTTAATCCACTGACTGTTCCGTTCACTCCCTTCAGCCATTCACTCATTCTGAGAATATTTATGGAACACCTCCTCTGGACCAGAGAGAATGAGACAGAAGCCAAGAGCAGTCCCTGCCCGCGGATAAGGTCGTTTACTGGTATCTCCTCATAGGCCAAGTTGGCCCAGGACTGAGCAATCTCCATGTATGATTCTACAACAGCGGTCCTGCAAGGTAGGAACTGGAATCCCATTTTGCAGAGGAGAAGTGAGGCTCAGAGAATGGTCACCTTCCCAAAGTCACACGGTGAGTAAACGGTGCAGCAGGGCTTTGAATCCAAAGCCTCCAGAGCCCAGAACTCAAACAGCAAGGGCATCAACTAAGTCCTGACTTATTTACTAGCCTCAATTCTGTAATCTGCAAAACGGGCAGCACACTTCTGTATCCACTGGTTGATGAAAACTCAAGGAATGGCCGGGCGCAGTGGCTCACGCCTGTAATCCCACCACTTTGGGAGGCCAAGGTGGGCGGATCACGAGGTCAGGAGATCAAGACCATCCTGACTAACACGGTGAAACCCCGTCTCTACTAAAAATACACAAAATTAGCCGGGCGTGGCGGCGGGCGCCTGAAGTCCCAGGTACTCAGGAGGCTGAGGCAGGAGAATGGCATGAACCCGGGAGGCGGAGCTTGCAGTGAGCGGAGATCGTGCCACACTCCAGTCTGGGTGACAGGGCGAGACTCCATCTCAAAATAAATAAATAAAAGAAAGAAAGAAAGAAAACTCAAGGAGTAAAGTATTCAGCACAGGAGTAACACAGCATAGGGCCTGGGTACAGTAAGTGCAGCCGTCATTAGCTGCTGTCACCCCATTCTCCATCTCTCCCTGGTCCTGCCCCTCTCAGGCCTACACTGTTCCCCAGGCAGCTGCATTCTAATGGCATATAGTGGGTAGGTGAGAAGGCAAAGAAGTTGGGGGCTCTGGGGGCTGCAATCACCTCCTCATTGAACAGCTTGCTGGTGTCCTTTTTGATGAGATCCAGGTACTGCACCTGACCCGCTGAGAAGCCCACCAGCAGCGAGATGGTCTCAGTGGCAGCAGTGAACTGGTTGAAATCATGGCAGGTGGGCTGGGTGCCCTTGTAGATCCGCTTGTCAATTGGCTTGTTGAGGTCAATGGACTTGAGGGGTGGGAGAAAAGGAGTTAATGGTGTATGCCACTGAGGGGAAGGAAGAGGATGTTGAGGTTGGGGGAAACCACTAAGAGGAAGCAGGGTTAGAACCCAGAGGGAAGTGGGGAGGTGAGTAGGTGGATTGGGAAGGAGGGGGCAACCACAGACGGGAAGGGGACCCAAATCACAGACAGAGTAGCAAAAAAGATGGTAAGGATCCCCCTTGACCACAGTGTCTCCCCAAAGTTGGGTCACCTCTAATTCAGAGACACCCTTGTCCACATCATCAGGGTTCTGCGTCCACACAGTTCCTAAGCTCCAATTCCTTTTAGCCTCACCACTCCATCCGATAACCTCAGCAACTCCCTTGGGACCTAGTACCACAATATTCCAAGACCCCCAAACCTCGAGGTCACCCAAATTCCCAGGACTCTAAAGACTAACATCCTAGTATTCTCTTCACTTCGGAGTCGCTAAACCGCCACAGTTCTGGGACCCGTCAAACCTCATGGTCTCCCACATTTTAGGTCCATTTATTACCTCGGGGCTCTGAAGGATCCCCATCATTTCTGGGACCACCATAAAAGGCCAGGGTTCTCACCACATCGCTTTAGAGATGTCCTGAATCCCACCTGCAGATTCCCCTGCCAGGGCCTCTCATCCCCTTGAGACCTCCCATCAGCTTCCAGACGTTCATCTCCTCCAGGACCCTCATGACTTCCAGACCCCAATTTTCTCTAGAATCCCATCCAGCTTCTGGATCCCCTATTACCTTCAAGGCCCCCATCACTTCTAGACTTCTCCTCATTCCTGGGCTCAATCTCAAGACCCCTCTCCAACACCTCCAGGCTGCAATACTGGGTTCTCCATCACCTCTGGGCTTGCATCACCTCATGATTCCCCACTACCTGCAGAATGCCTGCCACCCCAGAACCCGGGGGATCCCACCTCATCTCAGATACCCCATCATGTCCAACAGTCACCATCCCAGAACTCCTACGCATGACGGGGGTAAAGGGGATTTCCCCCATCACCTCCAAGATGCCTGCCCAGCACCCCGCGGGCCTCTCATCACATTTCAGAATCCTGTACTCCCTCCAATGCTGTCGCCCTATGATGTCCATCACATTTAGGATGCCTATCTCAGGGCCCCATGTCAATTCGGGGACCCTCCTATCAGTTCTCTGGAACCTCCATCCTTTCAGCACCCAGGGCCCCACGATACAGGCCGCTCACCCGTTGGCTCCCACGGCGGCAGCAGCCTGGGTAGAAATAGAGCTCACGGCCCAAGTTGAAGCAGACGCGGTCTCCCCCCGAGCCCAGCCCCGCGGGCGTGGCGGGCGGCTCCCCGGCCCCGGCGCTGTCTGGCTCCCCGAGGCGCACGAGGCTGAGGCGCACGGCGGGCAGCGCGGGCCCGGGTCCAGGGCCTGCGGGCGGCGGGGACGACGCGGGGCCTGCAGCGCCGGGACCGGTGGCGGAGGCAGGGCCGGGCGGGGGCTGCGGTGGCTGAGGCGGCACCGGGGTCTGGGCGGAAGCCGGACCCGACCTGCGAGCGGCGCCGTCGCCCGGGAGCAGCTTGTAGAAACCCTCGCGCGTGCGGAACTGCGACTTAATCTCCGCGCAGTCCCCCATGGCGGCGCCGGGGCCCGAGCCGCCCTCTGCGCCGCCCGCCGCCATCTTGGGCGCCCCCCGGGCCCAGCCGCTGCTGGACTGCCGCCCGCAGCCGGGCCCCCTGCCGGAAGCCGCGGGCCCGCACCGGAAAAGGTGGGGTCGTCGCCCGGGCAACGCCTCTTCGATTGGCACCCAGGTCCGGAGGCGGGACGAAACCCCGCGGTCGCTCGGGTAACGGTCCTGGGTCTGTGGGCGGGGCGAGAAGGTGGGCGCGGCCTTTGTGCCTCTGACCGACTTGTGGTTGGCTGCGGGGGCGGAGCCCGCAATGGAAAGAGGCGTGGCCAGTTAGAAAGCTCAAGTCCTTAGCAACCGCGCCCTGGGAACCGTTTGCCTAGCAACGGAGGGACCCCCCGCCCCCCGCCCAACCAAAGAAGCCCTCATCCGTAGTCCAGCCTTCCCATGAAGTCACGGCCGACCCCAAGGGACCCTGGTCTCTCCTTAGACGCCCAATATACACTCCCCTGACCTCCAGTGTTTCCCACTGGCATATTCAAATCCCTGAACGACCACAGCATCTGCTACCATTCTTCCCCACCCTTGGTGACCCACCAAATCCCTGTGTCCCCACGCAACTCAAAGGACTTCCTCTGACCCACTATTGATTAATGCTAACTCCAAACATCCTTCATATTTTCCACCAACCTCCAGTGTATATTTCCATGATTTTCTTATTTTCAACAACCTCACTTGTCCTCCAAAACCTACCTCTGATTCCCAAATTGTATTGATTCCCACGGTGCCCCAGTGTCCCAGTGATCCATTCCTAACCCAAAGTCTCCCCCTGATCCCAACAGCTCCTACTCATAGCCAGTGCTCCCCATGTCTGCTGAAGCCACCCAGCCCCATCATAGATCTTTCTAGTCTCATGTAGTTAATGGCCTCTAGATTTCTCCCTAGAGTGTCCCAAGAGCATCTCACAATTAAAAAAAAATCCTGGCCGGGCGCGGTGGCTCACGCCTGTAATCCTAGCACTTTGGGAGGCCGAGGCGGGTGGATCACGAGGTCAGGAGATCGAGACCATCCTGGCTAACACGGTGAAACCCCGTCTCTACTAAAAATACAAAAAATTAGCCGGGCGTGGTGGCGGGCGCCTGTAGTCCCAGCTACTCGGGAGGCTGAGGCAGGAGAATGGCGTGAACCCGGGAGGCGGAGCTTGCAGTGAGCCAAGATTGTGCCACTGCACTCCAGCCTGGGGGACAGAGCCAGACTCAGTCTCTCTGAAAAAAAAAAAAAAAAGAAAAGAAAAGAAAGAAAAAAGAATCCTACAATGAAATTGATATCTTACACCAAATCCTTCCCCTCTCTTGCATCCCTACCTTAGGGCTAGCTCTGCCGTCCACTCAGTCAACCAGGCCACAGACCTGGGTGTCTTCCTAGATGTGTACCATTTATCTTCACTCTGCCCCCGCTTACAGCCTCCAAGTCTTTCGCATTTGACCACCTGGAATTCCTCTTTCTCAGTTCCTTGTTATCCGCAGTCCTGATCCAAGCTTCTCCTCTATCCAAGCCCTTCCCCCACCCCCACATCAACCGTGTCTCCCAGATTTCTGTCTCACCCCCACTTCCACCTTTCATTTGGCATGTAGAGAGGTTTTTTGTTTGTTTGTTTTTGTTTGAGACAGAGTCTCGCCCTGTCACCCAGGCTGGAGTGCAATGGCTCCATCTCGGCTCAGAGACAGGGTTTCACCATGTTGGCCAGTCTGGTCTCGAACTCCTGACCTCAGGTGATCCACCCACCTCGGTCTCCCCAAGTGCTGGGAGTACAGGCATGAGCCACTGCACCTGGCTTTTTTTTTTTTTTTTTTTTTTTTTGAGACAGAGTCTCGCTCTTGTCGTGTGGGCTGGAGTGCAATGGCACGATTTTGGCTCACTGCAACCTCCACCTCCTGGGTTCAGGTGATTCTCCTGCCTTATCCTCCTGAGTGGCTGGGATTGCAGGCACCTGCCACCACACCCAGCTACTTTTTTGTAGTATTAGTAGAGACGGGGTTTCACCATGTTGGCCAGGCTGGTCTCAAACTCCTGACCTCAGGTGATCCGCCCACCTTGGCCTCCCTAAGTGCTGGGATTACAGGTGTGACCCACTGCACTCGGCCTAGAGAGGTCTTTCTAAAGCATGAATATGATCAGGGCCCTCCCCTGCTCAAAACCCATCTGTAGTTCCCTAGTGCTCTCAGGGCAAAGTTAAGCCCCAAGTGATCTGGCCCCTGCCAACCTCTTTTCAATCTCATATCTCACCACTAACTCCTCACACTATCTACCACCTAAAATGAGGCTTGAAAAACTACCCCAACATATCACTCTCTTGTCCTTGGGTCTTTGTACATTCTGTTCCCTATTCTTGGAATGCCTTTCCCCATTCTTTTCTTGACCCTTCAAGAGTTGGCTCGGGAGCTCTGTCAGTCCTCTGGCCTTCCTCATTTGGGCTGTCACTGTCTGGAGATGAGTTTCTCTTCCTATAGTGCTGTGAGGCCCAGGAAGACAGGACTGCGGCTGTCTGTGTCCCCAGCACAGGGGTGGGCTGACAAGAGGTATTTCAATAATGGTTTGATGGCTAGGTAAATGAATAAATAAAACAGGTGGGGCTGGTCACGGTGGCTCACAGCTGTATCCTAACACTTTGGGAGGCCAAGACAGGCAGATTGCTTGATGCCAGGAGTTCAAAACCAGCTTGGGCAACATATACCCCATCTCATAGTGAGACTTCGAAAATTAAAAAATTTAGCTGGGCATGGTGGGCTGTGCCTGCAGTCCTAGTTACTCAGGACCCTGTCTCTACAAAAAATACAAAAATTAGTGTATGCGGTGACGTGCACCTGTGGTCTCAGCTACTCAGGAGGCTGAGATGGGAGGACTGCTTGAGCCCAGGAGGTAAAGGCTGCAGGGAGCTGTGATTGTGCCACTGTACTCTAACCTGGGTGACAGAATGAGACCCTGTCTCAAACAACAACAACAACACCAAAAAAAAAACCAAACAGGTGGGAGAGACTCTGCTAGGCAATGTCTGTGCCCTCTGCAGGGCCCAACAGCCCTGGCTTGGAGTCCATGTCAACAGATGTGGTGAACAAATGAATGAATGGCTCATCCATAATGCTGTGCAGGAATTTTATTTGAAGAAGTTGCCTTTCTTTTCTATGCCTGCCCTCTGGGGACAGGAAGCAAATAGTGAAAATATAATCCCTGCTAACTACCTCTAAGGGGAAATTTGCTATCTACCTGCTTGGGGAAAATGGCTAGAGGGCAGGCCTCAGTCATCTGTCTCCTCGCCCTCCTCCTCCTCTTCCTCGCCCTCCTCCTCCTCCTCTGTGGTTCCCAGGGCTTGCTCCTGGGCTGCTTTCAGAGCCTGCTCCTCTTCCACTGTGGGGTCACTCATCTCCATGATCTCTGGGCCACTGGGGTACTCTTGTTGAATGGGGGCTGGCAGGGCCGGGTTGAAGCTCTCGGGGCTGTACTTGTGACCCCAGCCGATGTAGATGTTCTCAAACTTTCTGGAGAGGCAGTGAGACACTGTGAAATTCTCCCTCAAAGGCCCCAGACTTGATTTTCTTTTTTGAGATGGAGTCTCAATCTGTTGCCTAGGCTGGAGTGCAGTGGTGCGATCTTGACTTACTGCAACCTCCACCTCCCAGGTTCAAGCGATTCTCCTGCCTCAGCCCCCGTGTAGCTGGGACTAAAGGCACGCGTCACCACACCCAGCTAATTTTTGTATTTTTAGTAGAGACGGGGTTTCACCATGTTGGCCAGTCTGGTCTGGAACTCCTGACCTCATGATCCGCCCGCCTCAGCCTCCCAAAGTGCTGGGATTACAGACGTGAGCCACTGCACCTGGCCAGCCTTGACTTTCTTTAAGGGTAGGACCCAGCGTGTGCATAACATGACTGCAAAGTTTTGAATGGCAGGGTGAAATGTGCTCACTGGGTTTCTCTGTATTACCCAGGCTGGATGCAAACTCCACCTCCTGGGTTCACTGCAAAATCTGCCTCCTGGATTCAAGTGATTCTCCCACCTCAGCTTCCCAAGTAGCTGGGACTATAGGCACACAACACCTCGCCCAGCTAATTTTTTTTTTTTTTTTTTTTTTGAGACGGAGTCTTGCTCTGTCGCCCAGGCTGGAGTGCAGTGGCGCAATCTCGGCTCACTGCAAACTCCGCCTCCCGGGTTCACGCCATTCTCCTGCCTCAGCCTCTCCGAGTAGCTGGGACTACAGGCGCCCGCCACCACGCCCGGCTAATTTTTTGTATTTTTAGTAGAGACGGGGTTTCACCGTGGTCTCGATCTCCTGACCTCGTGATCCGCCCGCCTCGGCCTCCCAAAGTGCTGGGATTACAAGCGTGAGCCACCGCGCCCGGCCCGCCCAGCTAATTTTTGTATTTTTAGTAGAGACGGGGTTTCACCATGTTAGCCAGGCTGGTCTCAAACTCCTGACCTCAAGTGATCTGCCTGCCTCAGCCTCCCAAAGTGCTGGGATCACAGGCATAAGCCACCATGCCTGGCCTAATTTTTGTATTTTTAGTAGAGAGGGGGTTTCACCATTTTGGCCAGGCTGGTCTCGAACTCCTGACATCAAGTGATCTGCCGCCTCCACCTCCCAAAGTTTAAAAAATTAGCCAGTTGCAGTAGCACGTGCCTGTGGTTCCAGCTACTAGGGAGGCTGAAGTGGGAGGATTGCTGGAGCCCAGGAGTTTGAGGCTGCAGTAAGTTGTGATCATGCCACTGCACTCCAGCCTGAGTGACAGAGTGAGAATGTATCTCAAAATAAATCAAGAAATAAGTAACTAGGCCGGGCGCGGTGGCTCACGCCTATAATCCCAGCACTTTGGGAGGCCGAGGTGGGTGGATCACGAGGTCAGGAGATCGAGACCATCCTAGCTGACATGATGAAACCCCGTGTCTACTAAAAATACAAAAACAAAATTAGCGGGGCGTGGTGGCGGGCGCCTGTAGTCCCAGCTGCTGGGGAGGCTGAGGCAGGAGAATGGAGTGAACCCTGGGAGGCGGAGCTTGTAGTGAGCCAAGATCGCGCCACTGCACTCCAGCCTGGGTGACAGAGCGAGACTCCGTCTCAAAAAAAAAAAAAGAAATAAGTAACTAAAGATAACAAAAAAATTAAATTATATATGTGACTCATATTTTATTTATGTAAGACATAATTTTATGTTGGATATCAATTTATTTATATTTGACATTTTATTTATGTCCCACATAAATAAAATTGTCTAGGTGCTGGGGACACAGCAGTAAACAAACTAGACAAAAATCCCTGCCAGGTGCGGTGGTTCGGGCCTATAATCCCAGCACTTTAGGAGGCCGATGTGGGAGGATCAACTGAGGTCAGGGGCTCGAGACCACCCTGGTGAAACCACATCTCTACAAAAAATACAAAAATTAGCTGGGCGTGGTAGTGGGCACCTGTAGTCCCAGCTACTCAGGAGGCTGGGGCATGAGAATTACTTGAACCCAAGAGGTGAATGTTGCAGTGAGCTGAGATCACACCACTGTACTCCAGCCTGGGTGACAGAGCGAGACTCCATTTCAAAAAAAAAAAAAAAAAATCCCTGGGTTGTGCCTACATTCTGCTAAGAGGAGACTGATAATGAACAAGGAGGTAAGTGCCCAGGCCTAACCCAGCCAATCCAGCCTTTCTGCAGAATTTTAACTAGAGAAGGAAGAGGAATCGATGGGAGGAAAGGGAGGGGACTAAGAGGTAGGGAGAGAGGGAGACAGAGACCGATAAAGAGGCAGACAGAGCCGAGCATGGTGGCCCACGCCTGTAATCCCTGCACTTTGAGAGGCCCAGGTGGGTGGATCACCTGGTCAGGAGTTCGAGACCAGCCTGGCCAACATGGTGAAACCCCATCTCTACTAAAAATACAAAAATTAGCTGGGCATGGTAGTGCATGACTGTAATCGCAGCTACCAGGGGGGCTGAGGCAGGAGGACGGCTTGAACCCGGGAGGCGGAGGTTGCAGTGAATTGAGATCACGCCACTAAACTCCAGCCTGGGCAACAAAATAAGACTACATCTCAAAAAAAAAGAAAAAAGAAAAAAATTTAAAAATGAGGCCAGACACAGTGGCTCACGTCTGTAATCCTAGTATGTTGGGAGGCTGAGGTGGGAGGATTGCTTGTGGCCAGGAGGTGGAGGCTTCAGTGAGCCATGATCACGCCACTGCACTCCAGCCTGGGTGACAGAGAGAGACCCTATCTCAAAAATAAATAAATAAATAAATAAATAAATAAATAAAAAAGAAAGAAAGAAAGAAAAGGCCAGGCGCAGTGGCTCATGCCTGTAATCCCAGCACTTTGGGAGGCTGAGGCGGGCGGATCACGAGGTCAGGAGATTGAGACCATCCTGGCTAACACGGTGAAACCCCGTCTCTACTAAAAATACAAAAAAACTTAGCCGGGTACGGTGGCGGGCGCCTGTAGTCCCAGCTACTCGGGAGGCTGAGGCAGGAGAATGGCGTGAACCTGGGAGGCGGAGCTTGCAGTGAGCCGAGATCGCGCCACTGCACTCTGGCCTGGGCGAGAGAGCAAGACTCCGTCTCAAAAAAAAAAAAAAAAAAAGAAAAGAAAAGAAAAACAAAAAACAATGGAACAATGGGTGGACACATATTGGGTGGGGGACAGAAGACAGAAGAGCTTTGGGTGGGTGGGGGCAGAGGATGGATGGACAAGTGGAGCCTCAAGTTTGGATCATTTGCTTTCAGAGGAATGTTGGCATATTGGGGTATGGCCTGAAGAAGGGAGTTGGCAAAAGCAAACGTGCCTCTTCCCAGCTTCCAGAGAAGGAAAAAATAAATGCCAGGAATGTGTTAAAGTATCCAGATTACATGCAATCCCACCACGGCTGTGATTCATACAGGAGCGAATACAGTTCCAGTTCACGTTGAGATTAAAAAGGAAATTCTAGGAAAAATTGTCATGCCATCTGGTGGACAAAGCTGGTAGGTGCGCCCACCTCCAGCTGCAAACCCCCTGTCACGCGGCAGGGCAGAGGGCTGCCAGGTGCCTGGGGGGCAAGGCTGAAGGACTGTGGGGAGTGTGTAGCTGGGTGGGAGGATGTGGGAGTGACTTTGGCTTGCCATTCTTGTTTAGTTTTTGAGACAAGGTCTTGCTCTGTCGCCCAGACTGGAGTGCAGTGGTGCGATCACAGCTCACTGCAACCTCGATCTTCTGGGCTCAAGCAATCCTTCTGCCTCAGCCCCCTGAGTAGCTGGGACTCTGTAGTGCGTGCCACCATGCCTGGCTGATTTTTAATTTTTTTTTAATTTTTTTTTTTGTACAGATAGGGCCTTACTATGTTCCCCTGGCTGGTCTCAAGCTCCTGGGCTCAAGCAATCCTCCCACCTTGGCAACCCAGAGTGCTGGGATTACAGGCATGAGCCAGTGCACCTGGCCCAAGCTTGCCATTCTTTTTGGAACAACTGGTGGTGGGAGGGAAGGTTTCTGCCCCATAGAGAGAAGAGCCTTCCAACTGGAAGAACAGGCCGGGCACGGTGGCTCATGCCTGTAATCCCAGCATTTTGTGAGGCCGAGGTGGGCAGATCACTAGAGGTCAGGAGTCTGAGACCAGCCTGGCCAACATAGTAAAATCTCGTCTCCACTAAAATACAAAAATTAGCCAGGCATAGTGGCATGCATCTGTAGTCCCAGCTACTAGGGAAGCTGAGGGAGGAGAATCACTTGAACCTGGGAGGCGGAAGTTTCAGTGAGCTGAAATCGGGCTACTGCACTGTCGCCCAGCCTGGGTGACAGAGCGAGACTCCATCTCAAACAAAACAAAACAAAACAAAACAAAACAAAACAAAACAAAACAAAACAAAACAAAACCACAAACAAAAAGACTGGAAGAACTGTCCAGGGAACCCCAGGGAAGGAGTTAGCTCCTCCAGAGAGGGATTCTGCCCCTGTCATCAGGGGGCTGGAGATCCAGGTTCGTATCCTGCACCTGCTGTGTGACCATAGCCAGTCCCTCCCACTCTCTTATTCTCCTTGCTCTCATCATGATTCATCACTAAGACCCGTCCTAGTGGGCTGGTATTTCCCACTTTAGCCCTGGTGAAACTCCTAGGAGCTATGAGGGCGTTAGTCCTAGGGGCTTCTGGAAGGGGGCCCTCCCCATCTCTGCCCACCCTGGCGAGTTGCCCAGCCCAACCAGGCCTTGAAGAAGTCCTGAGGGATTCTCCTGCTGGGAGGGGCTGCGGGAAGACCTACTTGCCACTGGCATAGGCATAGGCCCCGGGCCAGAGGTTGGAGCGCACAACGGCCACTGAGTACTGCGGGCAGAGGCTGCAGGACAGGCGGGTGGTCCAGGGTGCCAGGTGCATGATTTCTGTGGTGGAGAGGCAGCAGAGGGGGGCAGCAGGGTCAGGGAGGCCCCCGGGCCCTGCACTGCACCCTGGAGGAAGGCAGGCAGCAGTGAGGGAGGCCTGGAGGGGCATGAGGGGAACTACAGCCACCAACAGCCCAGGCTGCAGTGTTTGAACCCTGGCTGCAGACCACACACACACACACACACACACACACACACACACACACACACACACACTCTCTCTCTCTCTCTCTCTCTCTCGCTCTTTTTTTTTTGGAGACAGAGTCTTATTGCTCTGTCACTCAGGCGGCAGTGCAGTGGTGTGAGCTCGGCTCACTGCAACCTCTGCCTCCTGGGTTCAAGCGACTCTCCTTCCTCAGCCTCCCGAGTAGCTGGGATTACAGGCATGCGCCACCATGCCTGGCTAATTTTTCTATTTTTAGAAGAGACAGGGTTTCACCATGTTGGCCAAGCTGGTCTCAAACTCCTGACCTCAGGTGATCCACCCACCTCAGCCCCCCAAAGTGCTGGGATTACAGGCGTGAGCCACCTCGCCTGGCCTGGACCACTCTTTCTCTGTGTGGCCCCAGGAAGCCAGTTCACCTGTCTGAGCCTCAGTGGCTGCACCCAGGAAATGGGGAGACTCATGTGGCCTCTGTTGCAGGGTGGCAGTGAAGCCTGGTGACAAGGTCTGCAGCACACCTGCTGCAGTGCCTGGCGCCCAGCAGGGCCCCCAGACTGGGGAGCCATTGTGATTCCACTCCCGAGTTGGTCATCAGTTTGGACCAGGGTGCAGAGGGCAGGGCACAAGCTGGCAGGATCTGGCTTCAAATCCAGGACCTGTCCCCTGGCCCACTCCCAGCCTCTCTCTCCACTTCCCTGCGGGTGCCTGAGACCCCAACCTTACAAAATTCCTGTCCATTCATCCAAAATCCAGCTCCAGGTTGGGCACAGTGGCTCATGCCTGTAATCCCAGCACTTTGGGAGGCCGAGTAAGGTGGATCACTTGAGGCCAGGAGTTCGAGATCAGCCTGGCCAACATGGTGAAACCCCATCTCTACTAAAAATACAAAAGTTATCTGGGCGTGGTGGCACACGCCTGTAATCCAGCTACTCAGGAGGCCGAGACGGGAGAATTGCATGAACCTGAGAGGTTGAGGTTGCAGTGAGCCAAGATTGCACCACTACACCCTAGCTTGGGCGACAGAGCTAGAATCCATCTGAAAACAACAACAACACACACACGCACATGCACACGCACACACCCAGCTCCAGTCTTTAGGCAGGGTTCCCCAACTACATCCCCCTCCCTCCAGGCGCAAACTCGAAAGGCCATATCCTAATGTTTGGGCCATTGCCACGTGCCTATGGACACGTTCCCAGAACCTCCTGATGGGGCAACTATGATTACACCCGTTTTTTAGCTGAGAGAGCCTCTGAGGCTGGGAGGGAAGGACCAGGGAGATGGACCCTAGCAGTCCAGCCACACCTCCCTTTCTTCCCAGCCCTCTCCAGCCAGTGGTGTACAGGCTGAGAGGGCTTCCTTACCTGCATCTTCCGAAAGTGGCGTTAGCAGTGGGGGACCAACCTCCTGCTCCACCTCCTCTGGCCCCTCATCTGCCTTCTCTTCCTCCTCCTCCAGGTCCTCCTCCTCCTCCTCTGTCTTCTGCAAAGGGTTCACCCAAGTGCAGCGGCCCTGGGGGTGGGGGGAAGCTCAGGTGATGGCCCCAGTGCACGGAGCCCAGGCTGCATCCTGTGGGGGAGGTGAAGGGCCAACAGGACTGAAGCATAGCCTTGTCCTCAGAGACCCAGGCACAGGCAAGACGGCAAGATTTAGCCGCACAGTTAAGGGGAGGTGCGAAACGGGCCAACAGAACTGCTGTGTTGAGGTGAGGACTCCTGACTGTGTGACCCCATTCATGCATTCATTCACTCATTGATTCTTCTTTTTTTGTTTTTTTTTTTTTTTGAGATGTACTTTTACTCTGTGGCCCAGGCTGGAGTGCAGTGGCACAATCTTGGCTTACTGCAACCTCTGCTTCCCGGTTTAAGTGATTCTCCTGCCTCAGCCTCCTGAGTAGCTGGGATTACAGGTGCCTGACACCACGCCCAGCTAATTTTTGTATTTTTTAGTAGAGATGGGGTTTCGCCATGTTGGCCAGGCTGGTCTCGAACTCCTGACCTCAAGTGATACACCCGCCTTGGCCTCCCAAAGTGCTGGGATTACAGGCGCCAGCCATTGCACCTGGCCCACTGATTGATTTTTTTTGTTTTGTTTTGTTTTGTTTTGAGACAGAGTCTCGCTCTGTTGCCCGGGCTGAAGTGCAGTGGCTCACTGCAAGCTCTGCCTCCTGGGTTCACGCCATTCTCCTGCCTCAGCCTCCCAAGCAGTGGCTCATGCCTGTAATCCCAGCACTTTGGGAGGCCGAGGTGGGCGGATCACAAGGTCAGGAGATCGAGACCATCCTGGCTAACACGGTGAAACCCCATCTCTACTAAAACCACAAAAAAATTAGCCGGCATGAGGCCGGGCGCGGTGGCTCACGCTTGTAATCCCAGCACTTTGGGAGGCCGAGGCGGGCGGATCACGAGGTCAGAAGATCGAGACCACGGTGAAACCCCGTCTCTACTAAAAATACAAAAAATTGGCTGGGCGAGGTGGCGGGCGCCTGTAGTCCCAGCTACTCGGGAGGCTGAGGCAGGAGAATGGCGTGAACCCAGGAGGCGGAGCTTGCAGTGAGCCGAGATCACGCCACTGCACGCCAGCCTAGGCAATAGAGCGAGACTCTGTCTCAGAAAAAAAAAAAAAGAAGAAGAAGAAAGAAAGAAAGAAAAAATGCCTCTCTCCCCAAAGGTTTCTGATGGGATTATCCACCAATATCTGTTGAACCAATGAATGGATGGATGAATGAACGAATGAATATTCGTTGCCTAGCAGAGAGTAAGAGCTTGACTTCAGTATTGCAGGGTCATGCGCGAGCCCCCTGCTCCTGCCATTTGTGAGAGGCGGGAGTCCCGACACTCACCTGCGGCAGGATGTGCTGTGTGTGATGCACCCAGTTGGCCATGGAGTCGACCAGCTCCAGCACGGGGATGCCCTCGAAGTCGGGGTTCTCCTCGTAGGAGTCACGCCCAGCACCACCTTCCTCCTCCTCGTCGCCCTCCTCCTCGCTAAACTGGTAGAAGCCCAGCGGGCTGACCTGTGTAGCGGCCGAGATGCGGGCGATCTGGGCCCGCAGGTAGTTGGCCTCGTTGCCCGGGAAGGGCGGGTAGCTGACGACCGGCGTGTCCAGGTAGCCTGTGAAGAACTTCTTGATCTTTCGGGCGTTTACGATCTGGGCCGGAGTGACGTGGGGCAGCCGCGTCCACGGCAGGCCCGGCTCGTTGCACACAAAGTACAGGTACTTGTTGGCGCCTGAGCGGCTCTCCTCCTTGGGGATCACGGGTGGCGGCTTCCATACGGGCTTAGGGACGATGTCCACGGCCTTCTCCTCGTCCTCCTCGCCCTCCTCCTCGCCGTGCGCCTCCATGACCTCGGCACCTTCCGTCATCTCCTCCACCTCCTCCTCCTCCTCTGCCTCCTCCTCGCCCTCCCGGAATTCCACCTCGGCCACCAGGTAGCTGCGGTTGATTCCCAGGATCTTGCCCCAGAAGCGACAGGTGTGGATGGGCTGCTGCTCCACCAGCTGTTTCATGGCCAGGAAAATGCGGAAGCTCTCGTCTGAGCTCAGGCCGATGCCGGCCTGCTCGAAGTAGAAGGCAGTCTCCATGATGTTGGGCACTGGTGTCTCCCCCTGCGCAAGGTAGGGTGGAGGGCAGAGGGGAGAAGGCTGAAGCTCTGCTCCCTAGCCTACCTCTTCCAGACTCTTCTAGACTCAAGAGAGCTAAAAGAGGCGGGGTGCAGTGGCTCACGCCTGTAATCTCAGCACTTTGAAAGGCGGAGGCCGGCTGATCACTTGAGGTCAATAATTGGAGTCCAGCCTGGCCAACATGGTGAAACTGTCACTACTAAAAATACAAAAATTAGCCAGCCATACAAGCAGGCGCCTGTAATCCCAGCTACCCAGGAGGCTGAGGCAGGAGAATCACTTGAACTGGGGAGGCAGAGGTTGCAGTGAGCTGAGATTGCTCCACTGCACTCCAGCCTGAGCAACAAAGTGAGACACGGTCTCAAAAAATAAAAAGAGGCCTGATGTGGTGGCTCCTGCCTGAAATCCCAGCACTTAGGGAGGCCAAGGCAGGCAGATCACCTGAGGTCAGGAGTCTGAGACCAGCCTGGCCAACATGGTGAAACCCTGTCTCTACAAAAAATACAAAAATTAGGCAGGCGTGGTGGCAGGCACCTGTAATCCTAGCTACTTGGGAGGCTGAGGCAGGAGGATCACTTGGACCTGAGAGGCGGAGGTTGCAGTGAGCCAAGATCACACCACTGCACTCCAGCCTGGGTGACAGAGTGAGACTCCGTCTCAAAAAAAAAAAAAAGAAACCTAAAAGATTCTGTAACTCAGCTGCTCAGGCCACTCGTGCTGGCCAGTGAGATGTAGGGAAAGCCCTTGGACAGGATGTCCCTGATGGAGAAGAAAAGGGAAAACCACACCAGGAGAAAATCTTTTGCCTTTTGTCATTCCCTATTCTTCCTGCCTGGAATGGAGATATAAGATCTGGAGCCACAGCAGCTATCTTGGGACCATGAGGCAACACATGGGAGACAAAGTACTACACCCTTAATGGCGGTGGAGATGAACGGTGGAAATTGCCTGGTCCCCAGTAGCATTGCTCAGCTGCCTTACCCACCCTGACCTTCTTGCTCCTGTAACAAAGAAGCCACTTTTATTCATGATTTCTGTGACTTGAGGCCCAATGCACTCCTAACACGTACTCCATGTTTCACAGAAAGTTAAGGGAGAAGACAGGTCTTGAACGGAGGAGTCAGTGATGTTAGAGGATGGTAATAAGTCCTGTCCTCACTGCCTCCATCTATACCATCTGCTTGATTCACACAGCCAGAGGATGGGTGGGGTGGAGGAGAAGAAGAAAAGAAGGAGAGGAGGAGGAGGAGAAAAAAGAGGAAGAAGGAAACAAAGAGAAAGAGAGAGAGAGAGAGGCTCAGAAAGGGACTGAGGGCAAGCAGGCTGAAACTAGAAGCCAGCAAAGTTTATGGCTGGGTGCAGTGGCTCATGCCTGTAATCCCAGTATTTTGGAAGGCAAAGGCAGGGAAATCACAAGGTCAGGAGATCAAGACCATCCTGGCTAACATGGTGAAACCCCGTCTCTACTAAAAATACAAAAAATTGGCCGGGCGCGGTGGCTCACGCTTGTAATCCCAGCACTTTGGGAGGCCGAGGCGGGCGGATCACGAGGTCAGGAGATCGAGACCACAGTGAAACCCCGTCTCTACTAAAAATACAAAAAAAAAAATTAGCCGGGCGTGGTGGCGGGCGCCTGTAGTCCCAGCTACTCGGAGAGGCTGAGGCAGGAGAATGGCGTGAACCCAGGAGGCAGAGCTTGCAGTGAGCCGAGATTGCGCCACTGCACTCCAGCCTGGGTGACAGAGCGAGACTCCGTCTCAAAAAAAAAAAAAAAAAAAAAAAAAAAAAAAAAAAAATACAAAAAATTAGCCGGGCGTGGTGGCGGGAGCCTGTAGTCCCAGCTACTAGGAAGGCTGAGGCAGGAGAATGACATGAACCTGGGAGGTGGAGCTTGCAGTGAGTGGTGGAGATCACACTACTACACTCTAGCCTGGGTGACAGAGTAAGACTCTCTCTCTCAAAAAAAAAAAAAAAGAAGCCAGCAAAGTTTTGGCTCAGAAGCCCGAGGAAGAAGTGTAATGTACATCTGCACCAGCCACAGACCAATGCTCTTCCCTCTCCCAGGGAAATGCCTGCCAGCCCCTATCCATGTGGCCACAAGGCTGTCCCCAACACTTTATTATTCAACCAGTCCCCAAATCTTTATTATTTATTTATTTATTATCATTATTTTTGAGACAGAGTCTTGCTCTGTCACCCAGGCTGGAGTGCAGTGATCTGATCTCGGCTCACTGCAAACTCCACTCCTGGGTTCAAGCCATTCTCCTGCCTCAGCCTCCCCAGTACCTGGGATTATAGGCATGCACCACCACGCCCAGCTAATTTTTGTATTTTTAGTAGAGATGGGGTTTCACCATGTTGGCCAGGCTGGTCTCGAACTCCTGACCTTGTGATCCACCCGTCTCGGCCTCCCAAAGTGCTAGGATTACAGGCCTGAGCCACTGCGCCCAGCATATTAGTATTACTATTTTTAAATTATTATTATTATTATTATTATTATTATTTTTGAGACAGAGTCTTGCTCTGTCACCCAGGCTGCAGTGCAGCAGTGCAATCTCAGCTCACTGCAAACTCTGCCTCCCGGGTTCACGCCATTCTCCCGCCTCAGCCTCCTGAGTAGCTTGGACTACAGGCACCTGCCACCATGCCCGGCTAATTTTGTTTTTGTATTTTTAGTAGGGACAGGGTTTCACCGTGTTAGCCAGGATAGGTCTCGATCTCCTGACCTCGTGATCCGCCTGCCTCGGCCTCCCAAAGTGCTGGGATTACAGGCATGAGCCACCACGCCTGGCCAAGAATAGTCAAAACTTTTTTTTGTTTTTTGTTTTTTTGTTTTTTTTTTTTGAGACGGAGTCTTGCTCTGTCACCCAGGCTGGAGTGCAGTGGCGCTATCTCCCCTCACTGCAAGCTCCTCCTCCTGGGTTCATGCCATTCTCCTGCCTCAGCCTCCCGAGTAGCTGGGACTACAGGTGCCTGCCACCACGCCCGGCTAATTTTTTGTATTCTTAGTAGAGATGGGGTTTCACTGTGTTAGCCAGGATGTTCTCCATCTCCTGACCTCATGATCCACCTGCCTCGGCCTCTCCAAGTGCTGGGATTACAGGTGTGAGCCACCGCGCCCAGCTAGTCAAAACTTTTCAAAACAGAGGTTCAGTGATGGGGAGACTTATGCTACCAAAACAGCAACATCTGCCATGCAGCTGCTGTCAGCAGTAAACAGGAGAGTCCTAGAGCAGGAAGCCATTCACAGAGCAAAGGCCGAGAGCAGAGACTTCTGCAGGACCCTGTGTGGGGAACAGATGGTGCAGGTGGCATTTCAAAGCAGTGGGGGGTGGGAAGGAATGGTTTATTGCATAAATGCCATTCAAGATCCTGGCTAGCTGTCTGGAAGACAGAAAATGAGAGAAATAAGTGCCTTGCCTTGCACTAGACAGAAAAAGAAATACAAAATGCTGAATCATGCATTTTTTATGAGTCATTTCCCAGAAGCATGTACAGGCCACAAAAGCCCCCAGTTTTGCCCTTCCACAGACCCCTTATTAAGAACTCCAGCTCTTGACTGGGAGTAGTGGCTCACGCCTGTAATCCTAATACTTTGGGAGGCCAAGGCAGGAGGATGGCTTGAGGCCAAGAGTTCAAGACCAACCTGGCCAACATAGCAAGACCCCCATCTCAATTATTTTTATTTATTTATTTTTATTTATTTATTTATTTATTTATTTTGAGACGGAGTCTTGCTCTGTCGCCCTGGCTGGAGTGCAGTGGTGCGATCTTGGCTCACTGCAAGCTCCGCCTCCCCGGTTCACGTCATTCTCCTCCCTTAGCCTCCCAAGTAGCTGGGACTGCAGGTGCCCGCAGCCACGCCTGGCTAATATTTTTTTTTTTTTTTTGTGAGACGGAGTCTCGCTCTGTCGCCCAGGCTGGAGTGCAGTGGCGTAATCTCGGCTCACTGCAAGCTCTGCCTCCCGGGTTCACGCCATTCTCCTGCCTCAGCCTCCCGAGTAGCTGGGATTACAGGCATGCACCACCACGCCCGGCTAATTTTTTGTATTTTTAGTAGAGACGGGGTTTCACCGTGTTAGCCAGGATGGTCTCGATCTCCTGACCTCGTGATCCGCCCGCCTCGGCCTCCCAAAGTGCTGGGATTACAGGCTTGAGCCACCGAGCCCGGCCTAACTTTTTGTATTTTTAGTAGAGACGGGGTTTCACCATGTTAGCCAGGATGGTCTTGATCTCCTGACCTCGTGATCCGCCCGCCTTGGCCTCCCAAAGTGCTGGGATTACAGGCGTGAGCCACCGCGCCTGGCAGAAAAAACTATACATATATATATATATATATATATATATAATAAAAATTAAAAAAATAAAAAGCAGAGCTGACAGCCTTTCCTTTGCTTCAGACTGTTCAACGGTGCTCCAGTGGCCTCAGGAGAAAGCCCATGCCCTTTGCCTTGTGTTCAAGGCCGCCTGTGACCTGGTCCTGCCTCCTCCACTGGGGGCACCCATGAGACTGAAGTTGTTTTTGTTTTTGTTTTGTTTTGTTTTGATACAGAGTCTCTTGTTGCCCAGGCTGGAGTGCAGTGGTGCCATTGGCTCACTTCAACCTCCTCCCTTGGGTTCAAGTGATTCTCCTGTCTCAGCCTCCTGAGTAGCTGGGATTACAGGAGCCCGCCACCACGCCCAGCTAATTTTTGTATTTTTAGTAGAGACGGGGATTCGCTGTATTGGCCAGGCTGGTCTCGAACTCCTGACCTCTTGATCCACCCACCTCGGCCTCCCAAAGTGCTGGGATTACAGACGTAAGCCACCCCATCCTGCCAAGACTGAAGTTGTTTTGTGACTGGATTGTCCAGTGCTGTCTTTCGCCTCCAGGCCTTGGCACAGGCTGTGCCGTAAGTATGCTTGGGCCCCCAGTGACCCTGATGCCCGCCTCTCCTGACTGGCTCACTCACCACTTCCTCCTCCATCTCCTGTTCGCCTTCGGTGCCGCCTCCGCTCCGGGTGAACAGCGCCTTCTGTTTCTCTGCCATCTTGTAGATGGGCTGCATCTCGGGGTCGTCCCGCAGCGTGTCCAGCTTGGGGTGGAACCACTCCCACTGCGTGGTGCGGTTCAGAGACTCCAGGACAGACAAGGGGTCCTCGGGCCGCTGGTTCAGGATCTTGGTCAGCAGATTCACCAGGTGCTGGTACCTGCCTCCCGCAGGAGGAGTGGGAGGAGAGGGACGTCACTCACTCAGCTCACTGAGCCGGCTCCCATGTGCCTGGCCCTGTGCCTGGTGCTGGGGACACAGTAGGGAACAGAAAAGGTCCCTGCCCAGGTGTAGCTGACATTTATTTATTTATTTATTTATTTTATTTTATTTTATTTTATTTTTTTGAGACGGAGTCTCACTCTGTTGCCCAGGCTGGAGTGCAGTGGCGCAATCTCGGCTCGCTGCAAGCTCCGCCTCCCGGGTTCATGCCATTCTCCTGCCTCAGCCTCTCCGAGTAGCTGGGACTACAGGCGCCCGCCACCACGCCCGGCTAATTTTTTTGTATTTTTAGTAGAGACGGGGTTTTACCATGTTAACCAGGATGGTCTCGATCTCCTGACCTCGTGATCCGCCCGCCTCGGCCTCCCAAAGTGCTGGGATTACAAGCGTGAGCCACTGCGCCCGGCCTATTTATTTATTTTTTGAGATGGAGTCTTGCTCTGTTGCTCAGGCTGGAGTGCAGTGGTTCATCTCAGCTCACTGCAACCTCTGCCTCCCGGGTTCAAGCAATTCTCCTGCCTCAGCCTCCTGAGTAGCTGGGATTATAGGCGCCCGCCACCACGCCTGGTTAATTTTTGTATTTTTAGTAGAGACGGGGTTTCACCATGTTGGTCAGGCTGGTCTCGAACTCCCGACCTTGTGATCTGCCCACCTTAGCCTCCCAAAGTGTTGGGATTACAGGCGTGAGCCACTGCACCTGGCCGACATTCATTTGTTTTTTTTGAGACAGAGTCTCGCTCTGTCACCCACGCTGGAGTGCAGTGGCGCGATCTCGGCTCACTGCAAGCTCCGCCTCCCGGGTTCACGCCATTCTCCTGCCTCAGCCTCTCCGAGTAGCTGGGACTACAGGCGCCCGCCACCACGCCCGGCTAATTTTTTTGTATTTTTAGTAGAGACGGGGTTCCACTGTGGTCTCGATCTCCTGACCTCGTGATCCGCCCGCCCCGACCTCCCAAAGCGCTGGGATTACAAGCGTGAGCCACCGCGCCTGGCCAACTGGCTGACATTCTTATGATGGAAACTGACACTAATCAAACAAGCAAAATATATACAGTGTGTCAGGCATGGGGTGGTAATTTTTAGGGTGACACATAAAGTACTGAATGGGGCCTGGGGGTGCCAGGGATGGGAGAGGGTTTGCAATTTTATTTTTTTTATTTATTTTTCAGAGGCGGTCTCGCTCTGTTGCCCAGGCTGGAGTGCAGTGGCATGACCTCGGCTCGCTGCAGTCTCTGTCTCCTGGGTTCAAGCGATTTTCCTGCCTCAGCCTCCCAAGTAGCTGGGATTACAGGCATGCACCACCAAGTCCCGCTAATTTTTTTGTATTTTTTGTAGAGACAGGATTTCGCCATGGTGGCCAGGCTGGTCTCAAACTCCTGACCTCAGGTGATCCGCCTTCCTCAGCCTCCCAGTGTTGGGATTACAGGCGTGAGCCACCGCACCTGGCCAACATTTATATTATTATTATTATTATTATTATTATTATCATTATTATTTTGAGACAGAGTTTTGCTTTGTTGCCCAGGCTGGAGTGCAGTGATGTCAGCTCGGCTCACCACAACCTCTGCCTCCTGGGTTCCTGGGTTCAAGGGATTCTCCTGCCTCGGCCTCCTGAGTAGCTGGGACTACAGGCACGCACCACCATCCCCAGCTAATTTTTGTATTTTTAGTAGAGATGGGGGTTTCACTTTGTTGGCCAGGCTGGTCTCGAACTCCTGACCTCAGGTGATCTGCCCATCTTGGCCTCCTAAAGTGCTGGGTTAACAGGTGTGAACCACCATGCCTGGCCAACATTTGTATTTTTTGTATTTCTTTTTTTTTTTTTGAGACAGGGTCTCACTTTGTCACCCAGGCTGGAGTGCAGTGGCTTGGTCTTGGCTCACTGCAACCTCTGGTTCCCAGGTTCAAGTGATTCTCCCACCTCAGCCTCCCCAGTAGCTGGGATTACACGTGTGCCACCATGCCTGGCTAATTTTTGCACTTTTTGTAGACATGGGGTTTTGCCATGTTGCCCAGGCTGGTCTCAAACTCCTGGACTCAAGTGATCTGCCTGCCTCAGCCTCCCAAACTGCTGGAATTACAGGCGTGAGCCACCGGGCCCGGCTACAGTCAGCCTTTGAAACCAAGTTGGTCTGATTTCCAAGCATGTATGTGTCACCTTTTGCTGTGCGGAAGCTGTTTTGCTGGCAGTCTTGGGTGTGGTGTTGGGCCATCATGGAAATTGGGAAGGGTAAGAAGAGGTGAGATTTTCGCTAGGTCTTCTCAGGAAGACAGCCTGAAGCTCTGAAGAGCTGGCACTTGGGAAATAGCCAGAGGTTAATTCCGACTAGATTCTAGGATCCGAGGAAGGAGCAGGTAGTGACTAGAAGTGAAGTTTGGACAGTGGGCAGGGGCTGAACCATACAAGGCCTTTTGTTTGTTGGTTTGTTTGAGACGGAGTCTCGCTCTGTTGCTCAGGCTGGAGTGCATTGGCATGATCTTGGCTCACTGTAGCCTCTGCCTCCCGGTTCAAGTGATTCTCCTGCCTCAGCCTCCCGAGTAGCTGAGATCACAGGTGTGCGCCACCACGCCTGGCTAACTTTTCGTATTTTTAGTAGAGACAGGGTTTTGCCATGTTGGCCAGGCTGGTCTTGAACTCCTGACTTCGAGTGATCTGTCTGCCTCGGCCTCCCAAAGTGCTGGGATTACAGGCATGAGCAAGGCCTTACATGTCTCAGGCCAGGAGCCTTGAAGGCTGTGGTGAGGAGTCTGAGCTTCCCCCTGTGGGCAGTGGGGAGCCATAGCAGGTTCTGAGCATTGGAGGGACAGGGCCAGCTTTGTGCTTTAATAAGAACCATTACTTCATCAACCTAATTTCTCCCGCTCTCCCTCTTCCTCCCTTGGTTCCAGACATACCAGCCCCTCCTTACTGCTCCTCAAAAACGGCAAGCCTCAGAGCCTTTGCATTTGCCGTGTGCTCTGCCTGGCTCACTCTTCCTCCGGTTATCTGCAAGATGCTCTCCCTCGACTTCTTCAGAGCCCTAATCAAATGTCACCTCCTTGGACAGGCCTTCACTGACCCACACAATTTATTTTTTTGAGATGGAGTCTCGCTCTGTTGCCCAGGCTGGAGTGCAGTGGCACGATCTCAGCTCACCGCAACCTCTGCCTCCTGGGTTCAAGCGATTCTCCTGCCTCAACCTCCTGAGGAGCTGGGATTACAGGCCCACGCTACCATGCCCTGATAATTTTTGTATTTTTTAGTAGAGACAGGGTTTCGCCATGTTGGCAAGGCTGGTCTCGAACTCCTGAGCTCAGGTGATCCGCCCGTCTTGGCCTCCTAAAGTGCTGGGATAACAGGCGTGAGCCACTGCGCCTGGCTGGACCCCCACTATTTCATGTGTTCCCTAGCCCTCTTAGCCTCCCTTATTTTTCACCTGAGCCCTTAGCTTCAGTTTATCACTTTTTCTGTTTCTTGTCCACTCCCCTAGAATGAGAGCGTCCTGGGTATCTAATGGAGGCTGAGAGCAGTGTATTGTGACTGCAGCTAAGTGGCTTTGGCAAGTATCTTCCTCAGGCAGGGAGGTTTAGTTGCAGGATAAGAGGGTCTCGGGAGGGCTGGGCACGGTGGTTCAAGCCTGCAATCCCAGCACTTTGGGAGGCCGAGGTGGGCGGATCACTTGAGGTCGAGTTTGAGACTAGCCTGGGCAACATGGTGAAACCTTGTCTCTACTAAAAATACAAAAATTAGCTGGGTGAGGTGGAGCACACCTGTAACCCCAGCTACTCGGGAGGCTGAAGCAGGAGAATCACTTGAACTCGGGAGGGAAAGGTTGCCCTAAGCCAAGACCACGCCACTGTGCTTCAGTCTGGGCGACAGGGTGAGACTATGTATGGGGGGGAAAAAAAGCAAGAGGGCTTCGGGAGCCAAATCACGTGTTCTGGAATCCTGACTCTGTCATATCCTAGCTGTGTAGTTTTGGGTAAGCGACCCAACTTCTCTGTGTCTCGGTCTCCTCCTCTGTAAAGTAGGATGAGCTGATGTGCTCATCTCCGGTGAGAACTAGGTGTGAGTGGTGCAGTGCCGGCACATGTCTGGGAAGTGAATGCTAGCTGTTGTTGGCATTGATTCCGACTCTGAGCTGAATTAGAGGCCGGGAGCAGTCACTGGTTTTCCATGAGGGACCATCCCCTGTCTGGATGACTGAGGCAGGGACTTGGGGTGGGGCCCCTCCCCGCCTGGGTCCCCCACCCGCCCCACTCCTAGCCCCTGCTCACAGGCTGAGGTCGCAATTGATGCTGGTCTGCAGCAGGTAGGCCTTGGCGTTCTGCACGGCAAGCTCCAGAGGCTCAGGCTCAGGCACCTCGGCACTGTAGTGTGGGAAGCCCAGCTCAGAGGGTGAGAACTGAAGGGCAGGGTCCTCCCTTATGTAGGGCCCGTGCTGTGCACCTTCGGAGAACTGGTCTGTCTGGTAGAGGTTGAACTGGCCCAAGGGGTTGACTGGGGGCTCCTGGAAGGTGGGGTCCAGTTGCTGGAACAGGCTGCTTTGGCCCTGCTGGAGCTGCTGCAGCATTAGGCTGGTGGTGAGCTCGGCGGCCTGCATCCTGCTTTCATCAGAGTAAGGCTGGGGCTGGAACTCTGAGGGAAAGCCCCTGTTCACGGATGGGTACTCCATGCCACCCATCCGGGCTTCCTCAGCCTGGAAGGCGTGGGGCATCAGCAAGTTCTCCTGTTGGGACAGGCTGCCCCTCTGTGACCAACCCGCGGCGTTTCGCTGGGCGTCTGGAGGTATCTGTTGCCCCTCCTCGGGGTCCGCTGCCAGGGCCTGAGCTTGGTCCCGACTGCGCCGCCTCTGGGAGGCCTGAGAAGTCCTCCGGCCCGGGGGCTGCTGGGCAGGGCGCTCACGGTAGGGCGGCAGGTCTCCCATGGTTGGCCAGGAGGTACAGACCTCTAGGAGAAAGCCTTGCAGACAAGGAGGCCAAGCGAGCCACCTGTCGACACCGCCGGTTTCTGAGCACCGGGAGAGGGGGCAGTTACCCAGGGAGGGCGCGAGGAGCGGGGGGAGCGGGCCAGGGTGGGTTCCGCGCAGGCTCTGGGCGCGCACTCCCGATCCCGCGCAGCGCCACGCGGACGTCGCGCCAGACTCCAGACGGCACCCGCGCCCCAGGCCCGCCATCCCTTTTTTTTTTTCCTTTTCAGTAACTTGCCCAAGTTCATATCTTTTATTTTTTTTTTTTAAAGCAAAGCACCCGCAGGTCAAGCCCCATCCCCCAGCCCCGCGTCCCCGTCCCACCCCCCTTCTCCCTGGAGCCCCGTCAGCTGTTCCCCTTGGCCTCGGGTTCCCTGGCGTCCTCAGCAACCGGGCTGGGGGTCTTCACAGCATCTTCTCCAATAGGTGCGAGGGTCTGGGGGCTCCGCTCTTCCTTCAACGTCAGCCCACCCGCTGCCGTCTCCTGGTGACCAGGGAAGGAAAGGGGGGCCAGGTGGAGGGCGCGGTCCCCTCCAAGCTCCCCTTCAGGCCCTGCCCCCTGATGCCCGCCCCCACCACCCCCAACCTTCACCCTGGCCCAGATCCGGCTTCCTCCTTCGCAGCGGAGGCTGCTCTCCCTACCTTGGGTAGGGGACCTTCGAGACTAGAGTCCAACAGCGCGGCCTCCGTCAGCCCCGAGTCGTCATCCATGCTGATGAAAATGCCCGGGGTCTCGCACTCAGGCCCCTCCTCCCGGAAATCCATGGCTTCCTCAGACGGGGGAGGGCCCGGCCGGGCCGAGGGAGAGGGAGAGGAGGAAGAGGGGGCTCCCACTCCTCCCGGCTTCAGCTTCTGCTCCTCCTCCAGCTGCCGCTTTAAAGCCTTCTCCTGGGCCAGCCTCAGGCCGATGAGGTCCTGAGGGGGCCGGGGTGCTGGGGCCGGGGCCAAGGCCAGGGGTTCCAGGTCATCCTGGGGATAGGGAGGGCCACACAGAAGCTCAGAGGTGGGTGGCTCAGAGGACGGCCGGAAAGAGAAGGAACCACCCTGAGGTGGTCTTTGAATTCTTCACCAAGAGCATGGGGAGGAAGGAGCAGTTGTCCCCCAGACCTTCAACTCCCAGCAGAAGCATCCCCTGGGAGACGGGTGGCCCAGAGGCAGGGGTGGCCTGAGTCTCTCGGGGTCGGGAGGAGGCCATGGTGAGCCTTGCTGGCTTGGATATGGGGTGGGAGTCTGGGGATCCAGATGGGTGGGCTACAGGGCCCTCACCTCCTCCAGGGGCCCCGCAGGCGCCTCCTTGGCCTCTGGCTCCTGCTTGCCGCTGGCCTCCAAGATGGTCATGATGGAGTTAGGGATGTGAGCTTGCTGGGTGGAGAGCACGAAGGGGGCGCTGGGGGCAGCTCTGGCACAGAGACCCCACTTGCACACCTCAGGTCTGGGGGTCCTAACCCTCCAGAGCTCCCAGCAGTGCAGGGCCTTCTTGTGTCCGCCTCCATGCAGTCCCCACCAACCGGAGGGACCCAGGGGGCCACGCACCACACACCCGGGGTGGGGGGAAGGGGTACCTGGTGGGGGGTGAAGGAGCGGACATGGGCCAGCAGGGGCTCCCGGAGCTCCGGGCACTTGTCAAAGACGGCTCCCAGCTGCTGGGGCGGCAGCTGCAGGATGACCTGGAAGCTCTGGGGCTTGGTGCGCTGGCAGCACTTGATGAAGCCCTCCCACACCTTGGGGTACTTCCACACCTGAACCAGGGAGGGAGGGAGCCGTCGGGAGAGGCACACAGGCAGCGCCCCCAGCCTTGACACTGGGAGAAAGACCTTGCCAAGACCATGCCCAAATTCCACCATCCAAGATTCCTCTGGATGGGCCACAAGCAGCCCTGACCTCCCTCCAGAGGCCTTTGTCTTCCCGATCCAGGTGGCTGGACCATGAGGGCAACTTGGGAAGGGGGTGGAAGAAAACTCAACCGCCTTTTACCAGAGCTCCCCCTGGGCCAGGCCCAGGCTAAGTGCTGCGGGAGCACTTCTCATGACATTCTCACGGCAGCCTCCAGGGGGCGAAATTACCCCTGCTAAACAGCAGAGGTCCGTGCCGGTGCCGGGACCTGTCCTGGGTCACATGTACATTCTCACGGCAGCCTCCAGGGGGCGACATTAGCCCTGCGGGGTTTGTGTTTTTGTGTTCCATCTTTTTTTTTTTTTTTCCGACATGGTCTTACTCTGCCGCCCAGGCTAGAGTGCAGTGAGTGGCGCGTTTCTTCCTCACTGCAGCCCCAAACTCCCGGGCTCAAGTAGTCCTCCTGCCTCGGCCTCCCAAAGAATTGGCCTTACAGGTGTGAACCATCACACCTGGCCTTATCGTGGTATTTCTAAAGCCCAAATTTCTAGCACCTCTTAAAAAACTGGGCCATTTTTCAGCTCTGGGATGCATCCTGGCCGGGCACACAGCAGTGGAGGGTGAGGAGCAGCCATGCCTCTCCCGGGTGCACACACCTTGAGGGTTACCACAGCTCCTACCACCCAGCTGCCCTCCCTCATCACCTGGGAGCTGGCCCAGTCATAGACCCTGGAGCACTGCTATTTTCTTGGCAGGAGGCAGAGCAGAGCCTGCTCTGTCCTCCACCGGGCTCCCTCCGGGGTCAGGCGGGGGAAGGGGAGGGCAAGCAGGCTAGAAGCTGCTATCTGCAGCCTGGGGGCGGGGTGGCCAGGGGTGGGTTACCTGCTTCATGATGAGGCGGGACAGGATGTTCATGACGAAGCCCCCCAGGCGGGGGTACATGGTCAGGGACTGGATGACGGTCCTCATGAGCAGCATGGGCAGGGGGCTCTGCTCCATCAGCTGCTGCATCACCACGGCCAGCACCTCTGACGTGTACACGTTCCGCTCCGCAAAGCACAGGTTGGTGGCTGCGAGGAGGCGGAGAGTGGGCCTGTCCTCTCTGCCCAGCTGCCCCCTGGGAGGTGGGAGTCCCGGCCCTGCTGTCTGCCCATGTGAGGGGAAGACTTCTAAAGCCCTGATTCTAAAGCCCCTGCGGGAGACAGAAAACTGCCCCCACCCAGCAGAAGGCACACTGCAGCCCTGCCCTTGGAAAACCTGCAGGCTTGGTTCAAGGGAGAAGACATCCAACTCCAGGAAGCCCCAAACATGGGTGGAACAGGGAACCCATGGCCCCTCACTTTAAGAATGACCTTGGGAAAGATGTGTTGCCAAGCCCTGGGGGAGTGGCAGGGCCCCCCACCCCTGCTAGGGAGGGAAGGCAGCTATTGGCTTCCACCAGCCCCTCCAGAGAGAACAGCAGCCCACAGACCAGCTCGTCAGGGGGCCAAGGGACTGCCCACCCAGTCCTGACAAGGATACAGGGCTTGCGCTCGTGCTGGGAAGATGGGGGGTGCCAGGCTAAGGGCTGTGTGGGGGATATGGGCACAATCAGTAGAGTAATAGTGAAGGGAGGGACAAGAGGAGGCTGGGGCAGGGGCATACGATGAGCCCCCAGCTCAACACCCAGTGCCAGTACCAGTAGGACCCAGAGGGTTGGCACAGCACGAGCACCCAAGGAAGACAGGCCCTGGGGTCTGTTCCCCCCGTGGGTGGCTGTGCCCCAATCCACTATGCTAATGGGAGGCCCCAGGAGCTGCCTTTGAAGCCCTTCCCCAAACACCACTTGCCATGTGAGTGTCAACCAGGAAGTCTTTATTGAGCCAGAAGAGCACCCCAACTCCCCAAATCCTTGAGAGGCTAATGGAGAACAGGGGTAGGGTCTCTAAGGGAGGGGGGGTGTAGACAGGTGGGGAGGAGGCTGAATGGGCAGAGCAGAGAGTGGAGGCGAGGACCTGCCAGAAACCGAGGAAGCCCCAGCTCCTCCTCAGGGCCAGGCGGTCACTGGTCCCGCCCGCTCAGCCACCTAAAGGCTCCGGAATCACCCCTCCCCTCCTCCTTCCCTGTCGGCTTTGCCCCAGCCTCCCACCTGGGCCTCCCCCGAGCCTCCGATCCATTCTCCACACAGCAGCCTGAAGGGTGTTTTGGAAAGCTCAGACCTGACTCGCCTCCCAGAGACCCTCAAGAAACAAGGTTAAATTCCCACGGCGGCCTGCAAGACTCCTGTGGGCAGGCCCCAGGGGCACCTTTCCTGATGGCGACAGCCTGACCTCCTCTCTTGACCAGGCCCTCTCCTTCGTCCCCTAGGTCCAGAACCAGCCGGCGAGCACCTCCCTCGGTCCCTGCAGTCTCCTGCTGTTGCCACCTACTCATCCTTCCTTGGTCTCAGCCTGAGTGTCCCCTTTTTCGGGAAGTCTTCCCTGATGTCCCACACCCAGGCTGGGTTACGTGGCCCCTCTGGGCTGCCCAGTCCCAGGCCACTCCTCTCAGTTGTTACTGGCCAGGGACTTCTTGTCTCTTTCCCTGGACTGTAAGCCCTGGAAGGACAGGGCTAGGGCTGTCCTTCCTGTGTCCCCAGCACTACCCAGGATGGATATGGGTGAGCAGAGGTGCTGAGTTTTCTTAATGCTGGACTACCAGGAGTGGGTCTAGTTATAGACAAGCTCCCCAGAGGAACAGGGTGGTCTATGGGGGAGTGAACAGTGCACAACAAAAGGACCAGACTTTGTGATCTGGAGCTTAGAGTGCAACCAGGAAGACTGCTGGTGCCCGAGAAGGAGAAAAACGTGGGTTGGGTGCTGGGGACACCAGCTGGAGGGTTGTCTAGCCTGCAGCATGCACGCCTGGGCGTGTTGGAAGAAAAGGGTGGGGTGGTGTAGGGTAGGCCCTGCTGAACCCTCCAGGGGCCTCACTCCTGGTGGCCTGTGTGGCCTCTGGCAAGGCCCTTTCTCCTGGGCAGAGGATCCTCAGGGGCCTGGCTCTTGGTGGCCTGTGTGGCCTCCGAAAAGGCCCTTTCTTCTGGGCCTACGATCCTCAGGGCTTCTAATTTGGGTCCACAAATGGCCTTGGGGTGTGTGTATGTGTGAACCCCCTCAAACTGTATGCAAATAATATGAGCATACTGTCCTGGGTAAATGGGCTAGAACTTTCCTCAGATCACGAAAGGGGTCGAGGAATGTGAAGACCACAGCCCTGGCATATGAGCCTGGAGATCTTTCCTCCCTGCTGGTTTCCCATGAGTGGCCTTGGTGCCTCCTGGGTTTTAATGTGGGTTTGACATTTCCATAAGCTCCTCTCTTGACCTTAAACGTTTCTCAGAGAACTTGCAGAGGAAGGTTAGGAAGTAAGTCACTGAAAAGCTGTTTCAAGCTAGAACACGAAAGTAAGCAGCACAGAGAGGAAGCCCCTTCCCGTCTGAGGGTGAGAAGAGAAATCAAAGGACAGCAGTCTTCTGAGCAGAGAGGGCGACAGTGAGGTGTCCAGCTCCGTGGGACAGGATGGCTCCTGGCCCAGAAACCTTGCTCAGGACGGGTGGAGGGGCGGGCAGTCTCAGGGGAGGTGGTCCTCAGACGCGGAACCGGCGGAGCTGCGATTCCCACCCAGGTCCGTTTCACTTCAGATTCTGTTTTTTCTACCACACCACTTAGCTTCTGCGCGGCCCTGAGTAAGTCACCTAACCTCTCTGGAGCCTCCATTTCCTGTCTACACAATGGAAGTGAACATACTCACCAAGTGGCGGACCAGCAGGCTCAGGCCTGTAGGCGTTCAGGGAGAGCCCAGCGCAGAGTGCTCAGTGAGTGGGGGCCATCGTGAGCCGGCCAGTTCGTCACCAACCCTGCTGCCCTGGAAGCAAGCTCTCCTGCCTCATCTACCCTGGCCCACAAGTGCCCTGGAGCCCTGGGTCTGCCCTGCTGCTGCGCCTCTACTACTCACGGTGTGCCCTGCTTCCTTCTGTTCCTCGGGGCTAGGGGTGGGGCTACCCCTGACTGCTTTAGGCCCACTCTGTGCCAGCGCACAGCAGGTACATCAGAGTGCCTTAGACAGAGGCAGAAAAAGGTGGGTTGTAAAGGGTAAAACCTGAAAGGAAGGAAGGAGGAGGAGGGAGGGAGGGAGGGAAGAGAAGGCAGGATAAGGAGGGAGGGAGGGAGGTGGCTCTCCAGAGCTCTGAGGTGGGGCTGTGAGTGACACAGTCTTTGACTTGGCAGATTCCAGTGGGGGCATGTGGGTGACTGAGGTCCTGCCCTGGCGTCACAGGGGCCAGGCCATTGGAGTGGGGGGGAAGCGCCTCACCTTTGATGATGGATTTCATGTCGCACTTCACGGAGTCGATGTTGTGTAATGCGATCAGGAGCTCTCCAGGGTTCAGCGGGGACAAGGCTGAGTTTCCCTCACCTGCAGTGGGTGGGAGGAAGGGTGGGGGAAGATAGTGCGGACGCGTAAGTGAAGAGATGGGTCTAAGTTCCCCAGATCCGGGGAGCTGCGAGCAAAGATGAGATGCCCTCTGCTTTCGGGGCTGGAACAGGGGAAGTGACTGACAACCTAAAAAGGGGACACTGAAGGCAGCAGCAGCCCTCAGGCAGCCTGAGGTTGCCACTGTGTGCTCCTCCCCATCCTGGGCTCCCATCCTGGGTAGTGTGGGGCACGGCTGGGTCTCTCTGCCTCTGGGCTGTGCATCCCCGAGGGCAGGGTAGGACCACCTCATTGTGTGGTCCCCAACACAGACTCCAAAGCGGCACAGGGGCTCGTGGGCATTTGCAGCACAAGACAAGATGGAGCCAGGCTACAGGCTTCCAAAAAGTGGCCGGAGCCTTCTGCTGTGTGGGACCTGGGGGAGTGGAGAGGAGGAGGCTGGTGGAGTGGCTCTTTGCTGCTACTATTTTGATGGTTCCAGAGCCACCTGTGTGTGTGTTTTAAACCACCAGGGTCTGCGTGGAACAGACATCCTCCATTTTTTCTCTGGCACCAACCACCGGGGTAAGGGTGAAGAATCCCTTGCTAGTTTTTCTAAGTTGAAAGTTTTCCTTTTCTTTTCTTTTTTTGAGACAGAGTCTCGCTCTGTCGCCCAGGCTGGAGTGCAGTGGCGCCATCTCTGCTCACTGCAAGCTCCGCCTCCCGGGTTCACGCCATTCTCCTGCCTCAGCCTCCCAAGTAGCTGGGACTACAGGCGCCCGCCGCCACGCCTGGCTAATTTTTTGTATTTTTAGTAGAGATGGGGTTTCACTGTGTTAGCCAGGATGGTCTTGATCTCCTGACCTTGTGATCCACCCGCCTCAGCCTCCCAAAGTGCTGGGATTACAGGTGTGAGCCACTGTGCCCGGCCTCAAGTTTTCTTTTTGACTGTGTCAAAACGAAATGCCCCTGGCCCACAGCTTGAGGGATTCAGGCAAGATCTGAGGAGGGGCCAGACTGGAGCCGGGCCTGAGAGGGGCTGGTGTGTGGCCAGATCCTAAAAGGGAAGACGCTGCTGGAGCCTCCACCCCCAGCTCCACGGTCTTGCCCCTGCTGTGAATGAAAACATCATACAAACATCCCGGAGGGTGGCCTGGGAGCTCCGGGACACATGGAGATGTCCAGTACAGCTGGTGTCCCAGGGAGCAGGACGTGTCCTCTCTCCCTGAGGGGGGACGCCTGCACCTTGCCTCCTGCCCCAGCACCTGGAGTGGGTGGGCCTCTTGATGGGGAGGAGGCTGCATCACCTACCATGCTGGGTGCCCAGCAGGCGGTTGAAGACTTCCTTCACCACGATGGGGTTGAGTTTGATGAGTTTAGGCAGGGCCTGGATCACCTCTTTCTACAGGGAGAAGGTGGTGGGGTGGGGGTTGAGTCAGGTACACCCTCATTTCCCTTCTAGACAAGCCACCCCTTCTGCTTGCCCTGGGGAGCTGAGGGCAAGCTCTGGCTCACTGAGCCCCTCCTACCCTCACCACACCCTCAGGGCGGAGCTTTCTCCCCAGCTCTCACCCCATCTGAGCCCCCTGCATGTCACATGTGTGTGCCCCCAAGAGGCATCCTGATCCTTGTCTGACAGAGGAGAAAAGCGAGTCTCCAAGGGGGAAGGGACCTGCATGAGGTAGAGGAGGAAGCAGCAGAGCCACTGGCACCCGGGTGCCCATGCAAATGAGGCCAGGAGCTGCTCTGCATTTCCAGGGTACCCAGGTGTCAGCGGCTTCCATGACTTCTGACCACAGGAAAGGTGCCTTCTGCCCTCTGCTATGTGCCTCTGGCTCAACTGCTGCCGAAGCAACGTGCTGCCCTGCCCCTCCCAGTCCCACATGTCCCAGGTAGCAGGGACAGACGGGCCTCCAGCTCCATACCTTCTCCAGCCCATTGAGCACCGGGATGAGGAAGCGGACGTCTGGCAGTCGCTTGTGGTAGAGATCCCGGACCCGCTTCACCAGCTCCGGGGAGGGTGGCACTGCATGGAAGCAGCAGGAGGCACCGAGTTGGAGGCGGAAGGGAGCGTGGGGAAGGGTGGGCACCCAGGAAGGAGAAGCAGGCGGGTGTGCGGGAAGGGATGGCAACTTCACCCTTGGCTGCTCACGTGCAATTAGCACCACACTGTTCCAAATGGAGAAACTAAGGCCCTGGGACAGGCACAGACCCACGAGGTACGACCATCTGGGGACCCAGGAGCTCGGATCCCCAGGGCCAGGGAAGGCTAAGGAAAGGGAGGAAAGCCATGAAAGGTGGGGGTCTCCAGGGTCACCTTTGTCTGTGAGGCTATGCAGACATCGCGTGACCAGTGTCTCTGCCCCCTTGGGACAATTTTCCACCAGCAGGAGCAGCTCCGGGGAGTTCATGCCCATTCCTCGGATCTAGAGGCAGAGACAGGGATGACCAGACCCAGGGTGAGAGCTTAGGGGAGGCTCAGGTGTTGCCGGCAGGGTGGCTGCGGGGCATGCTGGGGCCTAGAGTGAGACTGGTGACAGGGTTTGGAGGGCGGGGGAAAGGTGGGGAAGGGCAGGAGGGTCAGAGGAACCTTGGCTTCTCCCTGCAGCCTCTCCGGACATGGGCCTGCTCCAGCTCCCAGCCCTGGCGGGGCTGTCCTCCTGCAGGCCACTCCTCTGTGGCTCAGACTTGACCTGACCTCGAATGCCCACCCTGGGCTTCACTCACTGGTGAAGATGTTTCTGGCTCCACCCACCCACTTTGTGACTTGGTTTCTCACGCGCAGCTGGCTTGGCTGCGAGCCCAGACCAGGCTCCACCTGCTGCTGCGTCCTGAGCCTGCCCCGCGGTGAACACCAAACAGGAGCCAGGGTCGGGCTCCACCTTCGCCCAGTAACGTTTATGCTTCTGACTAAAACTGTCTCTGCCCTCGAGAAGCTCACAGCCCCGCCAGATCACTTTTCCGCAAAGTGAGATCACTTTTCCACAGTTGGCCCACCTTGAGAATGGGGATAAAAATCTGTTTCCTTCTGACTACAAGCCTGTTATCCCCATTTTCCAGGAAAGGGCCCCACTGAACCCAAATGGCAGATAGGTGGGGATTAACATACAGTTCTCTCTCCAGTTTATCATGAAAATGTTCTGTAATCCAAAAATGTCAGGGGCAGAAAGAAAAAAGGTGGTTTCAAATCCTGCTGCAAACTGGAAGAGCAGACCTTCTAATCTCAGGTGCTAGTTTGTCACTGAGCTGCTTCTCATGTGGGCAGCCCTGTACCTCCAGAGAGAGGGGCGGGAAGGACTTATGTTTATGTAATGACAGCTAGAGAGTCCCATTAGCAACACCGGGAAGGCCAGCTCATCAATTGACAGTAACACAGAGGTTTATGTGCCTGAGTTCATGGACTCCTTGCATCAGCATGGAGGGACTGGAATGTCTTCCCCGTTTTTACTGACGGGCCCAAGGTCGCAGTGAGAAAGCAAGAAGTGAACGTGAGCCCAGGTCTATCAGCTCCAGGCTCCTAACTGCTGGGCCACTTGACGTTTCCTCAGGAGTGACACACAGACCACCCACAAGCTACACAGCCTGGGTCGGCCCGGGGTCACCACCCTTCGGGCTTGGCACACTCTGAGGTGGAGCAGGTTGGGGAAGAGCTGGAGCTGGGGACACAGCCCTGCCCATGGGTGGGCAGGGCCTGGTGGGCTCAGGGGCCTCACCGGCTGCTCAATGACCCTCAGCACCGTCCGCTTGATGTCGGCGATGGCTTCAGTGTACACGGCCGCCAGCTCATGGATCAGCTTGTGGTTCTGAGGCAGGAGGGCCAGGTAGAGGTAGAGACACTGCTTCACTGTCTCCTCCGTCCAGGGTGCCGCCACCTCTGACAGGGCAGGAGTGGGCATCAGATTGGCCCACACTCTTCTCCAACCCCCTCGGACCCTCAGGAACTGTCCCTTCTTGGGCAGTGGAGCCGGGGAGGGCAGAGACAGGAGCCGGGGCTGGGGTGCTAATTGCTCTAGGGCAGGGAAATGGGGGGGACCAGGACGTCCCACCTCCAGCCTCCCCTGACTGCCAATACACAAGGCAACTAGAAGGATCTTTCTAAAGTGCGATCCTGACCCTGTCCCTCTCCGGCTCCAAGCCCAGCCACGCCTGCCCTGCGGCCTCAGAACAAACCCCCAGCTCCCTGCCTCGCACTGTCTGCCAGGTGTTGTATGGGGTGGCCCCGGCCCATTGCAGCCCTGCTGCCCTCCATGTTGGTCACACACCCCTTCTAACAGTCCCGAGGGCCCTGGTCTCTTTGCCTTTGCATCCACCTTCCTCTTTGCCTGGTCCATGGCACCTACTCAGCTTCTGGGCCTCCCGAAGGCTGTGCATCTCCTGGGAATGCTTCCTGGCACCTGGGCCGGGCCTCCCGTGCTGCCCTATCATGGCCCCAAGCCTTCCCATTTAATGGTCCATTTACTCGGGGTCTGAGTCTACCTGTCTGTAATCCTGGGGGACTCAGGGCTCTGCTGAGGGAACCGGCCTGAGATGGCCCTGCCTGGTCCTTCCTTGGGCCCCACCGATGGCTGGCTCTCCTTGTCCTCCAGATCTCTCTCCCTGACCCCCCAGGCTGGGCCAGATGCCCCCTACCCTGACTCCCACAGCCCCCAGGTGGCTGTCTCAGTTCTGCCCATTCCCGTCATTGGTGTCTGAGTGGCTTCCCCACTCATCCCCTCTGCTCGCAGGGCCCAGAGTGCGGACACAGCAGCGCTCAATATGCATCTGATGACCTGCGCCCAACCTGTGTCCTTGTCAGCTCCAAACAGCACAGACGGTGGGTTGGGGTGCACCAGGAGCTGCAGGTAGTTGAGGGCAAATTTCTCCACATACTCCCGCAGCTGCTCCTTCTCATACATGCGTTTGATGAACAGCAGGGCCTGGGAGCGCACCTGAGGAGGAAGATGGAGAAGGGCAGGGTCAGGGAAGAGGTAAGAGGAAGAACAGCTATTCCTGCAAGCATGGCAACACTCATGTGAAAACAAGCCCGAGGCTAAGAAGGGGCAGCCCAGCTGTTACCAGGGCCCAGGGCTGGTCCCCGGCGCAGGAGGCACATATCCTGGCCAGGGCCGGACCCGCAGCACCACCTCACTGCCTGCCTCTCCAGCCCATCTGCCTATCACTGCTCCTTGCCTTGCTCACTAAGCTCCAAGCAGAGGGAGAGCTCCTCAGTTCCTTAAAAGTGCCACTCCCTGCCAAGTCTCCCTAGAACGCCTACTGCCAGCTAAACCGTTTCACTCAGATATCATCTGCCGGGAGCTGTGAGGGCAGGGTCTGGGCCTGGGCACTCTGACCCCAGCAGCAACACATGGCCAGGGCCAGGGCCAGGGCCAGGGCCAGGGGTGTGCGATGAAGGTCTGCTGAATGAATTAAAACGCTACTGGGCAAGGGCTGGGGCAAAAGGCTGCAGGCAACGATGGGTCAAGGGCACTCTCAATCACAGCACGTGCACATCTGTGCCCTCTGTCTAGAGCACACCCAGCTACTGATTTTTCAGGTCTCAGCGTACATGTCCCCTCCTTGAAGGAAGCCTTCCTTGAAACACCTCCCCTGCCCACCCCACAACCAGATGGTCGGCCCCTCCATCCCCAGGGCAGCCACACACTGCTCTGCTCAGCTGCTGAGCACGCTGTGTCCTCACTGCTGGCTGAAGCCACACAGGCTCCCCTGCTGGGCTGGGCAATGCCCTCAGGCCCCGGCACAGGACTGGGCTGCACGAGGAGCCTGTGCTGGCCACCACACGTGGACAAAGAGCGAGAGTGGGACTGCCCTTCCCAGGAGGGCAAGCGCACGTGTGTGTGTACACACTACAGGCAGACTCAGGCACAGTAACCCTGGTTTCTAGGCAGCTTGATGCCACTGAAAATGAAAATAAAACAGACAGAAACCCGGCAATAGCTGAAAAACCACTGAAAGAAGGGAATGGGCCCAGAGAAACTTGCAAGGGAGTGTGGAAGAGGTTGGGCTGGTTCCTCAGGATAGAGGTGGCCTCTGCAAGCTGCAGGCTGAGGGCAGCCAGGAAGTGGAGGAGGGGATCACCTTGTCCTTCTCATGTGAGCTGAGGTCGAGGAGGACATGCAGGTACTGGAACTGGCGGGACGGGCGCTTGAAGATCAGGTCTCGAAGCGTGGACATGCCCAGATAGGTGCGACTCTGCAGCAAGAGGAAACGGACCCGAGCTCAGCCCACCTGGGTGTGCCTCTGGGCTCTGTCTCTCCTGCCTGCCTCTGATCAGGTACCTGGACAAAAGGGCCCGGTCCCTCATGAAACCCCCAGCCACAAGGTTTAGGCTGTGTGCCCTTCAGACCCCTCAGGGCGGGGCCCTGTCCCCTGCCCCAGGCTGCAGTGACCAGGGCCTGTCCTCACCTCATCCTCGCAGTACTTGCGGACCACCTCCAGGGCACTCTCTGTGATGAGTGGCGCCTCCAGCACAACCTTGGTGAAGATCCTGCCAGAGATGGAGGGAGGGCCATGGCTGCAGAGGAAGAGGCCGCCTGGCTCCCAGGCCCTGCTGAACTGTAGGAGCTCAGGGCCAGCAGGCCCTCCCTCAGGGGCTGCTTGTTCAAGCCCCTGGTTATAAAGCTTTGGAGGTGAACAGACCAGGGTTCAAAAGCTGGCGGCTGGATGATCTGGGCAGAGACTGCACCTCTCTGAAACTCATTTCTTCCTTTTGTCAAACAGGGATTCCTAACTTTATTCATTGAACATAAGAATGGGAGGGAATGATGGCGGGTGGAGAAGGGTGTGGGTATTTTAGATATGGTGGCCTCAAAAGGCCGCTTCGAAGTTACAGTTCAGTACACTGGCGGATGAGAAGGAGCCAACCACACATAGAGGTGAGGGAAGAGCATTCCAGGTGGATAGAACAAGAAGCACCAGCGCCCTGAATTTGGCACGTTTGAGGAACAGACAGAAGGCCAATGTGGCTAATGTTCGGGGGGTAAAGCCAAAGTGATTGGGTCACATAAGGCCTCACTGGTCACAGTAAGGAGGCTGTGTTTTATCCCAAGAGCAATGGAGAACCATGGAAGGTTCCTTGTGGGGAAGTAATAAAAGGATTTATATAATAAAATGTTCCTGGAGCTGTGTGGAGGACAGATGAGTACGCTGGAGGCCACGGATAGGGAGGAAGCTACAGAACCGACTCAGGTAGTGAATGGGGTATAGAGAAGTCTATCTCCAGGCCCATGGGTGAGCGCTGTTATTTACAGATGGGAAAATGGCACAGAGGGGGAGTGACAAAGCCACTCAGAGCAAGCTTAGAGGAAGTGGCAGAGGTGGGGAACAGCTCAGGGAGTGCGACCTGGAGCCCACATGCAAAACTACAACCTTGAACGTGCCTCCAGAGGGGGTGGAGGAGAGAAGACTTGGGATGGGTTCGAGGAAGACTGACTTGGGGGGTGATGAAGAGGGAGGTGGTCACAATCAGAAAGAGAGGGTGGCACCAGGAGAGGGAGCCTCTCAGGGACAGGAGGGTGCAGGGTCAGCCCCCTCACCCATCCTTCTGGTCTGGTTTCTCCTGCAGGCCAGAGAGCAGGCGGATGAGGCAGTCCTCATACTTGTCCAGGGAGCCCGAGGCACCTGCAGCCAGGTAGGCGTTGTACTCCTGGTAGAGCCAGGCGAAGGCCAGATCCAGGCGGGCCCGCACATCCTCCAGGATGAAGGACAAGACCTCCGCCTTCAGGCCTGAGTTGAACTGTGTCACCAGGCTGGCCAGGATCTTTATGCGGACCTGGTGGGAGGGTGAGCCAGCATGTCAGTGTAGGGTGGGCAATCCAGGGACTCCGCAATCGTGCCCTTCAACTCCCCCCACCCAGACGCAGGAACTCTCAGAGCAGACAAGGAGTGAAGTGAGGAAGGCCAGCCAAGGACCCTTATGCCCAGGAAGGTCCTGTTTGTGTGGCAGGGGGTGGGGGTACCAGGGTGGGGATCGATCATCACAGAATAAAAATGAGTTTCTAGGAGCAGCACCCATGTACTTAAGTGCACAGAAAAAGATCCTCAAAGATTCCCCTCATTTGTCCCTTTGTCACCTTTGAAGAGAGGGATGGGGTGCAGGTGATGGCCACGGAAGAGTACTGGATCTGGATTCCCCGGAAATATTTTTCAGCTCAGGGAGTATGTTTCTATACTACTGGCTAATCAAAAATTAACTTCACAGAATGGGGAAAAAGTCACTTTTCCCCATTCTTTGAAGGTAACAGTGCCAGCAAGTGGCAGAATCAGGACAGAGAACCAGGTATATTTCTAAAGCTAAATAGTAACAGTAAGAACGTTAACAACCATGAAGAACCAAGACCACGAGAGCAGCCCTCACTTGCAGAGGCCTCCCAGCACCCGCCCTGTGCACGTGAGTGCCTGTGCTCATTGCACATATCCTACTCATCACCTGGGAGGAGCTGCCACTACTGTCTCTGTTTTATGGAGGATGGGAGTGATCTGGAGAAGCGGCTGTGGGCAGCAGAGCTGGGGTCCACAGCCAGGGAGGTTTGACGCCAGGGCCAGACTCTTCGCTGGTTGTGAGGTGGATGCTTGGGTAGAGGGACTGGAAGGATGGGGTGGGGGCTAGCAGGGGCACACCTGGGCTGCCCCGCTGCAGGCCACAGCCTTCTCAGCCCGAAGGATCCGCTTCACAGCGCCCAGCTTCATGGCTTCCACCTGGGCATCGGTAAGGGGCTTCAGCACGTCGCTGAGACGGAAAATTTTCTTGCGCCCACCGGCGCCTGCCAGCCTGCGTGGAAGAGCAGTGAGAGAGATGCAGTAACCCAGACTGCAGCGTGGGCCTGTCTGGTGACTCTCCCAACTTCAAGGACTCGGTAGGCAACAGAGATGGCCCCCATCCCCATGCTGCCTCTCCAGTTCCTCTGTGTCTCTGAGGCACAGCGCGGTGGTGGGTAAGAGGAAGGAAGAGGATGTTATTTTGGTTTTACAGAGGGCATCTTACGGAAGGCTTCTGTGAGTGGGGATCTGAACGGAGGCTGGGACAAGATACACAAATGTCTGGGGGACCAGCTCTCCAGGCAAAGGCCCTTAGGTGGGAACAGGCTTGTGGGCACGAGTGGAGGAGGGGTGAGGGTAGCAGAAGAGAGCTCGGAGGGTAGCAGATCCCGCTCAGCTGTGTTAGTAAGACTTGGGGCTGGGCACGGTGGCTCACGCCTGTAATCCCAACACTTTGGGAGGCCGAGGCAGGCGGATCACGAGGTCAGGAGATCGAGACCATCCTGGCTAACACGGTGAAACCCCGTCTCTACTAAAAATACAAAAAATTAGCTGGGCGTGGTGGCGGGCGCCTGTAGTCCCAGCTACTTGGGAGGCTGAGGCAGGAGAATGGCATGAACCCGGGAGGCGGAGCTTGCAGTGAGCTGAGATCGCACCACTGCACTCCAGCCTGGGAGACAGAGTGAGACTCTGACTCGAGAAAAAAAAAAAAAAAAAACTTGGGTGGCCAGGACTGGCTGGATTTTGTGGTGTGTAAGGGAGGTAATAATGGGGACAATGATGGTGACAGCCAGCAGCATTTACTACACATCAGGAACCATGCGAAATGTTTGACAATCACAATCACTTCTCACTCGAGTTATCTAGTTATCTAACCATCACCATCACCACAAACTAATTTAATTATTCTTTGATCCTTATGAGAAAGATACTATCGTTATTCCAATTTTAGACATAAAAAAGGGTTTTTTTTTTTTTACAGGAAAGAAAACAGCAAAGGCTTAGTGGTTATGGCACTGACTCGGGAGTCAGAGAGAACATAGTCCAGACTTCCTTCTGTCTGCCTCTCACTTACTTACACACACACACACACACACACACACAAAACCTAGTCCAGACTTCCTTCTGTCTGCCTCTCACTTACACACACACACACACACACACACACACACACACACACACACACACACATGAGCTGAGAACCAGACCTTCAGGGCAGGGCTGCTGTCCTGCCCTAGCACCCAGAAGAGGACTCACCGGGGCTGAGTGACAGGTATAATGGGCTCTGGCCTCCTCTTGGCCTGTGGTGCCTCTTCCTCCAGAGGGGACATGGAGCTCAGGGAACCCACCACCGAGATGGCTTGGCCCTGGGCTGACAGGCGCCGCTTGATCAGGACGCTCTCCGTCTTCACCACCTTCTCCTCCTTGGGCTCCTCCTTGCACTGTTTGGTCTGCTCTACACCTGAGGGGGAGGCAGCAAACGGACACCCAGTGCGTCAGACCCACCTGCTCCAACCCAAGGACCTCCTGTGTGCCTGGCTCTGTTCTGAGCCTTGTACACACAAAACCTTGTTTAAATCCACACAACACTGTCCTGGAGTGGGTATTCTTTTTATCCCCACTTTTCAATACAACTGAGGCTTAAACTAGAAATGCCATTCATTGCTGGGGAGAGCAGCAAATGGTACAGCCACTTTGGAGACATGATGAGCAGTTTTTGTTTTTTGTTTTTGTTTTTTAGACTGGATGTCACTCTGTCACCCAAGCTGGAGTACAGTGGTGCAATCAGGGCTCACTGCAGTCTTGACCTCCTGGGCTCAAGCAATCCTCCTGCCTCAGCCTCTCAGCCTCTCAACTAGCTGGGACTACAGGCGCAGGCCAACATACCTAGCTAATTTTTGTATTTTTTTGTAGAGACGAGGTCTCCATATGTTGCCCAGCTTAGTCTTGAACTCCTGGGCTCAAGCGATCCTCCCGCCTCGGACTTCCAAAGTGCTGGGATTACAGGTATAAGCCACTGTGCCCAGCCCTCAGCTGTTTTTTTTAGAGACGGAGTCTCGCTCCATCGCCACGGCTGGAGTGCAGTGGCTTGATCCTGACTCGCTGCAGCCTCCACCTCCTGGGTCCAAGCCATTTTCCCACCTCAGCTTCCGGAGTAGCTGGGATTATAGACGCCCACCGCCACGCCCAGCTAATTTTTAAATTTTCAGTAGAGACAGGGTTTCGCCACGTTGGCCAGGTTGGTCTCGAACTGCTGACCTCAGGTGATCCACCCGCCTCAGCCTCCCAAAGTGCTGGGACTACAGGTGTGAGCCACCATACCCAGCCTGTAGCAGTTTTTAATAGCACTGATCACACCCTATGACCTAACGGTTCCACTCCTTGGTATATGCTCAAGACAGATGACAGCATGTGTACATGCAGAGAGTTGGACACAAATATTCACAGCAGCTTTATTCCCAATGGCCAAAAACTGGAAAGAAGCCACAGGTCCATCAATACCGGTGTGGATAAACAAATGATTGTATATTCATATAACAGAATACTACTGAGCAATAAAAAACCAACTAGTACCTCACACGACAACATGGAAGAATCTCAAAAATGTACAGCAGGCTGGGCGTGGTGGCTCACGCCTGTAATCCCAGCGCTTTAATAGGCCGAGGAGAGTGGATCACCTGAGGTCAGGAGTTCGAGACCAGCCTGGCCAACATGGTGAAACCCCATCTCTACTTAAAAAAAAAGAAAACAGCAAAAAACAAAAAATTAGCCGCGCATGGTGGCGGCGGGTGCCTGTAATCCCAACTACTCAGGAGGCTGATGCAGGAGAATCGCTTGAATCCAGGAGACAGAGGTTGCAGTGAAACAAGAAAGTGTCGCTGCACTCCAGCCTGGGCCACAAGAGCAAAACTCTGTCTCAAAAAAATAAATAAATAAAAATAAACAAAAAAACACAAAAAACCATATGGCAAGCCAGAGAAACCAGACTTTGTGATCCTATTTAGTTTAGTTAAAGAATAGGTAAAACTAGGGGCGGGCGCAGTGGCTCACGCCTGAAATCCCAGCACTTTGGGAGGCCAAGACGGACGGATCACAAGGTCAGGAGATCGAGACCATTCTGGCTAACATGGTGAAACCTCGTTTCTACTAAAAATACAATAAAATTAGCTAGGCACGGTGCCGGGCACCTGTAATTCCAGCTACTCAGGAGGCTGAGCCAGGAAAATGGCGTGAACCCGGGAGGCGGAGCTTGCAGTGAGCTGAGATCGTGCCACTGCACTGCACTCCAGCCTGGGCAACAGAGCGAGAATCTGTCTCAAAAAATAAAAATAAAAAATTAAAAAATTAAAAAGAATAGGTAAAACTAGTCTATGGAGGCAGAAATCAGAACACTGGTTATCTCTGGAGTTCGATGCCCTGAGGCATCCCTGGAAGAACAAGGAGGAAATTTCTACAGTGGCAATGGTCTATAAATCCGAAACTTTTTGAGTCTCAACAAAACACAAGTGTAAAATTCCACACCTGGCCTCGTGTGATAGATGGCAGTCAAAACATCATTTCATGAACAAAATTATTAAGAAATATTACAGGTCCAGCGTGGTGGCTCACGCCTGTAATCCCAGCACTTTGGGAGGCAGAGGTGGGCGGATCACCAGGTCAGGAGATCGAGACCATCCTTGCTAACGCGGTGAAACCCCGTCTCTACTAAAAATACAAAAAACTAGGGCCAGGTGCAGTGGCTCACGCCTGTAATCCCAGCACTTTGGGAGGCCAAGGTGGGTGGATCACAAGATCAGGAGATGGAGACCATCCCAGCTAAGACGGTGAAACCCCCGTCTCTACTAAAAATACAAAAATTGGCCAGGCACAGTGGCTCACACCTGTAATCCTAGCATTGTGGGAGGCTGAGGCGGGTGGATCACGAGGTCAGGAGATCGAGACCATCCTGGCTAACACAATGAAACCCCGTCTCTACTAAAAACACAAAAAATTAGCCGGCCATGGTGGCGGGCACCTGTAGTCCCAGCTACTCGGGAGGCTGAGGCAGGAGAATGGCGTGAACCTGAGAAGCGGAGCTTGCAGTGAGCTGAGATCGCGCCTCTGCACTCCAGCCTGGGTGACAGAGTGAGACTCCGTCTCAAAAAAATAAAAACACAAAATACAAAAATTAGCCGGGTGTGCTGGCACACACTTGTAGTCCCAGTTACTTGGGAGGCTGAGGCAGGAGAATCGCTTGAACCCGGGAGGTGGAGGTTGCAGTGAGCCAAGATCACGCCATTGCACTCCAACCTGGGTGACAACAGCAAGACTGTGTCTCAAAAAACAAAACAAAACAAAAAAACTAGCCGGGCGTGGTGGCACGCACCTGTAGTCTCAGCTACTCGGGAGGCTGAGGCAGGAGAATCGTTTGAACCTGGGAGGCAGAGGTTGCAGTAAGCCGAGATTGTGCCACTGCACTCCAGCCTGGGCAACAGAACGAGACTCTGTCTCAAAAAAAAAAAAAAAAAAAAAATCATATATAATTACCTTTGAGCCAAGTATGTAAGAAACATAAATGAATTTCATGTTTAGACTTGGGTCCCATCCCTAAGATACCTCATTATGTATATGCAAATATTCCAAATCCAAAGGTCTGAAATCTGAAACACTTCTGGTCCCAAGCATTTTGGATAAGGGATATTTAACCTGTATCTTGATCTGGGTGATGGTTACACTGGTGTGTTCACTTTGTGAAAATTGACTAAGGTGTATAATTAAGAGTTCTGCATTTCACTTACGTGTATTACACATTAATAGTACTGTTAAAACGGGGTAAAACTATGAAGCTCAGAGGTTAACTAACTTGACCAAAGTCATACAGCTATTAAGTGGATGAGATCTGATTCAACTCAAACCTCAAACCCAGGTCTGTTGGATTCCAAAGCCCAGGACTTAAAAACACTAAGCCATCTATCTGTGGTACCTGTCATTATCTACACCTTAGCTCCCACGTGATTTTCAACTGCACCGCGAGAAATTGCTCTTCCAGTAAGGAGAACCCAGAAGCCACAAGTGCCAATCCCTGGCCCAGGTTAGGGCCAGGACACACTCACCTGGTCCCAGTCCGGCAGCTGTCATCTGTGTGGCCATGAGCCGAGCCAGGTGCTTGATCTGGGCTTCCGTGCCTGCTGACTCCACGGGGGTGTAGATGGCCTGGAAGGAGGCTGGCATGGCCTCGGGCAGGTACACCATGCTGATGAGGACCTGTGGGATGCCCAGTAAGAGAGCCTCTCCTTAATCAACAAGCATTCTTTCCATGCCCATGCCAATACTGGGGAAATGGCAGTGCCTAAGACCGACTTGGGCCTGCTCTCCTGGAGCTCAGCCTCTTGGGGAAGTCACAGAGAAAACAAATAATTACACAGTGTAGTGCTTGAGAGAGGAACATGAAGGGCACTGTGAGCCACAGCAGGAGCCAGACAAGGCAAGGGCTCCCTGGGCAAGAAGCACCTAGGCTGAGAACTGAGGGGAGGGCAGGAGTCAGCATAATACAGGACAAGGTTTTGCGGTGGGAGGGGTGTGTATTCCCCGTAGAGAAACACCACGGGAGAAGGCTAAGAAGCAGCAGAGCTGGCACTCCGTCCAGAGGACCAAAGAGGCCAGGTGCAGTGGGTCATGCCTGCAATCCCAGCACTTTGAGAGGCTAAGGCAGGTAGATCACTTGAGGTCAGGAGTCCAAGACCAGCCTGGACAACATGGTGAAACCCCGTCTCTACTAAAAATACAAAAAAATTAGTCGGGCGTGGTGGCGGGCGCCTGTAGTCCCAGCTACTCAGACAGGCTGAGGCAGGAGAATGGCGTGAACCCGGGAGGCGGAGCTTGCAGTGAGCCGAGATTGCGCCACTGCACTCCAGCCTGGGCGACAGAGCGAGACTCCATCTCAAAAAAAAAAAAAAAGAGGCACATTACACACATATAGTATTTTATACTACAAATAGCAGGCATTTTTATAAATGTTGATGAGCAACTTCATGGCAAAACTGAAAAGGTCAATTCCTAGTGTGTGATAAGACAAAAGGTAGAATGGCCAGGCACGGTGGCTCATGCCTGTAATCCCAGCACTTTGGGAGGCCATGGTGGGTGGATCACCAGAGGTCAGGAGTTCGAGACCAGCATGACCAACATGGTGAAACCCTGTCTCTACTAAAAACACAAAAATTAGCCAGGCGCAGTGGTGGGCGCTGGTAATCCCAGCTATTCGGGAGGCTGAGGCAACAGAATCGCTTGAACCCGGGAGGCGGAGATTACAGTGAGCTGAGATCGCGCCACTGCACTCCAGCCTGGGTGACAAAGCGAGACTCTGCCTCAAAGAAAAAAAAAAAAAAAGACAAAAGGTAGAACAAGTTAACAGAAGCTAGATCAAAGATGGCCGACTAAGGCAAGTGGAACTTAAATTTTACTTGAAGGAAGCTGGAGCCAGGTAGCAAGTGAGGGTTGGGCTTCAGGTGAAAAGGGTGGGCCTGGCCCAGGGTAAGTGCTGCAGGGGTGGAAAAGAGGGCAAGGATTAGGGAGAGAAGGAAAAGAGGTTCACTCCCAGGTTTCTGGTTTGGGAACTGGGAGGGGCCTGGAGAGGAGCGTGGGGAGAAAGTGGAAAAGTGTAGTTCTGCCACATGAGTCTGAGGTGCTCCTGGGACGTCCAAATGGAGGATGATCAGAAGCGGGTTGCATACCCAGGCCTGAGGCTCACTGATGTAGTCTGGATATTTGTTCCTTCCCAAATCTCATGTTGAATTATAATCCCTGATGCAGGAGGTGGAGCCTGGTGGGGGGTGTTTGGATTGTGGGGGCGGATCCCTCATGGCTTGGTGCTGTCTTCAGGATAGCGAGTTCTCACAAGATCTGGTCATTTAAAAGTGTGTGGCACCTCCCTGCCCCCCAACACTCCCTCTCTCTTGCTCCTGCTCTGCCACGTGAGATGGCTGCGCCCCCTTCACCTTTCACTATGATTGGAAGCTTCCTGAGGTTTCCCCAGAAGCTAAGCAGATGCCAGCACCACACTTCCTGTACAGCCTGCAGAACTGTAAGCCAATTAAATCCCTTTTCTTTATTAATTAGGAGGGTACTCTGGACGGGGTGGATGGTGTGAAGTGGAGGCAGGTGAAAGACCAAGGAGATCCTTCCTTCCTGCCCAGGGGGAAAACTCTCCCCACCCATCCTCACCAGATTAGCCACATTATCAGGCGTCAGCAGAGGCTGCAGGAACTCAGCTGTGATGTCCGTGTCTGACTGGCCGGAGATCTGCGCCGAGGCCTTCGAGGTCCCCGATGGGCCTGGCTCCAAGTCCTTGTCCTCATCATCCTCCCCTAGGTTGGGCTCTGGGACAAAGGAAAAGAACAAGATGCTAGCTATAGAGAGAGCAGTAGGCCCTCTATCCTCCCGGGGTGCCCAGGTAGTCCCTGCCTCTAGTCAGCCTCAGCAAACAGGAGCAAACAGCGGATGAAGATCCAGGCTGCAGCTCTGCCTCTGGAGCCAAAGCACTTTATGACCCTGGGCAACTACCTGACTCATCCTGGGCCTCAGTTCTCCTGATCTGGGAAATGGGAGTAAGCAACACCCCTGCAGCTTATCATGCTAAGCTCTAAGAAGAGATTATTATTATTACTATTTTTTGAGACAGTCTTGCTCTGTCACTGAGGCTGCAGTACAATGGCATGATTTCGGCTCACTGCAACCTCTGCCTCCCAGGTTCAAGTGATTCTCCTGCCTCAGCCTCCCAAGTAACTGAGATTACAGGTATGCGCCACCAGGCCCAGCTAATTTTTTTGTATTTTTAGTAGAGATCTTGGCTCACCGCAACCTCTGCCCCCGGTTCAAGCAATTCTCCTGCCTCAGCCTCCCAAGTAGCAGAAACTACAGGCGCGCACCATCACGCATGGCTAATTTTTGTATTTTTAGTAGAGACAGGGTTTCACCATGTTAGCCAGGCTAATTTCAAACTCCTGACCTCAGGTCATCCGCCCAACTCGGCCTCCCAAAATGCTGGGATTACAGGCATGAGCCACTGTGCCTGGCAATTTCCCCCCAACCTTTTTTTTTTTTTGAGACACAGTTTCACTCTTGTCACCCAGGCTGGGAGTGCAATGGCATGATCTCGGCTTAATGCAACTTTCGCCTCCCGGGTTCAAGTGATTCTCCTGCCTCAGCCTCCGGAATAGCTGGGATTACAGGCATGCACCACCACACCCAGCTAATTTTTGTATTATTAGTAGAGAGGGGGTTTTTCCATGTTGGCCAGGCTGGTGTCGAACTCCTAACCTCAGGTAATTCATATGCCTTGGCCTCCCAAAGTGCTGGGATTACAGGCGTGAGCCACTGTGCCCAGCCTAATTCCTTATTTTTTAAAATGAAAAAATAAATCTTTCATAAATGCTCTAGAAAAAAAGTGTGATTAAAAAAAAAAATCTTAAAGATAAGAAAAGCCATAGTTGACACTATTGATAAATAATACAACCACTAGAAAATTACTTCAGAAAGAAAATTCTCTGATAACTAAAACAAAGGAATGAAAGAAGAGCTCCACACTCTACATAAAGCACTTCTGGCAGAAAACATAAGGAAGTGTTCACACCTGGGGAGTGGTTACTTCCTGGGAGAGGGATAAGAGGGAGACTATTTTCATTTTATTCCTTTCTGTAAAATTTAAATAATGCATAATTTATTAAATGTATATTTTGATAATTCTATTGTAATTTATATAGCATACTAAATAATGTAATTTATTTTTATAATTATTTTATAATTTTTTAAAATTAGAGACAGGGTTTTGCCGTGTTGCCTGGGTTGGCCTTGAACTCCGGCCTCAAGTGACCTGCCCGCCTCAGCTTCCCAAAGTGCTGGGAATACAGGTGTGAGCCACTGTGCCTGGCCCACATAATATAATCTATAATATAATCTTAGTAAATACAAATTCAGCATAGTTTAAGGTAAATAATGAAACATTTCAGCATGGTCTGCCTGCCCCACCCCACCAGCCCCTCTCACCCAGCTTCATCTTCTTGAGTGTAGAGTCCGAGTCATCGCGGGGCCGCTTGCGGGTGTCCTTGCTGCTCGGCATGTTGCGGGCGATTTCGGCCTGAGGTGTGCCCAGGTCCACCAGCAGGGTGGTGATCTGGGCCTGGAACTCCAAGGAAGCCGGGTGCTTCAGCACACTCAACAGGTGCAGCTTCAGATTCTTACGCACGCTGCTCACCTGCGATTTGGCCAGCGTCGGGGGCAGGTTGGCTGTGAGGAAAGTGGCAGGAGCTGTGTCTTGTGGACAGATCTCACGGCATGCTGCCAGTCTTAATTCTCAGCCCCAAACTTGGGCAGTGGTCTTGCAGGCATCTACTAGAAAAGTTCCTTCACCCTCAGATCTAAAGTGTGGCTTTCCGCCTTACAAGCTGATGCTTAAAACCCTGGGAGTCTCCATCAGTCAATCTTAAAACAAAGAGAAAAACTCACCCTCTCTTTTAGTAAACACATACAGTTTTGTCTTCCTCCATCTCTGGTCTGGAAATTCACATATGCTTCGCTTGGGGAGGGTTATAATCACCACTTTCGCCTCCAGAAACTCCCAACTGAACTGCTGCAACAGCTCACTGCTGGTCTCCCTGCTACTAGCATGACTTTCTAATGGTCACCCTGATAAGCGAGCCTCCCCTGTTCCACAGTGAAAAAGGATGCCTGTAATTCTGCCTGCCTAGCATCCACTGCCCCTTCCTCAGCCAACACAACCACTCTCCGTTGAGGGAAACCCCCCTTCTCCAGTCTCCTTCCGAGTGGGCATGAGACATGGGGCCATTGAGAACACCACATTCCCTCGGCCACTGTAATTGGCTCAGAGACTGGCTCATAATCTCTGCTCAGCCAATCAGAAACAATGACCGTCAGCCCTTGGACTTCTGCTGGAATGGTTGGGAAGGAGACACTCTCTTTCCCATGGTGTTGCTAAGTGAACGGAATGGGAGCCATGAACTATGGGGGGCTATCCTAAGGAAAGGGCCAGAGAGTGAAACTAAAATGGAGAAACAAAGAGCTGAGAGATGGAGAAATGCAGATCCACGACCTGTATGCATTCATGCCCCAACCCCAGACTTCTCGGTTTCATTTCACAAAACAGAGAAAATGGTATGAGTCTCTGTGTACCCATCAACATTCGCTAATCTTGGAACATCTATCCTCCCTTTTGGTGGGGGGAGAGGACTGGAATATTTGAAAGTATTTCATAGACATCATGTCATTTCACCCCCACATACCTCAATATTAAAGCCAGTCCTGAATCAAATTTCTGTCACATGCCAAAAGATTTCTGTCTAATGTAGAGAATCTCAGGCCTGCCAGACTAGCGCTCGGGGTCCACCACCGAGCTACATTTCTTTAAGAATGAGCAGGCTGAGGCCGGGTGCAGTGGCTCACGCCTGTAATCCCAGCACTTTGGGAGGCCAAGGCAAGCGAATCACGAGGTCAAGAGATAGAGATCATCCTGGCCAACACGGTGAAACCCCGTCTCTACTAAAAGTAAAAAATTAGCTAGGTGTGGTGGTACGTCCTGTGATCCCAGCTACTCGGGAAGCTGAGGCAGGAGAATCACTTGAACCCAGGAGGTGGAAGTTGCAGTGAGCCAAGATTGCGCCACTGCACTCCAGCCTGGTGACAGAGCGAGACTCCATCTCAAAGAATAAAAAAAGAAAGAGCACACTGGCCAGTGAAGACAAGGCAGGGGGAGGACAATGACCTACCATGCAGAGTTTCATAGGCCTGGATCACCTCAGACATGAACATGGGTCTCTGGCGGGCGATATTGGCGAGGGAGCCCAGCGCTGTGGTCAGGTTGATGGAGGAGATGGCAGGGTGCACCATGAACTTAAGCAGCTGCTCCAAGGCTGCCTTGCCCTCTTCCCATAGCACGTCTAAGAGACAGAGAGGAGAACCAGTCAGTGGGATCCTTTTTCCCAGGCCTCTGGAGACAGCAGCTTTTGGGACTAAACAGAAGGACAGATCCTGGTACCTGGATGTCTATGAATGGTGGGAAAAACAGAAAATGTGGTGGCTGATTAGTTCCATGAGACTATTAATGAGTATAAAAATTTAGTTATAAGGGGCTGGGCGCAGTGGCTCATGCCTGTAATCCCAGCACTTTGGGAGGCCAAGGCAGGCAGATCACTTGAGGTCAGGAGTTCAAGACCAGCCTGGCCAACATGGTAAAACTCCGCCTCTACTAAAAAATACAAAAAATTAGCCCAGGTGTGGAGGCCCGTGCCTGTAATCCCAGCCACTTGGGAAGCTGAGGCAGGAAAATCGCTTGAACCCAGGAGGCAGAGGTTGCAGTGAGCCGAGATCACTCCACTGCACTCCAGCCTGGGCGACAGAGTGAGACTCCATATTTAAAAAAAAAAAAAAAAAATTTAGTTATAAAGATGTTCAAAGCATGGGCTTGCAAAAGTGAAAGACTAGAATACATGTGTATATACACACAACTCAAAGTCCCTTGTGACACCACTCCCCTCAATACAGTCCCCAAAATTAATGCTTAAAACTTTGTTGGATATCTTTCCAGATCTTTCCTATACAGAAACATAATGAATGCCATAAATTTTTTTTTAACTTAAAAAATTTTAATGGGTATACAGTAGGTGTAAATAATTATGGGGTACATGAGATTTTGATACAGGCATGCAATGCATAATTATCACATCAGGGTAAATGGGGTCTCCATCACAAGCATTTATCTGTTTTGTTACACACAATCCAACTATACTATTACAATTATTTTAAAATGTACGATTATTTTTTAGTATAGTTACCCTGCTGTGCTATCAAATACTAGATCTTTTTTTTTTCCCTGAGATGGGGGTCTCACTCTGTCGCCCAGAGTGGAAAGCAGTGGCACGATCTCGGCTCACTGCAACCTCCGCCACCCAGACTCAGGTGGTCCTCTCAACTCAGCCTCCTGAGTTGCTGAGACCACAGGCACATGCCACCATGCCTGGCTATCAAATACTAGATCTTATTTGTTCTAACTATTTTTTGTACCCATTAACCATTCCCACTTCCTCCCCAACCGCCCATTACCCTTTTCAGCCTCTGGTAACCATCATTCTACTGTCTGTCTCCATGAGTTCAATTGTTTTCATTTCTAGCTCTCACAAATAAGTGAGAACACGCAAAGTTGTCTTGCGGTGCCTGGCTTATTTCACTTAATGACTTCCACTTCCACCCATGTTGTTGCAAATGACAGGACCTCCTCCTTTTTTATGGCTGAATAGTACTCAATTGTGTATGAGTACCACATTTTCTTTATCTATTAATCTGTTGATGAACATTTAGTTTGCTCCGAAGTCTTGGCTATTGTGACTAGTGCTGCAATAAATATGGGAATGTGGGTATCTTTTTGATACAGTGATTTCCTTTATTTCAGTTACATATCCAGCAGTGGGATTGCTGAATTATATGGTAGCTCAATTTTTAATTTTTTGAGGAACCTTCAAACTCCAAACAATTTTTTTTTTTTTTTTTTAGACAGAGTCTCGCTCTGTCGCCCAGGCTGGAGTGCAGTGGCGCAATCTCGGCTCACTGCAAGCTCCGCCTCCCGGGTTCACGCCATTCTCCTGCCTCAGCCTCTCTGAGTAGCTGGGACTACAGGTGCCCGCCACCACGCCCGGCTAATATTTTTGTATTTTTTTAGTAGAGACGGGGTTTCACCATGGTCTCGATCTCCTGACCTCGTGATCCGCCTGCCTCGGCCTCCCAAAGTGCTGGGATTACAAGCGTGAGCCACTGCGCCCGGCCAAAACTCCAAACAATTTTTAGGCTGTAGTGAGTGACATTCTCACCAACAGTGTACAAGTGTTTCCCTTTCTCCACATCCTCGCCAGCATTTGTTGTCTTTTTGATAAAAGTCACTTTAACTGGGGTGAGACAACATTTCATTGTAGTTTTGATTTGAACGCCACATTATTTAAAATAGTGAATTAGGCCAGGCGCGGTGGCTCACGCCTGTAATCCCAGCACTTTGGGAGGCCGAGGCGGGCGGATCACCAGGTCAGGAGATCGAGACCATCCTGGCTAACATGGTGAAACCCCGTCTCTACTAAAAATACAAAAAATTAGCCAGGAGCAGTGGCGGGCACCTGTGGTCCCAGCTACTCGGGAGGCTGAGGCAGGAGAATGGCGTGAACCCGGGAGGCGGAGCTTGCAGTGAGCCGAGATAGCGCCACGGCAGTCCAGCCTGGATGAAAGAGAGAGACTCCATCTCAAAAAAAAAAAAAAGAAAAAAACAGTGAATTAAAAATCTAAATGACTATCAACAGAGCATTGCTTAATAGAATGTAATGTAACTATACTATGGAATATGGTATAGCAACTGAATATGATTCTCACAGGAAAAGATGTCACTGATACTATTAAGTCAAAAAGGCTGTCAAACAATACATAAGAATAGTTAATATTTATGGAATGTTTATTATTCCAGCCATATTAATTCACCAAATGCTCATACCTACATCCTAAATTAGATGCTATAATAACAATCCCCAATTTACCAATGAGGAATCAGGCTCAGAGAGAAGGGAAAATAGGCTATGTGTCAGACACAAGCTACTATACTTTAATGTCTCTGAGATGAAAACACAAAGCGTGGCCTCATTTTTGCAAACAGAAAAGCAAACAAATGCAGACACTATGCATATACACATACAAATCCCTACATGTGCACAGCAAAGATCTGAAAGGAAACATAATCCTCTTAACAGTGTTTATCTCTGGAAAGCAGGACTGAGGGAGGAGATATTATTCCTTTATACTCACCCATATTGCTTGACACCAAGTGTATACATAGTACTTTTTTTTTTTGAGACAGTCTCGTTCTGTCACCCAGGCTGGAGTGCAGTGGCACAGTCTCAGCTCACTGCAACCTCTGCCTCCTGGGTTCAAGCGATTCTCATGTCTCAGCCTCCCAAGCAGCTGGGATTACAGGTGCCCGCCACCATGTCCAGCTAATTTTTGTATTTTTAGTAGATAAGGGGTTTGACTATGTTGGCCAGGGTGGTCTCGAACTCCTGACCTCAAGTGATCTGCCTTGGCCTCTCAAAATGCAGGGACTACAAGCACGAGCCACCACACCTGGCCTATGTTCTACTTTTATAATTTGCATTAAGAAAACCGTAAAACTGCCTGGCGCGGTGGCTCTAGCCCACAATCCCAGCACTTTGGGAGGCCAAGGCGGGCGGATCACAAGGTCAGGAGTTCGAGACCAGCTTGGCCAATATGGTGAAACCCTGTACCTCTACTAAAAATAATTTTAAAAAAAAAATTGGCCGGGTGTGGTGGCGGGAGCCTGTAGTCCCAGCTACTTTGGAGGCTGAGGCAGAAGAATTGCTTGAGCCCGGGAGGCGGAGGTTGCAGTGAGCTGAGATTGTGCCACTGCACTCCAGCCTGGGCGACAGAGGAAGACTCCGTCTCAAAAAAAAAAAACAACAACAAAAAGAAAACCATAAAACTAGCTAGCATCGACTGGCTCACACTCATGGAACTTCACTACAAACCTGTGAGAGTGGTACTATGTTATCATCTCCAATTTACAAAAAAGAAAATGAAGTACAGAGACAGGTAACTTGCCCAAGTTCACGATGAGTAAGCAGTGCAGTTGGGATCTGAACCTAGCATCAGGGCTCTTAACTACTGCCCACACTGTTCCAGAACTTTAAAACCAAAAAAGACAAGGGGGAGAGAGGGAGGGGCGTGAAGGAGAGGAAACTGGTGCAGGGCTGTCAGGGGTGGCAGCTGAAGGCAGCACTCACTGTACTGGATGTAGGGGTGGTCACGAGGGATGCGGTCCAGGCTGATATCATGCTCCTGGCGTCGGGGTATCTCTGAGTCAGCCATGCGGGGTGACAGGGTGACAATGAGGCCCTCCACAAACTTGATGGCGTGGGTGCGGATGCCATCATTGTCAGAGTCCAACAGCAGGATGATGTCCCCCGCCATGGCAGATACCATGTCCCAGCAGGCCTCCTGTAGCTCGCTAATGACCCGTGACTTCACCATCCACTGCCAGCAGGCCAGGAAGGAATGGAAGAGACAGACAAAGAGGTGAAGACAACGCATCAATCACCAACACCCTCTACCAATACCCAGAGAACCATGAAAGACGAATACATTCATTTGGTTAACAGTTACTGAGTTCCAACTCTGCCCCAGCCCAGTGCTCGGTGATGCTGGAGACAGGACTGAGTAGTGGCCAGGCCTCGCCCTGCCCTCACGGGGACGCAGACAGTGACCACTCAGTGTGATGAAGGCGCACATCTTAAAGCAAAGGAGTAACAGTGCTGACTTCACAAGGTGGTGGTTATTAAATGGATTCATTCATTTTATTAATGCTAACGTACATCACACCATAGAGTGTTCTTTTCCTCTCACACTCCATAATCAATATTTATGTGATTCATTAATTAAGGTCTACCTCCCTCCTTGGGTTATGAGCACTGTGAAGGCAGTAAGCTGTCTTGGTCACTGCTGTGTCCCCAGCATCACCTAGCCCAGGGCTAAGCACAGAGGACATGCTCAGGGAACGTCTGTTAAGTGAATAAACGGATGGTCAATGGAAGGAATGATGGTTAAGTGCAACTTCCTGACCTAGGAGACAACGTTAGCTCTCCATGTTATCTGTTCCCACAGACCAGTGGCACATCTTGCCCATAAAGAGTATGCTCGGATGCTGGTTTTGAACCCCAACATATTAGTTTGTCAACGAGACCTATCAGGCACGATGGCCCTGGGTGGGGAGGGCACTCTCACCTGCAGGGCCACCTTGTAGAGCTGCGTCATGGTGAGGATGGCCTTCTTCACTACGTTCACATTCTCATCCCTCAAGAGCATGTTGAGGTTTGCAATGAGTTTCAGCAGCAACTCAATGTCTCGCTTGCTGGGGGATGGAGAAAAAAGGGGTGAGGTTAAGGTGTGGTCTTAGAGCAGGTGGGAGGAGCCTGAGGTTCACGAGGGAAGGGAAATCAGGGGCCTGTCTCAGGGGACAGGAATGGCACATCCAGAAGCTGGGAACGGTGCTTGGTGCCTCCAGACTGAGCCGCCCCTGAACCCTCTATCTAGACTGGTCCTGTAACACCAACTCCTTTGCTCTCTCAGAGGCCTGCTGTTCACATAAGGGACAATAGGGGCGGACAACTGTGTGAATTTGGACAAGCGACTTCACCTCATTTAGAATAACAGTATCTATCTCAATTGTTTGTGCAATTTTTTTGGAAAATTGCAACAATACTTGTAAAGTGCTTAGAAGAGTGCCTGACATGCAGAAAGCATTCAGTAAACACCAAAAAGCATTCAGTAAACACCAGCCATTGCTACTTTAAAGCACTTTGTTTTCTGTAATCACTAGTTTTGCTTGCCTCAGTCTAAGGGCTCAAAAAGTGCGGACCCTTTCCTAGCTTGGCAATAACCCCAGCAGGGTCATTTTCATTGAAGAAAAAAATGAAGGGTCTCCAATAAATGTTTGTTCCATTAATACACAGGAGCTCAGCACAGAATTTTCACAGCATACATTACAATCTGAACTATTAATTAAATCAGTCAAAAAATATGAAACTTAGCTGTCAGCTACATGAAGGCAGGAATAATACGTTTTTGTCACTGCTATACTACAGCCTAACACGGATGCCTGGTACGACAGCAGTCATATGGTATGTATTTGCTAAATGGACTTTTTACAAATTCAGAAAATTTACCACAAATTTTCCCAGTAAATGGGGAGATATGATATTTGGGTTCTGGCATTGCGGACATGAGTTAAAATCCCAGCCTTGGCCAGGCGCGGTGGCTCACACCTGTAATCCCAGCACTTTGGGAGGCTGAGGCAGGTGGGTCACCTGAGGTCAGGAGTTTGAGACCAGCCTGACCAACGTGGTGAAACCCCACCTCTACTAAAAATACAAAATTAGCCGGGCAAGGTGGCGGGTGCCTGTAACTCCAGCTACTTGGGAGGCTGAGGCAGGAGAATTGCTTGAACCTGGGTGGCAGAGGTTGCAGTGAGCCGAGATTGCGCCATTGCACTCCAGCCTGGGCAACAAGAGTGAAACTCCATCTCAAAACAAAAACAAAAACAAAAAAACAACAACAAAAAAACAAAATTAGCTGGGTGTGGTGGCAGGCACTTGTAATCCCAGATACTCAGGGGGCTGAGGCAGGACAGTCACTTGACTCAGGAGGCAGAGGTTGTAGTGAGCAGAGAGCGCACCACTGCACTCCAGTCTGGGTGACAGAGTGAGATTTCATCTCAAAAAATAAATAAATAAATAAATAAATAAATAAATAAATAAATAAATAAATAAAATCCCAGCCTTGCCGCATTCTGGCTGTGTGATCTTAAGAAAATTCACTTCACCTCTCTGAGCCTGTTTTCTCTTCAGTTAAAGGGTCAAACAACTGATCCACAGTATTACAAATAACGAAGCTGCTCAAGCATTTACTACAGTGTCTTACAAACAAATATTTAATACACAGCAGCTAGTCTACTTCCTCCCAGTCACAAAGCATCCAGTAAATGTTTAATGAACAAATGAGCGAGTGACCAGCTTGAACAAGTCACTTTACCATTCTTTTTTTTTTTTTTTTTTTGAGATGGAGTCTCGCTCTGTCGCCCAGGCTGGAGTGCAGTGGCGCAATCTCGGCTCACTGCAAGCTCTGCCTCCTGGGTTCACGCCATTCTCCTGCCTCAGCCTCCCGAGTAGCTGGGACTACAGGCGCCTGCCACCACGCCCGGCTAGTTTTTTGTATTTTTAGTAGAGACGGGGTTTCACCGCGGTCTCGATCTCCTGACCTTGTGATCCGCCCACCTCGGCCTCCCAAATGCTGGGATTACAGGCGTGAGCCACCGCGCTCGACCTGTCACTTTACCATTCTGAGCCTGTTTCCCTTTCTATAAAAAGAGGATAACCACAGTATCCATCGAGGCTGCCATAAAGATTACGGAGATAACATGCGAAAGGACCTAACACAGCGCAGGGCACATTACATGTTCCACGTGGTGACTGTTATGTTCAACTCATTCACGTGTGCAACAAATACGTAATCAGCCCCTACTAGGTGACAACACTGCTCCAGGCAGGTACTGGAGACAAAGTGGCCAGCAAGACATAAAAAGTCAAGCCCTGTTCTCACAGAACTGATATTTTGCAGGAAGAATCAAGGTTATTTCAATGAGTGAGGAACACTGTAAAGAACAGTGAAGGTGGGGTGCCCGAGACATGGGGCTGCATGGGAGTGGGCAGGAAGGGCTTTCTGAGGAAGATACCTCAGGGAAGGGAGGGGGTGAGCCAGATGGCAACCTGGGGACGAGGGTTCCTAGCAGGAACAGCAAGCAGACAGGCTGCAAAATCCAACTGTGGCTTCTGAGGAGCAGGGGAGACAGAGAGGACCAGGAGTGAGATGAAGCCGAGGTGAGGGTTTGGGTTTCCACTTAAGTAAGCTGATGAGCCAGTTGGGGTCTGAGAGCAGGGGCATGCCAAGACTGATTTACATTTAACAGCATCACTCTGGCTGCTGAGTGCAAGAGGGGAAGCAGGAAATGAGTACGGTGATTCCTCTTTGGGGGATGAAATGCTTTGGAACCAGATTGTGAATGTGCTAAATGCCACTAACTGGTTCACTTTAAAATAGTTGATTTTTGCTGGGCGCGGTGGCTCATACCTGTAATACCAGCACTTTGGGAGGCCGAGATGGGCCAATCACTTGAGGTTAGGAGCTCGAGATCGGCCTGGCCAACATGACGAAACCCTATCTCTACTAAAAATACAAAAATTAGCCAGGCACGATGGCACACACCTGTAATCCCAGCTACTCAGGAGGCTGAGGCACAAGAATCTCTTGAGCCTGGGAGGTAGAGGTTGTACTGCACCAAGATTGCACTACTGCACTCCAACCTGGACAATGCAGCAAAACTCAGACTCAAAAAAAAAAAAAAAGGAAAAAAAGGCCGAGCGGAGTGGCTCACGCCTGTAATCCCAGCACTTTGGGAGGCCGAGGCGGGCGGATCACCTGAGGTCAGGAGTTTGAGACCAGCCTGGCCAACACGGGGAAACCCCATCTCTACTAAAAATACAAAAAGAAGCTGGGCATGGTGGCGCATGCCTGTAATCTCAGCTACTTGGAAGGCTGAGGCAGGAGAATCGCTTGAACCCGGAAGTCGGAAGTTGCAGTGAGCTGAGACTGCGCCACTGAGCTCAAGCCTGGAGAGCAGTTGAGCAAGACTCTGTCTCAAAACAAACAAACAAACAAAAAGATTTTTTAAAAAAGCTAATTTTGTTATGTGAATTTCAATTTAACTAAAAAGAAAAAGGAGGGAGCCACAGAGAGACCATTGAAGTCGTCAGGTAGGAGGGAAGGGTGGCTTGGACCTGCACAGTGGCAGAGGAAGTGATTGACAAATGGTCAGATGCTACAGATATTCTCAAAGTGGAGCCCACAGTCCTTTGTGATGATATAGATGTGAAATGTGGACGAAGCAGAGGAATCACAGATGACCCCTGGGTTTCGATCTTATTAAGTATTTGCTGGGGAATCAGTGTGCATGAGAGAGAGAAAGGGTCTGGGAAGCAGAGGGCAGGCCTCTCAGTGGTGGCCTCCAGGCCAGGCCAGGAGCTGAAGGCTGCCTCCAATGAGAATGCTCCCGGGGCTCCCTGCCTCGCCCCATACCATGCCTCCTCGATGAAGCCGATGACAAATTTTCGCACTTCAATTGACTTGTCTGCTTGGAATGCGATGATCTCCTGCCAATGTCAGAGAGAAAGTGGATCAGGGCTACACCGGGATCCACATCCCCTTTCCCCTACACCATACCCCTTTCTCTTCTGTCAGTCACTCACGTCCAGGAAGTTGTCCAGTAGTGTGGGGTCTTTGTTGATTATCAGCTCCTGGACCTGGAAGGAGATTGGGGGTGGGGAGGAGAACTACCCATATAAAACCAGGGGCCAATCAATGCAGACAGGAGAGTAGAGGGGAAGACAGCAGAGGACTAGGCAGCAGATACACTCATTTCAATGCCTGGCTCTGCTGCTCCCTACCAAGGGTGCTATGCTCTGGGCATGGTCTCTGAACCTCAGTTTGCTCTTCTATAAAATGAGACTCCTAAACATCAACTCAAAAGGGATGTTAGGAGGCTAGAATGAGATCCTACAAGGCACAGGTTCTGGTAGATAGTGAGGACATGACACAGGAGGGGGCTGAAAAAAAGAGGGAATTGCCCAAGGGCTCAGGCCTTCCTGAGGTTTGGCCTCCTTTCACCTGTCCATCAGTTCTTCCCACTCTCCTTCTGCTTCTGCTCCCCACTTCACATTGCCATGATTCAGCAACATCTTCACAGTGAGAACGCAATTCCTGAAGCCCTTGTGCCCGCCAGGCTCTTTGGAGTAAGCCCTTCCCATGGACATCCTCCAACGAGCAAAGAGCTGGCACAGGACCTGGCTGCTACAACTCAAGCTACTATCGCTAAACAGTCTCATGACCACCCACAGGGGAGGCACCAGGTACACCCACTCCACACTTGGAGGTGGGGCTACTCCACAAGGCTGATGAAGGAGCTGAATGGGTTCTCGCACAGGCATGCTAACCCTGCCAGTCTCTGAACTCCAACTCCCTCCTGCTCTGAACCATGCCCAGCCCAAGTGCCCCATGTCATCTTCTGCCTTTGCACGCACTTCTGTGCCCTCAGCTTGACATGCTCTCCCTCTCTTGGCTGGGCACAGTGGCTCGTGCCTGTAATCCCAGCACTTTGGGGGGCCAAGGTGGGTGGACCACTTGAGCTCAGGAGTTTGAGACCAGCCTGGTCAACATGGTGAAATACATCCCTACTAAAAATACAAAAATCAACCAGGCATGGTGGCAGGTGCCTGTAATCTCAGCTACGCAGGAGGCTGAGGCAGAAGAATCGCTTGAGGCCGGGCGTGGTGGCTCACGCTTGTAATCCCAGCACTTTGGGAGGCCGAGGCAGGCGGATCACGAGGTCAGGAGATCGAGACCACGGTGAAGCCCCATCTCTACTAAAAATACAAAAAATTAGCCAGGCGTGGTGGCGGCCGCCTGTAGTCCCAGCTACTCAGAGAGGCTGAGGCAGGAGAATGGCGTGAACCCGGGAGGCGGAGCTTGCAGTGAGCCGAGATTGCACCACTGCACTCCAGCCTGGGCGACAGAGTGAGACTCCGTCTCAAAAAAACAAACAAAAAAAAGAATCGCTTGAACCTGGGAGGCAGGAGTTGCAGTGAGCTGGGATCGTGCCATGGCACTCCAGCCTGGGCAACAGAGCAAGACTCTGTATCAAAAAAAAAAAAAAAAGATGCTCTGCCTCTCTCATGTGGTACACTTCTCTCCTTTTATCCTCCAGGGCTTGGTTCAAAAGTCCTCCCCGACTCCCCATCCCTAGGCTGGGTCAGGAGCTCCCCCTGGGCTTCCTTCTCTATCCCAGCCCTGCCCACACTGGGTCATCATTGTCTGGTGACAGGTATGTCTGCCCCACCAGACTGGACACTGGCAGAGAAGAAATGCAATGATGAAGAGTGTAGGATTTGGAGCTGGAATCCAGGATTCAATTACTAGTTCAGCCAGCTCCCAGCAGAGTGATCTTGGGCTAATGATTTAAGCCCCAGGGTCTGCTTCTTTCTGTATAAAAGAGGGATGAAACTACCCAGCCTTACGGAGCTTTCATGAGAACTAGAAGAGCACTGCACCGAGTACCATGGCTGGCACATACTGAGTGTGTAAATGTGGACACTGGTGTTACTGCTAGTGTCTTCTTTCTCCGGTTCCCAACCTCCTCCCTTTCACCTGCTCAGCCCAGGATGCCCCCTGGGCCCTCACCTGTTTGAGCACTGTGATCTTCGAGTCATTGGTGATCAGCGCCGCCTGGTTCAGAAGATCCACCACCTGGAAGGAGGGTGAGTGGCAGGGGATAGTGCCAGCCCAGTCCAGCCCCCTCGGCACTCCCAGGGCTCTGCCACCTAAATGGGGATTGTCCAAAGCCAGGGGATATGCTTCCTCACTCCAAGCCCTGCCCGCCACGCTCACCCTCTCTGAGGTGGTCATGCCATCGATGCCCGGCCCCTCCTCTTGAGTGAAAAACTGTGATGCCACGCTCCGGCGGGTGACGCTGTCCCCACTGCCGCTCGCCATGGCTGCTGTCAGCTTGTCCCTGGGAAAGAAGAGGATGGATCAAGCTCAGGGGACCAGCAGATGGGCCGGGCTGGATTGTCACCCGAACACCTACAAAGGGCTCAAGCCTCCTTCCCAGCCTGTTCCTCCCCAGTCAGGCCTTCTGAAGTCCCTCTCCCCTCCAGGGTCTGTCTCTGGCTTGGGGATGTGTGCACGGGGCCTGTAACCTGGGGAAGACTGACATCTCCCAAGGCAGAGCCAGATGTCTAAGCCTCACCTCTAGTGCTTTACACAGAGTGGGCCAACCACAAACATCTGCTGAACGTGCCACATGAATGTGCAACAGCCACCTTGCAGGTCTCCGTGTGCCCCCTCTCTCCATCTGGGATATGCTCTGGACTGGGCACCAGAGCAAACTTTCTTTTTTTTTTTTTTGAGATGAAGTCTTGCTCTGTCACCCAGGCTGGAGTGCAGTGGTGCAATCTCAGCTCATTGCAACCTCTGCCTCCCGGGTTCAAGTGATTCTCCTGCCTCAGCCTCCCAAGTAACTGGGATTATAGGCACACGCCACCATGCCCAGCTAATTTTTGTATTTTCAGTAGAGACTGGGTTTCACCATGTTGGCCAGGCTGGTCTCAAACTCCTGACCTCAGGTGTTCCACCTGCCTTGGTGTTCCAAAGTGCTGGGATTACAGGCGTGAACCACAGTGCCTGGCCCAGAGCAAACTTTCAAAAACACAGCTCTGAGGAATACCAGGCACAGAGTCCGGCACATAGCAGGCCCTCAATACATCACACAAGGCCTGCTTCAATAAATTATGTTTCAGCCACTCTCTGGAATACTATGAAGCTGTTTTTAAAAGGGAGGAAGGGGGCTTTAGGGCATCCATGACAGTCACACAGGAAAATTATGGAATGATTAACGTAGCAGTATATATCAATTACACAACTATTCATAATAGCAAAAGACTAGAAGCAACTCAAGTGTTCTCAAATAGGGAGACTGGCTGAAAAAAAAGATTATACATATACATAATCAAAGACCATGGGACTTCAACACCTGTGAAAATAAGTCAAAAATATATAAATATAAATAAACGAAAAAAACAGACTATGGAACTATAGCAAGAAAGAAAAAAAACAAAAAAATGAGAACAATCTCTAGACACTGATAGAGAATGCATATATTAAGTGAAAACAAGCAAAGCTGAAGACAGTGTTGACTATATGTTTGCTTTACAAAAAAAAGAAAAATGGGGCCAGGTGCAGTGGCTCATGCCTGTAATCCCAGCACTTTGGGAGGCTGAGGCAGGCAGATCGCTTGAGCCTAGGAGTTGGAGAGCAGCCTGGGCAACATGGTGTAACCCTGTCTCTAGAGAAAATACAAAAATTAGCTGGGTATAGTGGCGTGCCTGGTAGTCCCAGCTACTCAGGGAAGTGAAGGCAGAGGCTGTAGTGAACCAAGATCGGGCCACTGCACTCCAGCCTGGGCAACAGAGTGAGACCTTCTCTCAAAAAAAAGAAAGAGAAAAAAATATATGTTAAAAAAGAAAAAAAATCTGAAAGGATAAACCAAAAACCAGCAGAGGAAATAGGGCAAAAAAAATTGGTGAGGCCGGGAGCAGTGGCTCATGCCTGTAATCCCAACACTTTGGGAGGCCGAAATGGGCAGATCGTCTGAGGTCAGGAGTTTGAGACCAGCCTGACCAACATAGTGAAACCCCATCTCTAGTAAAAATACAACAGTTAGCTGCGCCTATAATCCCAGCTACTCAGGAGGCTGAGGCAGAAGAATCGCTTGAACCCGGGAGGCGGAGGTTGCAGTGAGCCGAGATCGTGCCACTGCACTGCAGTCTGGGACACAGAGACAGACTCCATCTCAAATAATAATAATAAAAAAAGGTGAATCTCAATATATTATCATGAAAAGAGGTCCCTAACAGCCTGTTGCATCAGAGAACAATAATTGCAGTTCAAGCCATTTTTGTCAAGTATGTGTTTTTGCATACACAGAATGACCTGAGGCAAGACATCTAACTTCTCTGGCTCTCAGTTTCCTCTTCTAGAAAACAGGGATAGTAATAGGGCTTACCTCCCAAGACTATTTTGAGGATTAAACGAGTTAGTATACACAGTAAACATTGGCTAAGTATACTATTATTTTTACATACATGGCAAAAGATCTGAAGGTTATTGCATAAACTGTTAACAACAATTATGATAATTAATAATAATTTGGCCAGCTCAAGCCTGTAATCCCAGGATTTGGGGAGGCTAAGGTGGGAGGATCAATTGAGCTCAGGAAGTGGAGGCTGCAGTGAGCTGTGATCCCTACCACTGCATTCCAGCCTGCGGACAGAGCAACACCCTGTCTCAGAAACAAACAGGCCAGGTGCAGTGGCTCACATCTGTAATCCCAGCAGTTTGGGAGGCTGAGGTAGGCAGAACACCTGAGGTCAGGAGTTCGAGACCAGACTGGCCAACATGGAGAAACTCCATCCCTACTAAAAACATACAAATTAGCCAGGCATGGTGGCGTATACCTATAATCCCACCTACTTGGGAGGCTGTGGCGGGAGAATCACTTGAACCTGGGAGGCAGAGGTTGCAGTGAGCTGAGATCACGCCACTGCACTCCAGCCTGGGTGAGAACGAGACTGTCTTAAAAACAAAACAAGGCTGGGTGTGGTGGCTCACGCCTGTAATCCCAGTACTTTGGGAGGCTGAGGCGGGTAGATCACGGAGGTCAGGAGATCGAGACCATCCTGGCTAACATGGTGAAACCCCGTCTCTACTAAAAATACAAAAAAATTAGCCGGGCATGGTAGCGGGCGCCTGTATTCCCAGCTACTCAGGAGGCTGAGGCAGGAGAATGGCATGAATCCAGGAGGCGGAGCTTGCAGTGAGCCGAGATCACACCACTGCACTCCAGCCTGGGCGACAGAGTGAGACTCCCTCTCAAAAAAAAAAAAAAAAAAAACACCAAACAAACAAACATACCAAAAAAACAAAAATCTGAGGATGGTGAAAACGATACTTTTTTCTTTTCTTTTCTTTTCTTTTCTTTTTTTTTTTTTTGAGATGGAGTCTTGCACTGCCAGGCTGGGGTACAGTGGCATCGGCTCACTGCAAGTCCTGCTCCTGTGTTCATCATTCTCCTGCCTCAGCCTCCCGAGTAGCTGGGACTACAGGCGCCCGCCACCACACCTGGCTAATTTTTTGTATTTTTAGTAGAGACGGGGTTTCACCATGTTAGACAGGATGGTCTCGATCTCCTGACCTCGTGATCCACCCGCCTCAGCCTCCCAAAGTGCTGGGATTACAAGTGTGAGCCACCGCGCCCAGCCGAAAATACTTTTTTTTTTTTTTTTGAGATGGAATTTCACTCTTGTTGCCCAGGCTGGAGTGTCATGGCATGATCACAGCTCACTGCAACCTCTACCTCCCAGGTTCAAGCAATTCTCCTGCCTCAGTCTCCCAAGTAGCTGAGATTACAGGTATGTGCCACCACATCCGGCTAATTTTTGTATTTTTAGTAGAGACGAAGTTTTACCATGTTGGTCAGGCTGGTCTCGAACTCCTGACCTCAGGTGATCGACTCGCCCTGGCCTCCCAAAGTGCTGGGATTACAGGCGTGAGCCACGGCGCCCAGCCGAAAATGAGTTTTTAAAAGGAACTACACAATAGCTATTCACAGTAATATCACATGATAGGTGTCTGCTCAATGAATAAGGAGCCAACAGCCTCCTCCCTAGTTTCCCTGCTGCCCATCACCCCCTTTCTTGCTCAGAGTCAGGGCCAATGTCCCCACCAAGGCTTACAAGACCTTATGGCATCTGGCTTGTTCTTCCTCTGACTGCCTCTCCCCCTGAGCTCTTTGCTCCACCCACTCTGGCCTCCTCGCTGTCCCGTGAACATGCCCAACATGCCCCTTCCTTGAACACTCTGTCCCTCTCTTCCTTCTGCCTGGAATATTCCTCCTCCTAGATATCAGGACAACTCCTTCCCTCTTCATTTCCTTCAGGTCTCCACTCACATGCCTCTGCAGTAAGGCCTTCCCTGACGACCATCTTTCTTTTTTTTTTTTTTTTTTTGAGACGGAGTTTCCCTCTTGTTGCCCAGGCTGGAGTGCAATGGCGCGATCTCGGCTCATGGCAACATCCACCTCCCAAGTTCAAGCGATTCTCCTGCCTCAGCCTCCCTAGTAGCTGGGATTACAAGCATGTGCCACCACGCCTGGCTAATTTTGTATTTTTAGTAGAGACGGGGTTTTACCATGTTGGTCAGGCTGATCTCAAACTCCCGACCTCAGGTGATTCGCCCGCCTTGGCCTCCCAAAGTCGACGACCATATTTCAAATTTTAACTCCCTCTCGATCCCCATCTGTGTTGCTTTTTCTCCATAGCATTTATCATCATCACACACTACATATTTATAAGTTCCACAAGGACAGTGATTTATTTATTTATTCGAAATCATTTTTTGGTAGAGACGGAGTTTTGCCATGTTGCCCAGGCTGGTCTTGAACTCCTGCGCTCAAGCAATCCACCCTCCTTGGCCTCCCAAAGTGCTTGGGATTACAAGTCTGAGCCATCGCCCCCGGCCTAGAACAGGGATTTTGTTTCTTCACTTTTTATACTCCCAGCACGTAAAAGTGCTTGGCATCTAGCAGGTGCTCAATAAAATCTGCTGAATGAGTGAACACTAGTGCCAAACGGCCTCCCCAATCACTGGGTTCAGTATTCCTGCCCTTTCACTCTTGAATCCTGATAGCTATACTTGTTCTACTTTTTCCCCCTTTCTCATTACTGCACTTGACAAGTCTTTAAAAAAAAAAAAAAAAAAGGCATGGTGTGGTGGCTCACTCCTGTAATCCCAGCACTTTGGGAGGCCAAGGTGGGCAGATCACTTGAGGCCAGGAGTTCAAGACCAGCCTGGCCAACATGGCAAAACTCAGTATCTACTAAAAATACAAAAAAATTAGTTGGGCATGGAGATGCATGCCTGTAATTCCAGCTACTTAGGAGGCTGAGGCATGAGAATTACCGGAGCTGGGGAGGCAGAGGTTGCAGTGAGCTGAGATTGCGCTACTGCACTCCAGCCTGGATGATAGAGCAAGACTCTGTCTCAAAAATAAAACAAAACAAAAACAAAGAAAGGAAAGAAAACAAAAATAGGAAGGGTATAGCGGCTCACAATTGTAAACCCAGCATTTTGGTAGGTCTAGGTGGGAGGATGGCTTGAGGCCAGGAGTTCAGGACTAGCCTAGGCCTAAAAACGAAAAAAGAAGGCCAGGTGCAGTGGTTCATGCCTATAATCCCAACATTTTGGGAGGCTGAAGCAGGAAGATTACTTGAGGCCAGGAGTTTGAAACCAGCCTGGGCAACACAGTGAGACCCCATCTCTAGACATACACACAATTAGCTGGGCATCGAGATCATGCCACTGCACTCCAGCCTGGGAGACACAGTAAGACTCCATCTCAAAAAAAGAAAAAAAAAAAAAAATTAGCCAGGCATGGTGCCATGAACCTTTAGTCCCAGCTACTCTGGAGGCTAAGGTGGGAGGATTGTTTGAGCCTGGTTGTAGTGAAGTATGATTGGGCCACCGTACTCCAACCTGGGCAACAGAGCGTGAACCTGATGAACCTGTTTCCAAAAAAAAAAAAGAAAAAATAATCAGTTAATATATATTGAACACTGCCAGGCACGGTGCCTCAAGCCTATAATCCCAGCACTTTGGGAGGCCAAGGCAGGTGGATCACCCGAGGTCAAGAGTTTGAGAACAGCCTGGCCAACATGGTGAAACCTCATCTCTACTAAAAATACAAAAAAATTAGCCAGGCATGGTGGCGGGCACATGTAATCCTAGCTACTCGGGAGGCTGAGGCAGGAGAATCGCTTGAATCTGGGAGGTGGAGGTTGCAGTGAGCCCAGGTCACATTATTGTACTCCAGCCTGGGCAACAAGAGTAAAACTCCGTTTCAAATTAAAAAAAAAAAAAAGAAAAAAATATATATATAGAGAGAGAGAGAGTGAGAGACAGACAGAGAGAGAGAGAACACTTAATATGTGCTAAGCACAATTCTAATATATACATATTAATTCATTTAAACCTTGGTGTCTGAGGAATTAATATACATGAGTTAGGTTTACGTTTTTTGTTTTTTTGAGACAGGGTGTCACTCTGTTGCCCAGGCCGGAGTGCAGTGCCGCAATCTCAGCTCGCCGCAATCTCAGCTCACCGCAATCTCTGCCTCCCGGGCTCAGGCGATCCTCCTACCTCATTTTCCCAAGTAGCTGAGACTACAAGCGAATGCCCAGATAATTTTTGTACTTTCCGTAGAGAAGGGTTTCGCCATGTTGCCCAGGCTGGGAGTTACTATTTTTAATCTTCATGTTACAGATGAGGAAACTGAAAACCAGGGAGGTAAAGTGACCTGATCAAAGACACACAGCTTGTAAGAGGCAGAGTCAGCAGCATGGCTGCATATCTTCCTTACCACTATGCTACAGTACTGTTTATCTGAAAGGAATTGTTTTTCACCCCCAGGTCTGTTTACGTAAGCCAAGGATCCTGGCCACCAGACAACCGACATGCCATGCCGTCCCCAGTCAAAACAAAAAAAACAGGCCTGGCTTGGTGGCTCACGCCTGTAATCCCAACACCACTGCACTCCAGCCCGGGCAAGAGTGAGACTCTGCCTCAAAAAAAAAATAATAATAAAACCCCATAATAAACATTTCCACTTTTTTCATGATGATAATACATTCAGATCAACCAAAATATTTTGCCCTGTTTCATTCTTCTTCTGCTATTTGGTTTATGCTTTCAGTTTTCTTTTTTTTTTTAAATACACATATACAAAATTCTCCTTCAGGAGCTAGATTTTACGCAAAAAAAGGAAAAAAAAGGAAAAGAAAAAACCCATATATACATATTTCCCTCTCTTTTACAAAAAGAGCATACACAGGGCCGGGAGCGGTGACTCACGCCTGTAATCCCAGCACTTTGGGAGGCCGAGGCAGGTGGATTACGAGGTCAGGAGTTCAAGACCAGCCTGACCAACATGGTGAAACCCCATCTCTACTAAAAATACAAAAATTAGCCGGGCGTGGTGGTGCGCCTGTAATCCCAGCTACCTGTGAGGCTGAGGCATGCGAATTGCTTCAACCTGGAAGGCAGAGCCGAGATCACGCCATTGCACTCCAGCCTGGGTGACAGAGTGAGACTCTGTCTCAGAAAAAAAAAAAAAAGGAGCCTCCACAGGCCGGGTTTGGTGGCTCAGGCCTGTAATCCCAGCACTTTGGGAGGCTGAGGTGGGCAGATCACTTGAGGTCAGGAGTTCAACACCAGCCTCCACTTCACTTGTTTTCCCTTAATATATGTTGGAGGCCACTATATCAGTGTATAGAGATTTTCATCATTTCCTTTTATCTACCTCATTCCTTTTTAGAATTGCATAGTATTTTTTTATGTGGATGTATTATAGTTTCTTTCAGCCAATCTTCTTATTTAAGAACACTTGGGATGCGTGTAGCCTTTTGCTATGATGAACAGTATCACTGTTTCCCCTTCCCTCTCGATGTCCTCGTTAAGAAGTGGTACCCTGCCCCACTGCTACCTAGGAATCTGATGACTACCCTGTTTCCCCAGACTGGCTCTAGGAGTATCTTTTATTCCTTCAACGAACATTAGCTGGGCGTCTCCGGCATGATTGGCGCTGTGCTGGCAACACAGTGGCGACAGAGACAAACCTAGTCCCTACCTTCATGGAACACACGGTCACAGACATCATAAAACAGCACACAGATAAGAATCGGATAACAAATTAGACCACACGTGACATGAAGGAACAGGGACCGACAAGAGCATTTAACAGGCGGATTTCTGGACGGAGGGCAGGGAAGGAGGGCTTCGCAGAGGAAGTGACGTTGGTGCCGAGACCCGAAGGATGAATGGGAGTTAGCCAAGCCGAATGGGTAAAAGGATGTTGCGGGCAGAAGGGACAGCCTGTGCAAAATCCCCGAAGCGGGAAAGCGCATGGCAAGTTTAAGGAACCGAAAGCCCAGGGCGGCTGTTAGAGGTGGGGGGAAAAGCAAAGAGGCCGAGTCGAAACAAGCGAGGTCTGCAGGGCGGACGCGCCCGGGGGGCCACGTTGGAACTTTGCCTCGAGGGCACTAGGGAGCCAAGGAAGGGTCCTGAGCAGGGGAAGAAACACGGGTCGCGAAAGCCACTGTTCCCCTCTCCCCACGGCGATCCCCTCCCCGCCCGCGCCCCTGCTTCTTTAGGGGCCTCCTCCCTTCGTCTCTGGGCCCAAACGCCGCCTCCCGCTCACCGCGGCTCTGGCCTCCGTTCCCCTCGCGCCCCCTCAGCAGCGCCTCTTCCTAGACTCCGCCGCTGCTGCCGCCGCCATCTTCCTTCGTCGCCGGGAACGGTGCGCACGCGCCAAACACCCAGGGCCGCCGGGAAATGGAGTCCAGAGCACAGCCCGACCCCGCCCATGCCTCGTCCCGTGCGAGCGGCCTTCTGCCCGCCTCCATACTACAGCAAGCGGCCCCTTCATTTCCCGCTCTGGGTCGCTAGGCCTTCTGGGAAATGTAGTCCCTTCGGAGGCACCGGGCGGAAAGGGAGCTAGAGCATTCTGGGAAATGGAGTTCTCAGTGATGCTGAGTCCCTGGACGGCTGGCTGGTCTTGGAGAGTGGGGAGACCAGGCAGCGAAGTTCCTGGGTCCTGGAGGGGAGGTGGTCTGTTGCCCTAGTGAGCTCTGCGGAGAGGCCCCGATCCCCTCCACCTTTGTTCTTGACCCTTTCAACAGTCTGAAGCATTTCTTTTTCTTTTCTTTCTTTCTTTTTTTTTTTTGGAAACGGAGTCTCGCTCTGTCTCCCAGGCTGGACTGCAGTGGCGCGATCTCGACTCACTGCAACCTCCGCTTCCTAGGTTCAAACGATTCTCCTGCCTCAGCCTCCCGAATAGCTGGGATTACAGGCACGCACCATCACGCCTAGCTAGTTTTTGTATTTTTAATAGAGATGGGGTTTCACCCTGTTGGCCAGGCTGGTCTCAAACTCCTGACCTCAAGTGATTCGCCCGCCCGCCTCGGCCTCCTGCAGTGCTGGAATTACAGGCGTGAGCCTCCGCGCCCGGCCACGTCAAGCATTTCTAGCCGTCGGAAGCCTCAGTCTTCCTGTCTGTCCAATGGGGGTGTGATTTCGGGGACCTCTTACGGGTCCTTATAGTCGCATAGTGGCCCTAGCGCTCTGATTCCCCTTTCTTCTGCCGCGGTCATGCAGGGCTCTGGCTCTTCGTCCTCTCCTGTCGAGATGATGAAACCCCCTGAGGTAGAAAGGCTCCAGAGTTCTGCCTTCGGGGCCCCTGGTATCTGCAGCGTCTCTGCTGGCAGCTCCCTCACTCCTGAATCACCTCCAGCTGTCGCGTCCTGGGGCTGCGGCCCCCGGCGCCTGAGGTCTGTCTCTTGGCGATCCCGCAGGGGGCGCCCCAGTCCGAGCGCGCCGCCCTCGAGGAGGCGGGAGGGGAGCCCGGGGCGGGCGAGGGCGGGGGTGTCCCGGCTATAAAGCGTGGCCGCCTCCCGCGGCGCTCGGGACAGCCCTACCCCGGGCGGTCGGACGGGCGGGCGCCGGCGGGAGCTTGGGCAGTGCCCGCGGAGAGATCCAGAGCGCTCCGTTCCCCCGGGGTCGGCGCGGGGGCGGGTGGGGGCGCAAGCCCAGGGGATGCTGGGCTCGGTGAAGATGGAGGCCCATGACCTGGCCGAATGGAGCTACTACCCGGAGGCGGGCGAGGTGTGTCCTCGGGGATGGCGGAGCGGGAAGTGGGGGGCAGGTATCGGGGTATGGGCTCACATGGAGCAGGGACTGGTTGTGGGTTCAAATGGGGGCAAAGGCGTCTAGTTGGACAGCCGAGGAACTGGGAACACGGAGACCAGGTGTGGAAGTCAGGGACCCGGGACGAGGCATGGATGGGAGCGCTGTTTGGGCAGCCTCGCCGCGGCCAGGGCTTAAAAATGGAAGTCAGGAAAATTTAGCCAAGGGTCGGGTCACACCTTAAACTTGGGAGCCGGGTGTTGGGGCCCCAAAAAGCAAGGGATTTATATGAACAAACCAAAGATAGGAATCAGAGTTCCAGGGTAGGGGACAGACTAGGGGGTTTCAGGATGTGAGGTTCAAAGTTGGAGGGAAAGAAAGACTAAAAGATGGAGGAGGAGTCACCCTTAAGGGAAGGCTGAGGTGGGAGCTCAGGGCCGGCACACAGTGTTAAAGAACTGGGGTTCGGGGGGAAGGATCAGCTGGTGATCTAAGGCAGGGTCAGAAATAGGGATGGGTGCTCAGGGGTAAGAGATGGGGGTGCTCAGAGATGAAGCTTCGTTTTTGGAGTCTGAAATAACAGGTGGCTTAGAGTTGGGCATCTGGGAGCAGAAGATGTAGCCATCAGCATTGGCAGGAGAGGGGCCGATCTCCACCTCCCCCATCCCTACCCGTGACCCTCAGCAGGGACTCCCCAAGTCGGAAGATGGAGAGTTTTAGATTGTGCACCTTCCCCTGCTCCCCGCCAGTCCAGCAACCTCCAGCTATTGCTAAAATTCTCATCCAGTCTCACCTCAGACAAGGCTTCCCTGGAGTAGGGGGTGGCGGCATATTCTAATCCCCTCACCTGGACAGACAGAAAGTCCTTCCTCAAGTCTGACACCCATTCGTCTTGCTGCAACGACCCCTACACCTTAGCTACCTCACTCTATAATCAACGCTGTGAGGTTGTGGGGGCTGGGGGTTGGGTTCTCGGTCTGAGAATTATGGGGGTCTGGACACTCGGACTTCTAACCTGGAAGGGGACTGTGGGCTTCAGGTGGGGTGTGGGGCAGGAATGGCTGGGTTCTCCAAGGAGTCAAGACCTGGTGGCTGCGGGGGCCCCAGCGTGCCTGAGTCTTGGGTCTGGGGCTTGAAACTGTAGGGTGGGACTCCTGGATCCCCAGGCCTCAGGGCTTGGCAAGGCGCCTGGGAGGGGCCAGTCCTGGGTTTGGGGAGGTGTGAGGTGCACGTGGGGTGGGGCAGGGCCAACAGGGAAAGGGATTGGGAGTGTTGAGAGGTGGAGGCAGGGTGGCTGGAGGTATCAGTTGTGAGATGCGGAAGGCAGAGACCCAGGTGGGAAATGGAGGGTTCCAGGTAGTGGGGGTGATCCCAGCTGGACCTCTGGAGAACTCAGTCTGGGGACCTGATTTAAGGGAACCAACTACAGACCAATCATACAAACCAACTACAGTTGTTTTGGGGGCACATCTTAAGTAAATGATGGGGGTCTAGGCAGGAGGGGTTGATATTTGGGGCACAGTCTGAATAGATCCAAGTTTAGGGGACAATTTGTATAGAAATTGTGTCAGAAATTGAAAGATAGCCGGCACAGTGGCTCACACTTGTAATCCCAGCACTTTGGGAGGTCCAAGTGGGAGGATCTCTTGAGCCCAGGAGTTTGAGGCCAGCCTGGGCAACATAGGGAGACCTTGTCTTTAAAAAGAATTTTTTTTTTTAATTAGTCAGGCATGCCTGTAGTCTAAGCTACTTGGTTGGGAGGCTGAGGTGGGAGGATCACTTGAGGCTGGGAGTTCGAGCTGCCAGGAGCTGTGATCGTATCAGGGCACTCCAGCCTGGGTGACGGAATGAGACCCTATCTCAAAAAAAAAAAAATAATAATAGTAGAGGGACAGTCTGGAGGTAATCAGCATTTCAGGGCATATTTTGGAAGAGTCAGTATTTGGAGGAATGGAAATGGTTGGGTGATACTGTCTGAGGCTCTCCCCAGCCTTCCCATCAAATAAGCCCACCTCTTCCCCTTGGGTCAGAACAATGGGGAGAGAAATACCTACACTCAGCCAGCAACTGAGAGCTGAGAGGGTCCCCAAACCACTTCTTGCCCATAGCACCCTCCCGCTGGGGTGACGTTAACACTCAAGGCCAGCTTGCTGTCTGGAAAGAACTTGGAAAGTTACCATCCCGGGATATCCCTGTTGGCCTCAGGTTCTTGCAGATCAGCTGGTCCAGCTGCTCCCCCGTTTTAGAGGTGGTTAACTCTGAAGCCCCACACGCAGAACACTAGGGTCCTGGGTTGGGTCTAGGACTAGAAACTTGGCTTCTGGCTTCACACTGCCTTCCCCTGCTCCCTGTCACACCCTTCTCCAGAGACAATAAGGAAATGAAAGAGGAGAAATTCCAGTCTCCTGGTGTGGGGTTGCGGGTCCCCCAAGGGCTTCCCCCCAGTCTCAGCCCCACCCTGTCAGGGGAGATCCGGCTCAGACCCGGACACCAGGGGTTCATCCCAGCCCCGGGGCGTGGGAAAGCCTAGGGTGGATTAGGGCAGCTGGAGTACTTGAGGTTGGACCTCAAGGAGGACTTCCGGGTGGGTGGGGAGCCAGAAAGGAGGGCCCTGGGGTCCCTATCTGTCTTACTCGGCAATACCAGAGAGCCTGACTGGGTTGCAGAAATGGGGCGTGGAGGTATAGGGGTATTTGGAAACTCTGTGGACCCCTCTAATCCATCACCTTCTCACCTCATCTCTTTTCTTTTTCTGGGGAGGGGACCCAAAGCCACCAACCAGGGGGAGAGCCTGCATGGGGGAAGGGAGTAACTGTGGCTGCAATTTCACTGTGAGACTTGGGGTGAGGAGGAATGGATTTGTTGAAGGGAGGGAGGGAGATAGATAGATAGATAGATAGATAGATAGATAGATAGATAGATAGATTAGATAAATGCATGGATGGATGGATGGATAGATTGATAGGAAGATGGTGGCTGGTCATGGTGGCTCATGACTGTAATCCCAGCACTTTGGGAGGCCGAAGAGGGTGGATCACTTGAGGTCAGGAGTTCAAGACCAGCCTGGCCAACGTGGTGAAACCCCGTCTCTACTAAAAATACAAAAATTAGCTGGACATGGTGGCGCATGCCTATAATCCCAGTTACTTGGGAGGCTGAGACAGGAGAATTGCTTGAACCCGGGAGGCGGACGTTGCAGGGAGCCGAGATGGAGCCACTGCACTCCAGCCTGGGTGACAGAGTGAGACTCTATCTCAAAAAAAAAAAAAAAAAAAGACAAGAAGATGAGCTGAAGGAGGAAAAGAGGTAGGAGTTGGGGGTGGGAGGGGAGTGGGGTAGAGTCAGGTAGTGAGAGAGAGTGCCAAGGAAGGGAGAAAGAGATGGAAGGATGGAGAGACGGGCCAAGATGGAGGGGAAAGAAAGATGGGAGAGGAAAGATGGGGAGGGGTCGGGCGGGGGGTGGGCAGGAAAAGCAAAAGAGGTTAGGGAGGAGACAGAAGGGAAAACAATGGAGGGGTGGGGAGGGAGATGGGAGAGGGGAATATGGGTACTAGTACTGAGACAGGTAACACAAAGGCAAAAATAGCCAGCAGAGATTCAAAGAGACATGATGAAAGAGCTCCTTGGAGAGACATGAAAAGGAAAGAGCAGAGGATTTCTCGACTGGAACTCAGACTTAGGGTTGAGTTGGTTGCCTCCCCTCCCTGATTCCCTAAGCCACCCTGGCAAGACTTGTTTCTCCCAGGACCTTGTGACCTGCAGAAGCTTACAGTGGTAGGACCAGACATGGTGGCTCATGGCTCTAATCCCAACACTTTGGGAGGCTGAGGCGGGAGGATCATCTGAGGTCAGGAGTTCGAGACTAGCCTGACCAACATGGCGAAACCCTGCCTTTACTAAAAATACAAAAATTAGCTGAGTGTTGTGGTGCGTGCCTGTAATCCCAGCTACTCGGGAGGCTGAGGCAGGAGAATCGCTGGAACCTGGGAGGAAGAGGTTGCAGTGAGCTGAGATCGCACCACTGCGCTCCAGCCTGGGCGATAGAGTGAGGCTCTGTCTCTAAAAAAAAAAAAAAAAAAGCTTACAGTGGCAGGAGACTAGGTGGTATCCAGTTAACTCACATTTCGTGGCTCTAGCCAGTGCTATATTCCCCCCACCCGCGCAGTGCCATGAGACCCCAGGCCTCGGAGGAGGCAGTGGGGAAAGGTCCAGGTGGAGGATGGGGCAGAGAGGATGGGAGACAGTGGTTGAGAAGGGATAAGTAGATACAAAGAAAGAAACAACCTTCCAGCATGCCTATGTTTTGCTGGCGTGTTCTCTTCACTGTTGTGTTCCTGCTAGACTGTTGGCACCATGAGGGCAGGCATTTCTATCTGTCTTAGTCACTGCTTTTACTTTATTTTATTTTATGATTATTATTTTTTGAGATGGAGTCTTGCTCTGTTGCTCAGGCCGGAATGCAGTGGCATGTCTCAGCTCACCACAACCTCTGCCTCCTGGATTCAAGCAATTCTCCTGCCTCAGCCTCCCTAGTAGCTGGGATTGCAGGCATGTGCCACCACGCCCGGCTAATTTTGTATTTTTAATAGAGACGGGGTTTTTCCCTGTTGGTCAGGCTGGTCTCGAAAACTCCCAACCTCAAGCGATCCGCCCCGCTCAGCCTCCCAAAGTGCTGGGATTACAGGCTTGAGCCACAGCACCTGGCCTAGTCACTACATTTATAGCATGACCCGGAACAGGTCTGGAGCCAGACTGCCTGGTTGCAGAATCCCAGTTCTGCCCCCATTCTTGCTGTGTGACCCCAACAACCTCTCTGGGCCTCAGCTAGCTCAGCCGTAAAATGGGCATCATCATAACACCTCCTCCCATAGTATGGTTGTCAAGGTTAAAGGAGACCATTCTTGTGAAGCGCTTGGAACAGCACCTGGCATGGAGCAGCTAACTGATAAATATTGGTTGAATGAATGAAAGAATATACAGAGGGTTACTTAGAGAGGCACTGCAAGATCTACCGTGTTCCATTGACCTAGGATGCACCTTTTTCCCCCACTTGGACATTTCCAAAAATGGGATGCATTTTACAGTCAATGGTGTCCAATGATTTTAACTGAGTGTTTTTCCCATTTGTATTAATATATAAAGTGATGCTGCAGCTTCCAGAGAAGTCTTAGATTTGAAGATGTATAGTAAATAGATAAATAATATTATTAGGTTGAAAAATGATTTCTGATATTCAAATATTTTTATGTATAAATGCAGTAATTTTTTATTTTTATTTTTATTTATTTTTTTGAGACAGAGTCTTGCTCTGTCGCCCAGGCTGGAGTGCAGTGGTGCAATCTCGGCTCACTGCAACCTCCACCTCCTGGGTTCAAGCAATTCTCCTGCCTCAGCCTCCTGAATAGCTGGGACTACAGGCCCCCGCCACCATACCTGGCTATTTTTTGTATTTTTAGTACAGACAGGGTTTCACCATGTTGGCCAGGCTGGTCTCGAACTCCTGACCTCAAGTGATCTGCCTGCCTCGGCCTCCCAAAGTGCTGGGATGACAGGTGTAAGCCACCGTGCCTGGCCTAAATACAATAATTTTATAAGCTAAAAGATTGAAGAGAGCTACACATATATGTTAGATATGTTAGATTATTACAGACTTATAATAACTTTTTTTTTTTTTGAGATGGAGTCTCACTCGGTCGCCCAGGCTGGAGTGCAGTGGCGTGATCTCAGCTCACTGCAAGCTCCACTTCTCGGGTTCACACCATTCTCCTGCCTCATCCTCCCAAGTAGCTGGGACTACAGGTGCCCGCCACCATGCCCGGCTAATTTTGTTTTTGTATTTTTAGTAGAGACGGGGTTTCACCGTGTTGGCCAGAATGGTCTCGATCTCCTGACCTCGTGATCCACCCACCTCGGCCTCCCAAAGTGCTGGGATTACAGGCGTGAGCCACTGCGTCTGGCCTATAATAACTCCTTATGATTACCAAAATTGAGAACTGCTGATTTACCTAATAAACCAGCAGTTATTAAATTTTTTGATCTCAGGACCACTCTCCCCCTTTTTTTTTTTTTTTTTGAGATGGAGTCTTGCTCTGTTGCCCTGGCTGGAGTGTGCAGTGGCACAATCTCAGCTCACTGCAGCCTCAGACTCCTGGGCTCAAGCTATCCTCCTGCCTCAACCTCCTGAGTAGCTGGGATTACAGGCCTGTGCCACAATGCCTGGCTGATTTTTGTATTTTTGGTAGAGACAGGGTTTTGCCATGTTGCCAGGCTGGTCTCAAACTCCTGACCTCAAGTGATCCACCCTCCTCGGCTCCCAAAGTTCTCGGATTACTTTGGGAGGCTGAGGCAGGAGGATTACTCAAGGCCAGGAGTTTGAGAACAGCCTGGGCAACGTGATGAATCCCCGTCTCTACTAAAAATACAAAAAAATTAGCTGGGTGTGCGGTGCATGCCTGTAATCCCAGCTACTTGGGAGGCTGAGGCATGATAATAGCTTGAACTTGGGAGGTGGAGGTTGCAGTGAGCCAAGATTGTGCCACGCCACTCCAGCCAGGGCAACAGAGCGAAACTCTGTCTCTAAATAAATAAATAATCCGGGTGTGGTGGTGCACGCCTGTAATCCCAGCTACTTAGGTGACTGAGGCAGGAGGATCACTTGAGCCCCAGAGTTTGAGGCTACAGTGAGCTGTGATTTCACCACTGCACTTCAGCCTGAGTGACAGAGTGAGACCCTGTGGGCAAAAAAAAAAAATTATTTAGGAGTCCAAACAGTTTCTGTTGATGTGGGTTATGTCAATCTACATTTACGGTATTTACAATTAAAACTGAGAAATGTTAAAAAACATGTATTAATTCATTTAAAAATAGCAACCATTTGTTAGTGTAAAAGATTTTTATTAAAAAAACCAAATTTCAAAAAATTTAGTCAAAAGAGTGACACTGTTTTCCATTTTTGCAAATCAAGTCTGGCCCAGTGGAAGACAGCTGGATTCTCCTGGTTGCTTCTGCATTCTCTCTGTTGGAATATCAACACCCTCTGGAAAACTCCACTGTACACTTCATGAGAAAGAGAGTGAAAAGGGCTAATAATAACTTAGGATTGCAGGCGCGGTGGCTCCCGCCTGTAATCTCAGCACTTTGGGAGGCCGAGGTGGGCAGATCACAAGGCCAGGAGTTCAAGACCAGCCTGGCCAACATGGAGAAACCCCGTCTCTACTAAAAATACAAAAAGAAAAAAAAAAATGCTGGCGTGGTGGCGCACACCTGTAATCCCAGCTGCTCTGGAGGCTGAGGCAGGAGAATTGGTTGAGCCCAGGAGGCGGAAGTTGCATTGAGGCGACATCACACCACTGCACTTCAGCCTGAGCGACAGAGCAAGACTCTGCCCCCCCAAAAAAAATAGCATTATTTTGAAAATAGTTTTGACTTCGTGGACATCCTCGAAGGGTTTCAGAGACCCCCCTGGGAGTTCCGAACCCTGGAGAATCACTTAAAGGATGACGTTGAGTGTATGGGAGCATGGTGGGTGGGAAAGCAGGGGGCAGAAAGGGCGTGTCCAGGGAGTGAGGAGAGACCTTGAGAGACTGCTTTCTACAGATAGAGGTAATGATGAAAGCAATTTGTAGAGGAGGCAAGATGGACAGACAGACGGACACGCAGTGGGTCCTGGGATCCTTCGCTGACCAGCAGAGTGGAGCCCCACTGACCCCTTTCATCTTTCCCTCTAGGTCTACTCTCCGGTGACCCCAGTGCCCACCATGGCCCCCCTCAACTCCTACATGACCCTGAACCCTCTAAGCTCTCCCTATCCCCCTGGAGGGCTCCCTGCCTCCCCACTGCCCTCAGGACCCCTGGCACCCCCAGCACCCGCAGCACCCCTGGGGCCCACCTTCCCAGGCCTGGGTGTCAGTGGTGGCAGCAGCAGCTCAGGGTACGGGGCCCCGGGTCCTGGGCTGGTGCACGGGAAGGAGATGCCGAAGGGGTATCGGCGGCCCCTGGCACACGCCAAGCCACCGTATTCCTACATCTCGCTCATCACCATGGCCATCCAGCAGGCACCGGGCAAGATGCTGACCTTGAGTGAAATCTACCAGTGGATCATGGACCTCTTCCCTTACTATCGGGAGAATCAGCAGCGCTGGCAGAACTCCATTCGCCACTCGCTATCTTTCAACGACTGCTTCGTCAAGGTGGCGCGTTCCCCAGACAAGCCTGGCAAGGGCTCCTACTGGGCCCTGCACCCCAGCTCAGGGAATATGTTTGAGAACGGCTGCTACCTGCGCCGCCAGAAGCGCTTCAAGCTGGAGGAGAAGGTGAAGAAAGGGGGCAGTGGGGCTGCCACCACCACCAGGAACGGGACAGGGTCTGCTGCCTCGACCACCACCCCCGCGGCCACAGTCACCTCCCCGCCCCAGCCCCCGCCTCCAGCCCCCGAGCCTGAGGCCCAGGGCGGGGAAGATGTGGGGGCTCTGGACTGTGGCTCACCCCCTTCCTCCACACCCTATTTCACTGGCCTGGAGCTCCCAGGGGAGTTGAAGCTGGACGCGCCCTACAACTTCAACCACCCTTTCTCCATCAACAACCTAATGTCAGAACAGACACCAGCACCTCCCAAACTGGACGTGGGGTTTGGGGGCTACGGGGCTGAGGGTGGGGAGCCTGGAGTCTACTATCAGGGCCTCTATTCCCGCTCTTTGCTTAACGCATCCTAGCAGGGGTTGGGAACATGGTGGTGGATATGGCTGGAGCTCACACCACGAAGCTCTTGGGGCCTGATCCTTCTGGTGACACTTCACTTGTCCCATTGGTTAACATCTGGGTGGGTCTATTACTTACTGTGATGACTGCTGTTTCAGTGGGCATGGTGTTGATCCACGGGGTACTGTGATAACCACCATGGATACATTTTGGTGGCCCACTGGGTACTGTGAGGACTGCTACGCTGGTTGATGTTATTGGCTGATCCACTGCATGGTTTGATGGCCACCATTTCGGTTGGCCCTTTGGGTGTGATGGTGATAGCATTTCAGTGACATCTTCTTTGGCCCCCCCCCCCATTAGGTGCTGTGCCCACTTCTTTTTTGGTGTACTTGGCACAGTAGGTGCCAAGTTGGCCACCATTCTGTGTAACACCTTTTTTGGCCCATTGGGTGCTTTGATGGACATCATACTGGGTAGGTGACAATGTCAGTGGGCCACCAAGTGCCATGATGGCTGCTGCAGCCCCATGTTGGCTATGTCGTCACCATTCTCTTTGGCATGGGTTGGGTAGGGGATGGAGGTGAGAATACTCCTTGGTTTTCTCTGAAGCCCACCCTTTCCCCCAACTCTGGTCCAGGAGAAACCAGAAAAGGCTGGTTAGGGTGTGGGGAATTTCTACTGAAGTCTGATTCTTGCCCGGAAAGCAGGGTACTGGCTGTGTTTAATCATTAAAGGTACCATGTCCGCCTCTTACTGAATGTCTCTTTTCCTTGGCCAGTGGGCCCTGTGGGGCTTGAACACCTGAATTTCTGCTCCTCTGTCCCTTCTGCTTCCTACCCCTAAGAGCTTGCTGCCTCTGAGGGAGGAGTTGGGGGAGGCATCGACCTGACCTTTGGCTCTTTGCTGTCCCTGACCCCAAGGACAGTTTGCTCACAGATAGCAGCCCCCACAGCAGTGTGGCCAGAGCAGCAGGGGGAGGTGGCTCTGCAGTGACCAAAGCCATCTCCCCACCCCCGCTTCTCAGACATACACACAGACCTCTACCTCTGAGGCTCTGGAAGCCTAATGTCCGAATAATCTTTGGCTAAGCTGGGGAGGAGGAAAAAGGACAGATGAGGTGTCAGTTCAATGACTGGAGATCGTGCACATGTTGGAGTTTATCTGCGTGTGTGTGTGTGTGTGTGCGCGTGCACACGCGCTGTGTGTCATAGGATAGCCCTATGCCTATTGGGGTCCTCATGGTCTACCGCAGGGTGTTGTCTGTTGTTGGTATCCCTTGATTGTGTAGGTTTGTGTGTCTGTTCATACCCTGGGTATATGCTTACTTGCCCTGGGTGGCTGGGAATATCAGACTCTTGTGTATGTATTTTTTTTTTTTTTTTTTGAGACAGGGTCTCGCTCTGTTGCCCAGGCTGGAGTGTGTGGTACAATCTTGGCTCACGGCAACCTCCACCTCCTGGGTTCAAGTAATTCTCTTGCCTCAGCCTCCCGAGTAGCTAGGATTACAGGTGCCCACCACGACACCTGGCTAATTGTTGTATTTTTAGTAGAGACAGGGTTTCACCATGTTGACCAAGCTGTTCTCAAACTCCTGACCTCAAGTGATCCGCCCACCTCAGGCTCCCAAAGTGCTGGGATTTCAGGCGTGAGCCACCGTGCCCTGCCTTTTGTGTATGTCTTTATTGTGTTGTGTGTGTGGTTCTCTGTGTGCACATATCCCTGGGTCCCTCTGGGTCTCACACTGTGTTAGGTGTGTGTCTATATGTCACTCTTTGCCTAACTCACTGCCTCAGAGAGTGTGTGTGTGGAACGACATGCATATGGCAGGGCTGGCTGTTCTTGTGTATTCTATATGTATCTCTGTGAGTCCATGTATGTCTGCATGCTTAAAAGAAAACATGTAGTCTGGGTGTGGTGGCTTATGCCTATAACCGCAGCACTTTGGGAGGTCGAGGTGGGTGGATCACTTGAGGTCAGGAGTTCGAGACCAGCCTGGCCAACATGGCGAAGTTGGCCTAAAAATGCTCTACTAAAACACAATAATTAGGCCGGGCGTGGAGGCTCACGCCTGTAGTCCCAGCTACTCAGGAGGCTGAGGCAGGAGAATTGCTTGAACCCAGGAGGCAGAGATTGCAATGAGCCGAAGGTTGCAGTGAGCCAAGATTGCACTGCTGCACTCCAGCCTGGGAGACAGAGCAAGACTCTGTCTCAAAGAAAAAAAAAAAAAAAAAGAAAGCACGTGTGTTTACGTGTGTCTGATGGCTGCCTTTGCTGTGTACTTGTCACTGTTGCATTTGCATGTGAACGTGTGTGGAGAGTAGGCTGGCCTGGTGTCTGTCATTTTTGCAGGAGGGTGTGCGGGGAAGGAACTGTGTCCTCCTTCAGCCACTGTGAGCCTCTGGGTTTGGGATCTGTGTTTCTGTCCCCCAGGTCTCTCCTGTGACTCTGAGTCTGCCTGTCTGTTGCTCAGATTGGCTGTCCCGGAAACACAACTGTGCATCTCCCACCCCTCCTTTCAGAATGGAAACTGAGGCCCAGATGGGATGGGACTGGGCTAAGGTCATTCAGCAGGGCTGGAGCGGGTGGGCAAGGTTGATCTGATTCTGTCTTTTCCTTACCTGTCATCTGCCTTCCCTGGTTGCTGGCTCTCTGGTTGCTCATTCATTTATTCAGTCAGCCAGCCAGCCATTCAGTCATTTGAAGACCAAAGACTTTGTCTGATCCACCTGTGTGTGTGAGCGCACACGCGCATGCATGCACACCAGTGTGATGTGTCTTTCAGTTTCTGTGGGTCCATCTTTCTCCTTGTCTCTTAGTGTCCTTTTTTTCCTCTTTTTCTTTTTCTCCCTCCCTCCCTCCCTCCCTTCCTTCCTCTTTTTTTTTTTTTTTTTTTTTTTTTTTTGACAGGGTCTTGCTCTATCACCCATGCTGGAGTGCAGTGGTGCAATCACAGCTCACTGCAGTGTCAACCTCCCGGGCTCAAGCTATCCTCCTTTCTCAGCCTCTCGAGTAGCTAGGACTACAGGTGCGCACCACCACGCCGGGCTAATTTTTTAATTTTGTATAGAGGAGGGGCCTCCCTGTATTGCCCATGCTGTTCTTGAACTCCTGGCCTCAAGCAATCCTCCCACTTCAGCCTCCCGAAGTGCTGAGATTAAAGACCTGAGCCACTGAGCCTGGCCAGTGTCATTTCTTTCTGTATCAATCTGTCCCTCACCCTCTTTCTGTGCCTTTATCTGTGTTTCTTGGTTTCTTTGAGTTGCTGGTGCTGTCTCTGTGTGTCTGTCTCTCCTATGGCTCACCTCATGCTCTCTCTCTCTCTCCCCCCTCACCCGGCCCCCCCCTTTTCTTTCTACTGCTTTGATTCCCCTCCTCCCTCCACCTGGGTCTCTGGGTTTCTCCCTCCTTCTCTCAGAGTGACTCTTTCCTGGGGTCCGTCTCCCCCCACTCCTTTCCTGGATCTCTGGTCTCTCTTTCTCTGGCCTCCATCCCTCTCCCAGCTCTCTGGGTTTCCGCCTCTACCTGCCACCTCGCAGGCCAGGCCCTCTATTCCTGTCGCTGCGCCCCGCCTTGCCGGCTGCGTGTCACCCCCGCCCCCTGCCGCGCTGGCTCCCCGTCCGTCCCACCAGCCTCGCTGTCCTGGGCAGGCCGGGGAATTCCTCCCGGTTCCTGGAAAAAACAACTGGGGCCGAGAGAAAGGCCCTCAGTCTCCCCAGGCACCCGCCCCCCTCCCTCGGGCCTGGGGGTCTCTCCCGGAGTCGGCCAGCCCGAGGCAGGAAGCCCTGCGGTTTCTGGCTTCTCCCAGGCGGCCTCCGGATCTGGCCCCCGCCCCCCCGGCCAACAGCCCAAATATTATTCCGCGGGAGGAGTCGGTGGTGGCGGGAGGAGGCCCAGGCTGAAAGAGGCTTTCAGGGCGGCCAGGCCTGGGGCTTCCTGTCCCCAGGCTCGGGCCTCAGGCCGCCCCAGTGGGGACCTCAGGTGGCCGGAGGGGTGGGGTGTTGTTGTAGGGTCCTCGGGGGAGGGTGGGGCCATCCGTCGGGGTGTCTGGTGGCCACCAGCTCTGCTGGCGTGGGCAGGTGTGACCCCCACCCCAGGGACAGCCGGCTGATGTCCAGCGTGGAAAAGTACCACGGTCAGACGTGGGACGCATGGACAGACACGGGACGCCACGAATCAGGGATGTGGGGTGGCTATGGGGACACAGGCGGCCCTGGGCTGTGGGCCTAAGGTGACATGGTCCAGGGGAGGGGCCTGTGGGTTGGAGCAGAGGCCGGGGCAGGGTCGCAGCTGTGGGCAGAGGGCTGTCAGCATTAGGAGGTATGAGATGATGATGATGATGGTGATGATGGTGATTATGATAATTAAAAGCTCCTAGGGCTTCCCACGAGTCAGCGATTGTGTTAGCACCTTACGGAACTGATGGGCTCTATCCCTCCCGCTCCCCCCAACTTTACTGTTGAATGAAACTGAGGCACAGAGAGGTGAAGTAACTTGCACAGATAATGAGTGGGGTGCTAAGGCATGAACCCAGGCAGTCTGGGCCCAGAGTCAGTGCCCCTAAGCAGCCTGATGTTCTGCAGGATGGGAGGGGACAGTGGCAGCGCAGCACAGTCCTGGGGTCCCAAGCCCTCCCTGGCAGGCACCCCCACTCTCCGCCACAGCCTGCCATATGGGAGGAGGTGGGTTCCCGGAAGCCACATACTCACTGGTGACCAGGTGGTTCACAGCTAGGTAGGACATGTGTGTCTAAGCGGTTTGTCACTGGGCTTTATTCGCATGTCTTGCTGTCAGCGTCTCAATGTCACTGTGTCCATGGGCTCGTGTGTTGCTCCATGTGTGTCTCTGTTGAGCGCGTAAGTGTGTGTGCCTGGACACCTCTATGTTGGTGTCCATTGCTGGGTTTGTGTTGGTGTCACTGACTGTCTCACCATGTACACGTGTAGGTCACTGTTCTGCCATTGTCTTCTTTGTGGCCATCACCATGTTCTCTGTGTCTGTTCATCGCTGTGTGCTTTGTCACTGTGCCTCTGTGCCAGACAACACTTTTGCCTGTCGTGTTTTCTGTGAGCATGCATCAGTGTGTCTGTCGCCGTGTCTGTGACAGTGTGTCTCTGTGACTGTTTACGTCTCTGTCACTCTGGACCTGTCACTGTGGCTCTGTCTATATCTGTCACTGTGTGTCACCGTGTGTGTCCCTCTATGTGTCACCATCTACCCAGGTGTCACCGTGCATGTGTTACTCATCGCCCAGGCCACAGGTGGGTGTGTCGGGCCCACTGGTGCCAGGGCTGTGGCCCAGCCCCTCCCACCCTTGCTGACCGTGGGCCAGGCTGGGCGCCTATTTGCAATCCTGCCCCAGGTAAACACCAAGATCCGGAACCCAAGGGCCACCTCCCTCACCTCCGCCCCTGCCCCTCAGCCTGTTCTGGGCTGGACCAGAACCCTGCAGACAGTGTGCCCCAGACTGGAAATGGGCCCTGACCCTCCCCCAACCCTGGGCACCAGCCTCCCCAAGCCTTCAGCCTCAACTCTCTGTCTGCTTCTCTCTCTCACACTGCGTGTCGATTTCTCTTGTTTCTTTTTGTCCCTGCTTCCTCTCACCTGGGCTTCTCTATGGCTCTGCCTCTCTCTGGAATGACCCTTGTCTTCATTCTGTCACTGTCCCTCTCCCTGTGGCTCTTTCTGTCTCTCTGCAGATAAGTTCCATTTCTCTGGATGTTCGGCTGATGTGTCTCCATTTGAGTCCGCCTGCTTCATGACACTTGCTTTCTATCTAATGCTGGCACTGTCTCCATAAGTCTGTTTCTGTCCCACTTTGTAAGTTTCTCCCTCTCCTTCTCTCTGTCCACCGTCTCTCTGTCTATCTGAGCCTCTTAGTTTTGGGCACTATCTCTGTGGGTCTCTGAGCCCCCAGCCCCCACGGGGGCAGACTGCCATGCCAGGACCCTTAGGGGAGTGTGTGGCCCCCAGCCTCCCCCAAACAGCATGCTGGTGCATATATATATATATAAACGTATATGTGCGTTATTATTTATATCTATACCCAGGCAGGAGGGGAAGACACTGGGGCCTTTGTGTAGCCGCTGCCCGCCTGCCCGCCACTCTTCTCCCTTCGTCCCTGCCACCCGCCCACCTCCACTCCCCCTGCACAGAAAGGTTCCTGTGGGGCCTGCCAGCTTCCTCTGCCTGAGGTGTGAGTGGGCACGCCACGGGTGAGGCAGGCAGGAAGGCCTGGGGGATTTTTCCAGCCCCAGGAAGCTTTCCGGGTGGGGAGGGTTCTGGAAGGAATGGGAGTTCTCAGCAGGGCTACTGTGGGTCTATGTGGATCTGCTGTCCCCGAGTGTCCCCGGGCCCTGAGCTGGCCTCTCCCTGGGGGTCTCTGAGCCTGTCTGTCCATCTAGATGCCATTCTGACGTTTTCTCTGTTGGTTTGGGGTCTCACTCACACATGCACGCACAGTCATCGGGCATTTGTGTTAGGCTCCGTGTTGAGAACACACAGATAAATGTCGGTCCCAGCGGGTTCTATGCCATTTCTGTCTCATTTGCTCCATCCCTTTACCCTCTGCTTGAAAGCTCCCACCTGTTCCCTATTAAAACAAAATTCAGGCCGGGTGCAGTGGCTCACGCTGCAATCCTAGCACTTTGGGAGGCCAAGGCAGGCGGATCACTTGAGGTCAGGAGTTCGAGACCAGCCTGGCCAACATGGTGAAATCCTGTCTCTACTAAAAATACAAAAATTAGCCGGGTGTGGTGGTGGGCACCTGTAATCCCAGCTACTCGGAAGGCTGAATCAGGAGAATGGCTTGAACCCTGGAGGCGGAGGTTGCAGTTAGCTGAGGTCGTGCCACTGCACTCCAGCCTGGGTGACAGAGAGCAAGACTGTGTCTCAAAAACTACAAAAAACAAAAGTCAAAGTCCTTATTACAGTGTACAGGTCCTCTTACTGCTCCCCCACCATCCCTCTGATTCAATTTCCTACTACTCTCCCCCAGCACTGGTCACCTGGTTGCTTCTGGGACAAACCAAGCAGGCTCCCACCTCAGGGCCTTTGCAGGTGCTATTTACACAGATTTCTGCTGGCTTACTCCCTCCCCTCCTTCAGTTCTTAGTGTCACGTGCTCAGTGAGCGCTTTCCTACATCCCTTTCTAAAATAGCAACCCCAACTGGGCACGGTATCTCATGCCTATAATCCCAGCACTTTGGGAGGCTGAAGCAGGCAGATCACATGAGGTCAGGAGTTTGAGATCAGCCTAGCCAACATGGTCAAACTCCGTCTCTACTAAAAATACAAAAATTAGCCAGGCATGGTGGTGCGTGCCTCTAGTCCCAGCTACCTGGGAGGCTGAGGCAGAAGAATTGCTTGAACCCGGGAGGTGGAGGCTGCAGTGAGCTGGGATCGCACCACTGCACTCCAGCCTGGGCAACAGAGCAAGACTCTGTCTCAAAATAAATAAATAATAAAATAAAATAGCAACCCCAGCTGGGTGCGGTGGCTCACACCTGTAATCCCAGCACTTTGGGAGGCTGAGGCAGGAAGATCATTTGAGCTCAGGAGTTTGAGACCAGCCTGGCCAACATGGTAAAACCCCATCTCTATTAAAAATAAATTAAAAATAAAATTAAAATGAAAAAATAAAGTAAAATTAGAAACCCCCATCACTCTTTATCCCCTTTCCCTGGTTTATTTTTTCTTCTTAGGACTGACCACTCTATGGCTGTCTTTTTTTTTTGTGTGTGAGACGGAGTCTTGCTCTGTCCCTCTGTCACCAGGCTGGAGTGCAGTGGCATGATCGCAGCTCCCTGCAACCTCTGCCTCCCGGGTTCAAGCGATTCCCCTGCCTCAGCGTCCTGAGTAGCTGGAACTACAGGCATGTGCCACCACGCTTGGCTAATTTTTTGTACTTTGGTAGAGACGAGATTTCACCATGTTGGCCAGGATGGTCTTGATCTCCTGACCTCGTGATCTGCCCGCCTCGGCCTCCCAAAGTGCTGGGATTACAGGCGTGGGCCACCGCACCCTGCTGGCTGTCATATTTTATGATCCTGTTTCCATCTCTTACCTGAATGCCAGCTCCATGAGAGCAGGGGCTGGATTCTGTTTCCTGCTCCATCCACATTATCTCCCCCAGTGCTTGTCATATGGTGGATGCTGAATAAACACTTGTTGAGGAAGAGAAGCAGCCCATTAATCTATCCATCCCTTAAGCTGACCCTGTGCTGGGTGATGCTGGGGACGCAGTGGTGATCAAGACAGCCCTGGCCTTGCCCTTTTGGGGCTCACAGTCTGCTTGCCAGACAGCAACACTCCAGAATGGACAGGGCTGGGACTGGGGGAGCACAGAGGGATATGTGGGGTGCAGAAATGGCACCTGATGCAGCCTGGGGGTCAGGGAGAGCTTCTTGGAGGAGGTGCTTTGACTGGGGACTAAATGACCCTAACAGATCCAACCTTGCATTTCCTCCAGTTCCCTGCCTGTCTCATAGAACTTTTGTTTGAGGATGTCATCACTCTAGTTCACACCTGTGCCTTTTCCTCATTTCAGTCTTTCTCATCTCTCCTTTTTTTCATCTCTTCTTTATTGCCTTCTCTCTGCATCTCAGTCTCCCCTCTTTTGCGTCTCTGTTGTTGGCATCTCATCTGTACATCTCAGTCTCGCTTAACCCATCAGAATGTTGTCCATTTCCTTTTCTTTTCTGTCTCTCCTTCTCTATGTCTGCCTCATCTCTGAGGTTCTCTCGAGTCTCTCCCTGTCTCACTGGGTCTCCAGCTCCTGCACCTCCTTGTCTCTTTCAGTGAGCTGGTCTCTGCATCTCTCCCTCCCCACCTCTGTTGTCTCCCATCATTCCCTGAGTGTCTCTCTGCATTTCCCCTATCTCCAAGTCTCTTCACCTGCTCCCTGATTCCCAAATAAATCCAGAACCCCTCCACCCTGGCCCCACCCTGGCACTGGGGGAAGGGGGGCTGATCCAGCCCCCACACCCACACAGGTCAGGCCTTCTGCTCTGTTAATGGTTAACTCAACCTCTATCTAGAATACACACCAGCCAGGCTGGGGGTGACTCCCCTGCCCCCCACCCACTTACCAGCTGTTCTTAAAGGACCAGGTGTCCTCCACAGCAATTTAGCTCCCACTGGGGCATGGGAGCCAGGTGTCTGGAGGCCTCCAGCTGTAAAGATTTGGGGGTGGGGGAGATAACCAGCACTTGGGTCTGCGGAGCTGGGTTGGGGGAAGCCACAGGCTTGCCTGGGAGGGGAGCCCAGGCGCAGGAGCTCCATCCAGGTCTCTCTTGCCCCAGGCTTATCACCTGGTGTATTTAATCAGGGGTGGTTTTCCCAGCCCTGCCCTGAGCCCAGGCTGGCAGTGCCAGGGGTGGCAGAACACCTGAGAGCTGATGGCTGGGGGGTGGGGAAGGATGGGACCCCTCAGTCCAAGAGCAGAGGGTCCTCCAGATGCGAAGGTTGAAGCCCTAGGATCCCTAATATCTGGGAGTTAGGACATGAAGGTATGCAAGTATGGGTGGGACCCCTGGGTAACCGAGCTGATGGGTCAGGACTTTAGGGGCCTCCAGATTTAGGTGATGGGAACCCTGGGTTCCCGAGGACATCTGGGGGCAAACTTGGGTCCCAGAGCTGTCTGACAGTGCTGGGTGGTGGTAGGACAATCATTCCCTATCTCTCTGTCCATCCGCGGGCCTTTAAGCCCCGCATTCCCCCTTCCCGGAATCTCCACCTCGGCTTGGCCGGGGAGGCCGCAGAGGTGGGGGCTGGGCTCTTGGGGCCGCCCCCTCCCCTTAACCCCTGCTTTGCCGCAGCCCGCTCAGGCCCCGCCCCGTGACGCCAGGGAGCAGGAAGTCCTGGTTAATGATCAGCCACCCGGACAGGTGCGGGACAAGGCCGCGCACATCAGAAGCAGCCGCGGGGCGAGTGCCTTTCTGCTCTCTAGGGTGGCTGCCAAAGGGGCTTGTCTCCCAAGACGAGGGTGAGGAGTCCAGCTGGGGCTTCCCAAACGTCCGCCTCTGGGGCACCACCAGAGGCAAGAAGTGGCCAAGTTGTTTCTAGGCATCCTGTTAGTTTACCCCGGGGAGGTAAATTTCCTCTTTCCTCGGGCAGTCCCTCTAGCAGTCTGCCCTAAATTCTCCCTTCTACCCAGCAAGAACCCACTGCCCGTGTCTTCTAGGAAGCCTCCCGCTGCCTCTTTCCCCTCCCCGCGTAGGCGCTAAGTCCTCCACCTTCCAGGTGGAGACAGGGGATGGGTCAGCTACAGAAGGGTAATCTACTCCCAAGCCTGTCTGTGGCTCCCCTGCAGGAGCCATCCCTTCTCTGAGCCTCAGTCCTTTCATCTGGAAAACGGGCCGATGGCTAAAACGTGACCAGTGGGTCGCACTTGAAGGTCGGCCGGCGGGACCGCCTGGGTGCAGGGCGCCACCTGGAGGCTACCGCGCAATGTCCTCGCCCTCGCAGGACCAGTTCAGTCCCAAAGGGGGCGCAGCATCTCACACAACTAAGGGACCAAGAAGGAAAAAAAAAAACCCATCTTTCGGTTTATTGAAGGAGCAGAAGGGAGCGGGGGGTGGAGGGGTGGGAATTAAATGCTTTTGCCTCATTTATAAAGAGCGAGTTTTCAGGAGGTCCCTTCTCAAGGAGGAGGGGGGCACCTCTCCCCCAACTACAAGCAGCAGCAAAGCTAAGCCAAGGAGGACAGGGGGAAACTGGAGGGGCCAAGGGACCCCAAACACCCCCTCGGACAGGAGCCACAAGCTTTCTCCCCCCACCCACAATGCATCTACCCCAGGGGACCCATCTGGGTGGAAGAAGGGAGTATGTACACAGATAGAGGTGGCACTGGGCTGGGTCGGGGAGGGAATAATTTATCCGCGGCAGCGGTGGGTGGCAAAGGGGCAGAGGGCAGTAGCCTGGAGGCAGTGGTAGCCTAGGGGTCCCGTTCTTTCTTAACCTTGATGTCTCCAGCAAGGATGGTGGCGATCTCGCCCTGCATGAAGGCCCAGGGCACGGAGGAGCCGACCAGCGGGCACTTGTCTCCGCTTGGGCAGTACACCTCCCCGGCCGGGCCCTGCGCCTTGATGAACTCCCGCGAGCAGGGAAAGCAGAACTTGTGTCCGGGCACCGAGGGGCACTGGACGAAGTGGGTGTCTTCCAACCGCTCCCTGCACAGGGTACAGCACAGGGGGGCCCCAGGGGTCGCCCCAGTGCCGCCGCCACCCCCGCTGACAGCTTCGGCCCCCGCTGTGGGACTGACTTCTGCTTCGCCGTTGCGGGCCACAAGGCGATGCTGGGTTGGCAGCTGGGCCGTGGAGGAGGCTGCAGGGCTGGCGCCCCCTGCACGCACAGGCCCCCCGCCTCCGCCAGGGTCCTTGGGTGAGTGGCCCAGGGCTTCGGCCACATTCTTCAGGGCGGCAATGGGCGAGGGCACACCAGGGGTCTCAGCGGAGTACGGGCCGCCGGGTGCCACCCAGTGCCGTTGCTGCTGCTCCTCGGTGGTCATCTTCCCAGCCGCCTCGCCCTCCGGCTCGGGGGATGCCTTGCGACGGCGCGGCGTGGGCGCCAGGTTCCGGGATGGGGCTCGCGGCGGTGGGCCACAGAGAGCCGCAGGGGCCGGCTCTGGGTACTGCTGGGGCAGGGCCTCCGCGGGAGCTGGCTCGCGGAAGCTGCGGACGCCGTCGGTAAGCAGCTCGCCCAGCTGCCGCCATTCTCCTGAGCCATGCCGGCGTTCATATTCGAGGTACTTGAAGCCCGAAGAAGCCAGTGCCTTGCCCGGCTCCCGCAGAGCATCGTGGAACATCTGGCGAGCCACTGCCAGGACGCCGGCGTACACATTGCCGGAACCACAGGGGTATTCGGTGAAGAGCTTCAGCTCGAACTCGTATCCTGGAGGACGGGCAGTAGCATCGAAGGCGAACACTCGCCCCACCAGCCCGTGATCCTTCTTGAAGCGCACATTGAACGGGGCGCAGGCGGACAGCGCCAGTAGCTGTTCCCGCACTGCTTTGGGGCGCCCGTGCCATTCCTCTGCCCGGCCTCGCATGGCCTCGTTCAGTTCTGCCAGACAGTCCGCATTCCTCTGCTGCTTTTCTTTCTCGAAATCGGAGCCGAAGAGGGGACGGGCAGGACTCAAGCCGGGTGCCAGGGTCAGGCCTCGGCTTCCCAGGCCAGACACTGCAGCTGCCAGCAGCCCAGGGGGCATCAAGCCAGGCATGGAGCCAAGCAAGGCCCTTCGCGCCCCCTCAGCCACGGCCTCCTCACGGCCCAGCCCATTGGCCAGGCGGGACCCCAGGGTGTACTCCAGGGCGGGCGAGGGCAGGGGGAGGCGGCCCGATGATGTGGCCCTGTCATAGCGGTCCTGGCCCGAGACGCCACCGCCGGTCCCTGACGGCTGGGGCTGGGCCTGCGGGGGCGGCAGCTGGGGCCCCTGTGCGGCTGCCGCCGCCAGGTCCTTGGTGGCCGGGTGCTTAAGGGCCGGGGGCCCCGGCGAGCGGCCCTCGGGGAGCACGTGGCTGCGCTTGAGCTGGCGGGCGGCATCGATGAGCAGTTCGATGCGGTCTGCGCCCTCGAAGTTCACGCAGCCGCGACACACGGCCTCGCTGAAGTCCCACACCATGGCCCACGGCATCTTGGGCAGGTCGCACAGGTAGCACCACTGGCGGCGGGACGCCTGCACAGACGCCATGGCCCCAGTCCACGCGCCGCCCAGCTCCCGCGTTCCACCGGCCGCCGACGTGCGATCCGCGCCGCCAACGTTCGATCCGCGTCCCCGGGACAGCGCGAGCCACGGTCTGGCCTCCGGCTCGGCCTCCCCGCCGGATCCAGGCCCGGCCCCCCTTCCCCGCCCCCTGGGCCCTAAGCCTTTCTGCTCACTCCCGCCTCCCTCGCGAAGGCAGGCTGAAGCACGTCGGCGCCCCCGCCCGGTCCGGGCTCCGAGCCGAGGCGCACAGCTCGGGCCCCACGATGGGCCGCGAGCGCCGCCGCCTCGGGCTCCCGCCGCTCTCGCCGCCGCCGCTGCAACGGCCGCCGCCGCCTCCACCTCCTTCTTCTGCCCCAGAGGCCGCTTCGCAGGGAAAGTTACATAACACGCCGGCAAAGCCTTCTGGGAAACGTAGTCCCGCCGGGGCCGGCTCTTAAAGGGAACGGCGGGCAGACGCGGGCTGGGGAGGTCGTCGCCTCTCCCCGCGCAACCCTTACAACTCTCTCCGCGGGGCCGGAGTTCAGCGCGCCGCAAAATGCTGGGACACAAAGGTGGGAGGCGAGGATGCAATACGAATGATCAGAGCTACTCCGGATTCAGAAATTGTGGGGGTGGGTGGACAGGCTTCCGGGCTTCCAACTTCTGCTCCGATTTGCTGTGCAGCTTTAGGCAAAGTGTCTTGCCCTCTCTGAACCTCAGTTTCCCCGCCCAACAAAGGTGGGCCAATGACGGATTAGGAAAGTAGCAGCTTCTGGGGCGGGGCGGAGAAGCTCTGATTGGCTTCAGAACAGGGACGGGAAGCTGGCAACTAGGTGGGGGTGGGGGTGGCCACTTGGCACTTCGTCCTCTCCCCGGAATCCTAGATATATGCCTCTGGGGCCCGCCACAGCCAGAGAAGGGAGAGGACTAAGGGCTTCCGAGCCAGAGCCTTGTCTCAGTTTTTTCTCTGCTAAAGGAGTGGGGCGACTGGCCGCCCTCTAACCCTGTCCCAGCTCTGCCCGCGCGCTCTAGTCTGTAAAGGGTTACACCATCGGGGGCTCGGCGTCCCCCACCCGCTTCACTACAATTCCCAAAATGCACTGCGGGGCGGACAAAGTGACGCACTTCCGCCGTCTGGGAGGCTGGGGGAGGCCTTCCAGATTCACGCTGCCTTCCCGGCTACCTCCCCCCTTTTTCTGGGGGCTCTTTACGTGCATTCGGAGCATGGCGTTTGGGGGACCCTTATCCTCTGTTGCTCCCCAATTTGAGGGAAAAGTAAGGGGTTAAGAAGTGACAGGCAAGAGGAGGGAGTTGCTGGGGAAGGGCAAACACCAGACCAACCTTTCCCCAACGTTGAGCGCTCACTACCTGGAAGGCCCAATCAGGCTGTGAGGACCCTTCTTCTTTCCCAGGCACTGGGAACGGGACGAGGCTGTCTTTGGGGAAGGGCGGAGGCGGGTCTCCAGGTTCTAACCCACAACAGCCCCTTTCTCTGGGCCTAGGTCCGTGTTAGGTGCTCAAAAATATTTGAATGACGTACCAGTTGGCTGTGGTTTTGTCTAGTGAGGGGTTGCTTGTCCCTTCTCCTCCCGTCCCACTGGAACCGCAGCAGCTCTGATTCCGTTACCCAGACTTCACAATTTAAAAATGGTTTCACAATTTTGTCTACTACCTGTATTTGAACACTTTTCTCCCTTAAAAAAAAAAGATTTATCAGGCTGAAGTGGGAGGATTGCTTGAGCCTGGAGATAACAGGCTGCAGTGAACCATGATTGCGTCACTGCACTCCAGCCTGGGCAACAGAGCAAGACCCTGTCTCAAAAAAATAAATAGATTTATCTTTTTTTGCCTCATCCTAGGTAATACGTTCACAGTCATGGGTTTCATGTACTGTGGTTACCTTACAAAAAAATCAGTGAAAACTATCGACTCATTCAAGAGGACATTAATATGTCACTTAAAGTTGCCTTTGGGCTATTATTTACAAAACACTAATGGGAGTTAAGACTTCTGGCCAGATTCAGCCTTCAGGTGGACTGGATTGGCCTCTGACCAGCTGTGGCCTTGGGCAAGTTTCTGAACTTCTTGGAAAAAATTGAGACCCCCTCGAGTCTCTTTTTATTTGGGTACCTTCAGATTGAATGCAAACATGCATACAAATGCTTAGCTTGGTGCTTGGCACAGAAAAATGCCATAAATGGAAGTTGTTTTTAAGCTGGACAGTTATTCAAATATTCAACCCCTCTTCCGTGCTGGGAAATGCTGGGGACATAGCAGTGACTGAGACAGGCTTTACGCCTTGCCCCTGAGAAGCCCCAGCCTGGTGATGGAGGCAGATATTAAATTTACTCAAATGATGAACTAAAATTTGTGATGACTGTGGTGGGGAATGTGTATCAGGAAAAGTTTCCTGGCCAGGCATAGTGGCTCATGCCTGTAATCCCAGCACTTTGGGAGGCCGAGGAGGGCGGATCACTTGAGCTCAGAAGTTTGAGACCAGACTGGCCAACATGGTGAAACCTTGTCTCTACTAAAAATTAAAAAATTAGGGGGCCGTGTGTGGTGGCTCACGCCTGTAATCCCAGCACTTTGGGAGGCCGAGGCAGGCAGATCACGAAGTCAGGAGATCGAGACCATCCTGGCTAACACGGTGAAACCTCGTCTCTACTAAAAATACAAAAAATTAGCCTGGTGTGGTGGTGGGCACCTGTAGTCCCAGCTAATCGGGAGGCTGAGGCAGGAGAATGGCGTGAACCCAGAAGGCGGAGCTTGCAGTGAGCCAAGATCGCGCCACTGCACTCCAGCCTGGGCGACAGAGTGAGACTCCATCTCAAAAAAAAAAAAAAAAAAAAAAAAAAATTAAAAAAAGTTAGGCCGGGCGGTGGCAGTGGCTCACATCTATAATCCCAGTACTTTGGGAGCCCTATCACTTGAGGTCAGGGGTTCGAGATCAGCCTGGCCAACACAGTGAAACCCCCATCTCTACTAAAAAATACAAAAATTAGCCAGGTGTGGTGGCACACACCTGTAATCCCAGCTACTCAGGAGGCTGAGGCAGGAGAATTCCATGAACCCAGGAGACAAGTTCACACCACTGCACCTCCAGCCTGGGGGACAGATGCAAGACTCCGTCTCAAAAAACAACAAACAACAACAACAAAAAACAAAAAACTAACTAAATAAGTAAAAATACAAAAATTAGCCAGGTGTAGTGGTACACGCCTGTAGTCCCAGCTACTTGGGAGGCTGAGGCAGAAGAATCACTTGAACCCGGGAGGCAGAAGTTGCAGTGAGCCAAGAGCGCGCCACCGCACTCCAGCCTGGGCGACAGAGGGAGACTCTACCTCAAAAAAAGAAAAAAAAGAAAAGTATAATCTAATTACAGGAAGAAAGACTCTGACATCTTTATGTCCATTCTACAGATGAGGACACTGGAAGCCAATGGTTACACAGTTGGCCAGGGCAGCACCAGTACTTGAGCCACGTCTGAGTCCAGAGTGGTGGTGATTTTCTACTTTGTTACCTGGCCCTGCAGCAGAGTAAAAGAACCAGTTCTTGCCTGCATGACATTATGGGCAAATGTGCCTTAAATAGATAAAGGCCTTTGTTCATTTAGAATCACTATGAAAAAGAACCCAGCTGTGTGTGGTGGCTCATGCTTGTAATCCCAGCACTTTGGGAGGCCGAGGTGGGAGGACTGCCTGAGCCCATGAGTTCCAGATCAGCCTGGACATCATAGAAAACCCCATCTCTAGAAAAATAAAACAACTAGCTGAGCATGGTGGCACATGCCTGTGGTCCCAGCTACTTGGGAGGCTGAGGCAGGAGGATTGCTTCAGCCTGGGAGGTTGAGGCTACAATGAGTTGTGATCATGCCACTGCACTCCAGCCAGGGCAACAGAGCGAGATCCCATCTCAAAAAACAGAAAGAAAAGAAAAAAGAAAAGAAAGGAAAAGAAAAAGAACCACAGGACACTGAGAGAGACTCTAAGAGGCAAATCCATGTTAGCCTTGGGGAAGGAATCTAGGACTTTCTCCTGGAGGTGACATTTAGACTGGTATCTAAAGGATGAGTAGGAATAAGATTTCATGTAAACACAAGACTTGATGGCTTTAAGAATTAAAAAAAAAAAAAAGCTGGAAAACCACGAGCCTCCCGATTGCCTGCCTGTGGAGGGGGCGGGGCAGGTGTAGGTGCTGGTCCCCCAGGCCTGTCGCAGACAGAGCCTCAAGTAATTGTATTAAAAATAAGTTTATTGATATCTTGTCACCACTGGGAGAAAGGAGGGGGTTGAGCTCCGCAAGTCAGAGACAGCAGTGGTAGGCAGAGAACCCAACCTGTACCTCTCCCATCAGAACTCGGCGCCTCCTCTCCCTGGGGTATACACGGCTATATCCTCTTTGTCATCCATATTTTGATTTGTCTTACAACTCCCACCCGCTCCAAAGTCTGGGTTGGGGAGGTGGGGAGTCCCCCACGGGTCGATTCTCTTCAAGTCAAGAACAGGAACTGTTAGGGAAGGGGAGATGTGCAGACCCGAGAGGTTCCCTCCCCACCCCACATAGGGCAATAATAAATAACATGAAATTGATGGCTTAGAAGTCAGGGTTAAGGGAGGCAGCCAGGCAGACAGCACTGTACCAGAGAAAGGGGTTGGGGGGGCCCATTACAGAGGCCCCCCCAGAGAATCAGGCACTAACTAGCACAGGGAGTGGGTGCTCACGTCCCTGGAGCAGGGAGCTAGGGTGCAGCTGGGATGGGCAGAGAGCATCGCCCCCCTTGACTGCGCCAAGCTGGGGAGAGGGGGTGCAGGCAGGATCATAGATAGTAGATTTCACGGAGATTTCCATCGGCCGCGCCTTTTCCGTGTAGGGAAACCTTTTCTCCGCTTGTGTGGGGGGGAGTCGTGTGGAGGGAGCGGGGCTGGGGGTGGCCGGGGTGCCCCCTCCTCGCTCCTTGGGGCAATGATCACTCCCCTGGCTGCCACCACTGCCCCGTCCACCACAGCAGCCACCACGGACACGGGCTCTGGAGTGATCTCCACCTTGGGGGCTGGTGGGGGCAGGATGGGCCTGGGAGGTGGGGGTGGGGGTGGGGGTGGGGGCAGAGGTGGAGGCAGGGAGTCGACTGGGGTTCCTGGCAGAAGGGGCAGCAGAGCGCTGAGGGCCTCGCTCAGTTTGGCCAGTCCCTGTCGAAGGGTGCCGGCCAGCTCCCGGATGGCGTTGGCAGTCTCCTGCTGGGCCCGCAGGAAGTCCAGGGAGGGGTCTGAGGCTGAGAGCGTGGGTGGAGGCCGAGGAGGGGGTGGGGGGCTAGGGGGCGAGGGTGCCACTTGGGCCAGTGGCGGTGGGGGTGGCAGTGGAGGGGCTGGGGGTGGTGGAGACAAGGCCAGGCGAGGCAGCTGGACCGGCTGCAGGGCCGAAGGGGGTGGGGACTCACGCTCCTTGGGCCGTGGGCAGCCCCCTTCCTGGGGAGTGCAGGAGGGCCGGGCCCATGGCTCTGGGCTGCTGGAGCCCCCCTTGCTGTGGGCTGATGTATCTGTAGAGAGAGAAATACAGGTAAGGGGTGAGTGACCCTCGATGCTGCCTTGATTGCCCCTTTCCCCCTCCTTCCCTCACCTCCTCCCTACCCGAACCCAGAACTATCCTTCTCACCCCCCGCCCCCCAGCCCCAAGACAGTCTTGGTCTGTCACCCAGGCTGTAGTGCAGTGGTGCAATCTTGACTCACTGCACCTTCCACCTCCCAGGTTCAAGCGATTATCCTGCCTCAGCCTCCCGAGTAGCTGGGATTTCAGGTGCCCGCCACCACACCCGGCTACTTTTTGTATCTTTAATAGAGACGGGGTTTCACCATGTTGGCCAGGGTGGTCTCGAACTCCTGACCTCAGGTGATCCGCCCGCCTTGGCCTCCCAAAGTGCTGGGATTACAGGTGTGAGCCACCGCGCCTGGCCCCAGAATGATTCTTTTAAAACCTAAGTCAGATCATGCCTTGGAAGAGAAGCTCCATGGCAGGCCAGTCTTTGTACCCAGAGAAAGAGTCGTGCCAGCTTTAGTGGAAACAGGTCCTGGAAGTCCCTTGCTGGGCCAAGCAGCTCCCATCTCACTCACAGTAAGAGCCAACAGTTTTTTAATTTTTTTTTTTTTTTTTTTTGAGACAAAGTCTCACTTTGTAGCCTAGGCTGGAGTGCAGTGGCATGATCTCGGCTCACTGCAACCTCCGTCTTCCGGCTTCAAACAATTATCCTGCCTGAGCCTCCTGAGTAGCTGGGATTACAGGCAGGCGCCACCCCGCCCGGCTAAATTTTTGTATTTTTAGTAGAAATGGGTTTTGCCATGTTGGCCAGGTTGGTCTCAAACTCCTGACCTCAAGCAATCCACCCGCCTCGGCCTCCCAAAGTTCTGGGATTACAGGTGTGAGCCACTGCGCCCGGACAAGGGCCAACATTTGACGAGGCTCTGAACTCTATGGATACTGCACCCCACTGCTGGATCCTGAGGAAGTGAGAGAGGGGTCTGGGAGAGAGCTGGGGTGGCTGGGTACTGGTGGACACTTCCCTGAGACTCTCTCCAACCAGGACAGCAGGATTTTCCAGTTCAGCCCCCAGCCTGGTAGGTTTCCTCAGTCTGTACCCACCTGGGGTCTCATTCATGCTCATGGGCTTGAACAGTTTGCATATAGGGGCTCCCAGCTTCCTGGGCTCAGCCTGAACCTCTCGCCTGGGCTCCAGACTCCTGTCTCCAGCTGTGTACGCTCAATTGTCGAAAAACACCCCAAACTCACTTGCTCGGAGCTGGGCTTCTGATCCTCCCCCAACCTGCTCCTTCCTCAGCCACCCCCATCTCAGCTGATGCAGCTCCATCCTCCCAGCTGCTCAGGTTAAACACCTTCGCTGTTTTGTTTACTAAGACACCATCCGCATACAGAAGCTATCGTCTCTGCCTTCAAATTAAATACATCCAACTTCTTTGTCCATGGTCCCCCACCCTGCTCCAACTGCCAGCATCTCCCACCAGGACCACTGCAGTCATCGCCTCCCTGAGGGCTCTCTGCTTCCACCCCTGACCCTGACAGTATCTTTTTCCACCAGCAGCCTGAGGGGTCCAACTAAAATACAAGTCAGTTGGGCTACGGGAAACAGGCTAGTCACAAAGAACCACAGATCACAGGGGCCATTTATATGAAATGTCCAAAATCGGGAAATTTGGCCACGTGTGGTGGCTCATGCCTGTCATCCCAGCACTTTGGGAGGCCGAGGCGGGTGGATCACCTGAGGTCAGGACTTCAAGACCAGCCTGGTCAACATGGTGAAACCCCATCTCTACTAAAAATACAAAAAATTAGCCGGGCATGGTGGCATATGCCTGTAATCCCAGCTACTGGGGAGGATGAGGCAGGAGAATCGCTTGAACCTGGAAGGTGGAGGTTGCAGTGAGCCAAGATCACGCTATTGCACTCCAGCCTGGGCAACAGAGCGAGACTCTGTCTCAAAAATAAAAATAGGCCGGGTGCGGTGGCTCACGCCTGTAATCCCAGCACTTTGGGATCTGAGGTGGGCAAATCACCTGAGGTCGGGAGTTTGAGACCAGCCTAACCAACATGGAGAAATCCTGTCTCTACTAAAAACACAAAGTTAGCTGGCGTGGTGGTGTGTGCCTGTAATCCCAGCTACTCAGGAGGCTGAGGCAGGAGAATCGCTTGAACCTGGGAGGCAGAAGTTGCGGTGAGCTGAGATTGCATCATTGCACTCCAGCCTGGGCAACAAGAGTGAAACTGTCTCAAGAAAAAAAAAAAAAGGCAAATCTATAGAAACAGAAAGTAGATGAGTGGCTGCCAGGGGCTGGGGGAAGATGGGGAAGATGAGAGATTGGGGATGGCTAAGAGGTGCAGGGTTTCTTTCTGGAGTGATAAGAATGTTCTAGGCCGGGCGCGGTGGCTCACGCTTGTAATCCCAGCACTTCGGGAGGCCGAGGTGGGCGGATCACGAGGTCAGGAGATCGAGACCACGGTGAAACCCCGTCTCTACTAAAAATACAAAAAAATTAGCCGGGCGTGGTGGCGGGCGCCTGTAGTCCCAGCTACTC
>NW_026652290.1:92805824-92834013 GCF_009828535.3 Hylobates moloch
GATCTCGGCTCACTGCATCCTTAATCTCCCCAGCTAAGCGATCCTCCCATCTCAGCCTCCTGAGCTGCTGGGACACAGATGTGTGACCCCACCACAGGCTAATTTCATTTTCTCGTAGAGATGAGGTCTCACTATTTTCCTCAGGCTGGTCTCAAACTCCTGGTCTCAAGCAAATCGTATACTTTGAGGTGATTGTATAGTATGGAAATTATATCGCCATATATATATTTTTTCTTTTCTTTTTTTTTTTTTTTTTTTGAGATGGAGTCTCATTCAGCTACCCAGGCTGGAGCACAGTGGTGCAATCTCGGCTCACTGCAACCTCTGCCTCCAGGGTTCAAGAGATTCTCCACCCTCAGCTGCCTGAGCAGCTGGGACTATAGGTGCACACCACCATGCCCAGCTAATTTTTGTATTTTTAGTAGAGACGGGGTTTCACCATTTTGGCCAGATGGTCTCAATCTCTTGACCTTGTGATCCGCCCGCCGTAGCCTCCCAAAGTGCTGGGATTACAGGCATGAGCCACCGCGCCCAGCCTTATATCGCAATATAATTGTTTAAAAAAACACAAGTCAGATATTGTTTCTATGCTCAAACCGTCCTGTGGCTCCCACCTCACTCAGGATAAAAGCAAAGTCCTTGAGGCCTCTAGGGCCCTGCACGATCTGCCCCCATCGCCTTCCTGACCTCAGCTCCCATCCCTCCCTCTTGGGTTACCTGGCTGTAGCCACACCGGCCTCCTTGCTGATCCTCAAACACATCAGGCCTACTTCTTTTCTTTTTCTTGAGACGGAGTCTCATTCTGTCGCCCAGGCTGAAGTGCAGTGGTGCAATCTCAGCTCACTACAACCTCTGCCTCCTCGGCTCAAGCGATTCTCTCACCTCAGCCTCCTGAGTAGCTATAGCTGGGACTACAGGTGTGCACCACCACGCTTGGCTAATTTTTGTTTTGTTTTTGTAGAGACAGAGTTTTGCTATGTTGCTCAGGCTGGCCCTGTCCCCTTCTTTTTTTCTCCCCTAACCCTACCTGATTCCTCTCTCAGCACTTATCTCCACCTGGCACGGTATGGCTCTGTGTCTGCTGTCTGTCTCCTCCTCCTGATGTCAGCTCCATCAGGCAGGGCTTTGTATTGCTCCCTTCTGTTTACCCGGTGCCTAGAACGATGTCCAGCACAACATTTTTTCTTTAATGAGAAAAGAACTGGGGCTTCCAGAGACTCAGCGCTGACTGGGTCCCAGGCCCCAGAGCGCCCAGCACCCACAGGAGAAAGTCCAGCCTCTTCCCACAGCTATGGGGCCTCAGCGCTTGCCCCCAACTCCTCCTTTCTGTCTTCCCACGTGTCGTTCCCTGGGCCAGGCTCACACTGCCTCTTGCATCAGCTTGGATGTTTTTTCAGACGTTCCTTCCTCGGGGAAGCTGGCCTCCTGCTTCTTGGCCAAATCAGATCACCCTGCTCTTCTCTCAAAAACAGCCAGCCAAAGAAAGAGAGAAGATAGAGAAAAAAAAATAACAAAAGCAAAAAACCAACCATCCAGGCTGGGCGCGGTGGCTCAGCCTGTAATCCCAGCACTTTGAGAGGCCCAGGCAGGTGGATCACCTGAGGTCAGGAGTTTGAGACCAGCCTGGCCAACATGGTGAAATCCCATCTCTACTCAAAATACAAAAATTAGCCGGGTGTGGTGGTACACGCCTGTGATCTCAGCTACTCAGGAGGCTGAGGTACAAGAATCGCTTGAACCCTAGAGGCCGAGGTTGCAGTGAGCCGAGATCACACCATTGCACTCCAGCCTGGGTGACAGAGCAAGAACCTGTCTCAAAAACCAACAAGCAAGCAAACAAATCAGCCACCTCCTACCCTGACTGCTAGGGGTCCAGCCTCCCTGGGCCAGCCACCAGCAGGACGTAGGGAGGCTGGGAGAGAGATGAGCACAGCGGACAGTGACAGGACACCTGCTCCCGCCAGGCCCTGGGCTAAGCTTCCCTCTTACGTGATTTCACCTAGTCTTCCCAGCCATTCTCTGGGGTAGGTGCTACCATGATCATCGCCCCATTTTATAGATGAGGTGATTTGAGGCTCAGAGAGAGGTGTCATGGAGTGATATGCAGAAAAGGGATTTGAACCCAGGTTGACTCCAGAGTCCGTTCTTTTGTTTGTTTTATAGAGATGGGAGCCTTGCTATATTGCTCAGGCTGGTCTCAAACTCCTGGCCTCAAATGATCCTCCCACCTTGGCCTTCTAAAGTGCTAGGATTATCGGTGTGAGCCACTGCTCCTGGCCAGAGTCCATGGCCTTTTTTTTTTTTTGAGATGGAGTCTCATTCCATCACCCAGGCTGGAGTGCAATGGCGTAATCTCAGTTTCCACCTCCCAGTGCAAGCAATTCTCCTGCCTCAGCCTCCTGAGGAGCTGGAATTATAGGCATGTGCCACCATGCCTGGCTAATTTTTGTATTTTTAGTAGAGACAAGGTTTCACCACATTGGCCAGGCTGGTCTCAAACTCCCGGCCTCAAGGGATCCACGTACCTCGGCCTCCCAAAGTGCTGGAATTACAGGTGTGAGCCACCACACCAGGCCAGAGTCCATACTCCTAACCATTCCTTGGGCAAGGGCTGTGGGCCTGGGGTGTGGGTGTGGGTGTGGGTGTGGGTGGCAAATCTTCCTTATAAGGAATGTGGGAATTGCAGAAATGTGGCTTTTCCAGTCTACTGAGTAAAAAGGAACAGAAAGTAGCCCAGCCTTCACGCCCACAAGGCTCACAGGAGTCACAGAAGTGCCCCTGCAAGAGTTTTGTCTTTGGTTGTTTTGAGGAAGGGTCTCACTGTGTTGCCCAGGTTGGAGTGCAGTGGTGCGATCATGGCTCACTGCAACCTCCGCCTCCCAGGTTCAAGGGATCCTCATGCCTCAGCCTCATGTGTAGTTGGGACCAAGGCACCGTGCCACCATGCCTGGCTAATTTTTGGATAATTTTGTAGAGATGGGGTCTTACTTCGTTGCCCAGGCTGGTCTTGCCCTCCTGGGATCAAGCAATCCTCCCACCTCAGCCTCCCAAAGTTCTGGGACTACAGGCATGCCTCTGTGCCTGGCTTCACTGTTTAAAAGTTAAAATCATATTTATTTGCAAACTTTGGATCTCAGTTTCCCTACTTGTTTTTTTTTTTTAAGACGGAGTCTCGCTCTGTCACTCACGCTGGAGTGCAGTAGCACCATCTCGACTCACTGCAACCTCCACCTCCCAGGTTCAAGTGATTCTCCAGCCTCAGCCTCCTGAGTAGCTGGGACTACAGGTATGTGCCACCACGTCCAGCTAATTTTTGTACTTTTTAGTAGAGACGGGGTTTCGCCATGTTGGCCAGACTGGTCTTGAACTCCTAACCTCAGGTGATCCACCCGCCTTGGCCTCCCAAAGTGCTGGGATTACAGGCATGAGCCACCGCAGCTGGCCCTCAGTTTCCCTACTTGTAAATGAGCGTGTGAGCTGGTACTACACAGAGTGCTGGGATTGCAGGCGTGAGCCACCATGCCAGGCCTGTGTATGGTTCTTTTTTTTTTTTTTGAGACGGAGTTTCGCTCTTGTTGCCCAGGCTGAAGTGCAATGGCGTGATCATGGCTCACTGCAACCTCTGCCTCCCGGGTTCAAGCAATTCTCCTTCCTTAGCCTTCCTGAGTAGCTGGGATTACAGGCATGCGCCACCATGCCTGGCTAATTTTGTATTTTTAGTAGAGACGGGATTTCTCCATGTTGGTTAGGCTGGTCTCGAACTCCCGACCTCACGTGATCCGCCTGCCTCAGCCTCCCAAAGAGCTAGTATTACAGGCGTGAGCCACTGCGCCTGGCCAGGCCTGTGCAAGGCTCTAATCGAGGATGCTCTATGCGTGTTCCTGCCTCAGAGCCTTTGCACGTGCTGTTTCCTCTAGCAGGAGTGCCCTTCTCCCAGATGTCTGTCAGGCTTACTCTATTCCCATCTCTACTTGAATTTCACCTCCTCATAGAAGCCCTCCCTGATTACCCTGTCTGTATAGCCTTCCATGACTCATCATCCTCTGAATATGACTTATTTATCCTCTTAGTTCTCACCACCTCCTGGTATACAGTCTGTTTTGGGACTTCTTTGTGGTCTGTTTCCTCCAACTACATAGAATGTCAGCTCCAGGCCGGGTGTGGTGGCTCACGCCTGTAATCCCAGCACTTTAGGTGGCCAAAGCGGGCAGATCACCTGAGGTCGGGAGCTCGAGACCAGCCTGACCAACATGGAGAAACCCCGTCTCTACTAAAAATACAAAATTAGCCAGGCATGGTGGCGCATGCCTGTAATCTCAGCTACTCGGGAGGATGAGACAGGAGAACTGCTTGAACCTGGGAGGCGGAGGTTGCGGTGAGCCGAGATCGCGCCATTTCACTCCAGCCTGGGCAACAACAGCAAAACTCAGTCTCAAAAAAACAAAAAACAAAACCAAACAAACAAAAAAGAATGTCGGCTCCATAAGGGAAGGGGATTTTGTCTTTTTCTCTACATTATTCCCTGCACCTACCACAGTGTCTGCCTTGGATGAGGTTCTCAATATATATTTGCTAAATGAGTGAATGAAGTGGTAACAAGTTTCTGAAAAAATAAGTTGGCCATCTCTGCTCTGGTCCTTTGGGGCCATCTCACAGATGGAAACACTGAGGTTTGATTCAAGGTTTGAGAACAAGGGGTCCCATGTGATTGTGTCACCTTCCTGCTTAAGAGATTTTCATGCCTCCTGAATGCCCTCAAGAGCAAGTCCAGGCCGGGCATGGTGGCTCAGGCCTGTAATCCCAGCACTTTGGGAGGCTGAGGTGGATCACCTGAGGTCAGGAGTTCGAGACCAGCCTGGTCAACATGGTGAAATCCCGTCTCTACTAAAAATACAAAAATTACCTGGGCATGGTGGCAGGCGCCTGTAATCCCAGCTACTCAGGAGGCTGAGGCAGGAGAATCACTTGAACTTGGGGAGGCGGAGGTTGCAGCAAGCCAAGATTTTGCCACTGCACTCCAGCCTGGGCAACAGAGCGAGACTCCGTCTCAAAACAAAAAACAAAACAAAAAAATAGTAAGTCCAAATCCCTGACCTTGACTGCCAAGCCACGTGTAGTCTAATTCTGGCACACTCATTAACTCCTGGTCAATATTAACTCTTGTTATTGCTGGGCAATCTTGCTCAGTGGTTAAGTGCCATGGACTAGGGGTTGGACGCACACTTATGTTTGAGTCCTGACTCTGTCACTTACTTGCTGTATGACCTTGGGTGGGTGAATGAACCTCTCTGAATCACATAATCTTGAACTGTCTTGTTTGATCATGCCCATGTTCCTCCCCTTCTCCAAACTCTTCAGTGGCTCCTCATAGCAGTCAGGATAAAATCCAAACTCCTCACCTTGGCCTAAAGGCCCAGTATGGTCTGGCCTTTGCTGACCTTTCTGAACTCATCTCAAAATGTTACTTGTCTTCAACCTTTCCACTCTACACCCTTTTCCCCGCAACTTCTTTTAGTTTCCCAAATTGGCCAAGCTTTCTTGCCTCCAAGCCATTGTACATGCTGTTCCCTCTACCAAAAATACTTTCCCAGTTCTTCTTCATTCTTACTCTTTGCATCTCAGCTCTGATGTCCCCTCCTCCAGGAAGCCCTCCTGGACACCCCCCCCCATACCCACCTCCCCACCGAAATCAGAAACCCCCTCTGGGCTCCCACAGTCCCTAGGATCCCCTACCCCAGCCCTGCTCCTTCAAGTCATCACTGTCTTCCCCACCCCCCTACTAGACTGGCTCAGTCATCCATGTGTCCCCAACCTCATCGAGCATGGGGCAGGTGCTCAGGGAACGGCTGTAGAAGAAATAATCCAGAATCAAGGCTAAGCAGGAAGTTTCTGTAGTCAGCTCTCCACACCTCTATCCAAGGTATGACCTTGGGAAAATTACCAAACATGTCTGAGTCTTTTATTTATGAAATAGTATGCATCTCACCGCATTGATGATTCTATCAAGAACTAACAATGAGAGTTGAGGAGGTGCTGAACTAAGCAACTTACCCATATTAGCTCATTTAATCTTCACAGCAACGCTTTGAGGTGCAGGCTATTTTTATCTCCATTTTACAGATGCAGCAGCTGAAGTGCAGTAACTTACTCAGATGACACAGTTGAGTGGCAAAGTTGTGATCGGAGCCCAGGCAGCCTGCCTCCAGAGTCACTACTCGACACTGCATTTAATGAAATCCTGCCTGTGCTGATGATCCCAGGTGTGGACCTGAGTCAGGCCTCCTAAGTCTGGTTCCATTCCTGACTCTTTGGTAGTTACTAGCTATTGGAACTGAGGCAAGTCATTTCATTTTTCTGAGCTTCAGTTTCCCTAGCTATAAAATGGGGTGAAGGACAGCATCCACCTCACAGGGCTGCAGCAAGGCTTTGATGAAACAGGTAAAAGGCTTGGAACAGCGCAGGCACACAGCCGACTCTGAAGACACTCACCTGCACGTCGATCCTCCCGGCGGTCTTCCGACAACACGTAGCGCTGGGGGCAGGCGCTTAGGGGCGGCGGCTGTGAAGAGGGGGCCGCAGGGGGCTCCTCCGCCCCAGCACCTGCCCCTGGCGCCGCCACACCTGGCCCCAGGATGGCAAAAATGGTCTCCTCTTCCGCGGAGAAGGCGTCCTCCGCGGCGGGCCCGGCGCCCTGCGTGGAGTGCGGCACGCGAGCAAGCTTCTCCTTGGTGCGGCGCTTGAAGTCGTTCCAGCGCTTCTGCACCTCCTGGCCCGTGCGCTTCCAGCTGGTGATACCGTTGATCTTGGCGGCGATGCCGTCCCACACGCGCCGCCGCTCTGCCACGCTCACCCGACGGCTCTGCGCGCCGTAGAGCTGCGGGTAGTGGGCGCGCACCTCGCGGATCAGGATCTGGTTCTCTTCGAATGAGAAGCGCGGCTTGCGCAACCGGGTGGTTTCCTCCGCTTCGCCCGCCGCCGCCGAGGCCATGGCGCCCCCCGACGCCGCCGTCCTGCTGTCTGGCGCATGGGGGGCGCCGGCGCTGCGGGCAAAGGGCGCATGGGGCTGGCTGGGGCTGGGGGGTCCCCCCGCCGCCGCCTCGCCCGGACCGCCGGGCCGAGAGCTCCTTAGTTCCCGGGGGCAGGAGTGGGGGCGGGGGGCGGGCGGGGGCGACGGGCACCCGGGGAAGTCGGAAGCGCCTAAGAATAGCTGATACCGGCTGAGCGCTCGGCTCGGACTTCGCGCGGCGCGAAGTGCCACGCTGAAGAGTTGATAGAAATTGGGGGAGGGTCTGGAGGGATGGAAGGAAAGGAGGAAAAGTGCGAGGAGAGGAGGTGTCTGCAGGAGTTAGAGAATGGGGGCACGGGAGGACAGGAAATGGACGGAGGATGGGGGTGCCTCGTGGGGGGGTCTTAGATGCATGAAGATAAGGAGATGCGGAAGGGGGGATGCAGCAAGAAGGGGGGGAATCTGGAGCAGAGGAGGCGCTCTAGGGGCTCTAGGAGGCAACGGGGCGTCTGTAAGACCGATATGAGAAGGGCCCTTAGAGGGGATGTCCAGGAATAATGGTGAGGTGGGAGCTCCTGTATCACTGGAAGAGCTGGAACGATCAAATATTAGGGATCAGGGTCTGCGAGGATTGTGGGGGCTCTGGGGATTGCCAGAAATTAAGGGGAGTTCTGGAGGCAACGGGGGTCCCGTATCACAAGGAGACAGCGGAGGCTACGGGGGACGGCAGGGAGAGCGAGGGTCGCGGAGGGTGGGGACCGAGTCGGGCCACGGGTCACTCACCGGCGCCGCCGCAGCCGCCGGTGGGTCAGGGCTCGGGCTTCTGCGGCCTGTTCCCACCCCCCGCCTCCCTCCCTCCCCTCTTTCGGCCCCGCCTCCGGCCGCCCCGCATGCCAAGGCGCAGGCGCGACCAGGGCCAGTCGGCCCCAATGCCCTTACCGCCTGGGTTTCATTCCCACCTACCCCAGCACAGCGCAGGCGTAGAACTGCGCTCCGCCGAGCCCCACCAGCAGGCCGCAACTGCGCAGCCGCAACGTTAGCGCCGCGCTGGTACCCCTAGCCTTCTGGGGTCACAACGGCGCACGCGCAAAACTCCGTCGCGCGCATGCGCGTGCCTCGGGTCGTACCCGGGACCTGGTTTCGGCGCAGGCGTTGCGAGCCTGGATGGGAGAGATGCTGGGAGCGCGCCAGTACCCAGCCTTTCGGACAGTCTTCCAGCCCACCCTGCCCTCTAACTATGCAACTGTCCCTTTCTCTAGGAGAAAGAGGAGGGAGGCAGCGCTGAAATTAAGGGCTTTGTCTCCTTGACAACTGTGTGGGTGGGGTGGAGGCGTGAGGAAACCGCTTTGCCTCCTGGCTTGCCCGCCCCTGCACTGGGCCACTCCAGAGCTTCCTACCTCGCACCCCTAGAGGTTGGGCGTCCTGGGGATGTCCCGCCCCGGGCGGATGCAGTAACCATAGCAACCCACAAGCCTTCCAATCACGCCTTGGGGGTCCCTCTGTGCGCACCTTTACCTCGAGGAGCGGGGAAGAGAAGAGGGAAGAGATTCTTGGCTGGTAGGAAGGGAGATCCTGACGCCGGCACGACTTTAAGCAAGTGCAGGGAGACAGGAATGAAGCCAGAACGCAGGTGGGTTGAGCCGCATGGCAGGATGATGGAGCTCAGTCCGGCTGAGAAATGTGTTCGCTAGCATCCTGCAGGAGTCCTCAAGGTCATTCGACAAGGGGTGCTTCATTCATCGACTCAATAAATATACATGAGCACTTACACAGTTCCTGGTACAATGATCATAAAAGCTAAAATCCGTAGCCTGGGCCGAGCGCGGTGGAGTTGACGCCTGTAATCTCAGCACTTTGGGAGGCCAAGGCGGGCGGATCACCTGAGGTCAGGGGTTCGAGACAAGCCTGGCCAACATAGTGAAACCCCATTTCTACTGAAAATACAAAAATTAGCTGGGCATGGTGGTGCATGCCTGTAATCCCAGCTACTCGGGAGGCTGAGGCACGAGAATCGCTTAAACCCGGGGGGCGGAGGTTGCAGTGAGCTGAGATTGCACCACTGCACTCCACCTGGGCAACAGAGTGAGACTCCGTCTCAAAAAAAAAAAAAAAATACGTACTTGTAGTCCCAGCTACTTGGGAGGCTGAGGCGGGAGGATCGCTTGAGCCCAGGAGTTGTAGGCTGCAGTGAGTTATGATCAGGCCACTGCCCTCCAGCTTGGGCAACAGAGTGAGACCCTGTCTCAAAAGAAGAGAGAGAGAAAAAAAGGCCCCTTTGCCTGCTGTGTGGAGGGTGGGTGGGAGGGAGCAAGACTACTGGGCAGAGTCAAAAAAAGTCATGAGCAGGGGTAAGAAAAGGATTAAGAAAGGGGGGGAGACTAGAATAAGACAGGGACAGTGTCAAGGGGGGACACGGAAAGACATTTGAGAGAATATATGGAAAGCATGGTGAGTGTTGCGCTAGCGAGGAAAAGGAAGATGTCTAGGTGAAACCCAAGTCTCTGGCCCAGGTTACTACTTGGGGGTGTGGGGTCAGGTAAGATATGGTGAATGTAAGGCTGGGCGCAGTGGCTCACGCCTCTAATCCCAACACTTTGGGAGGCTAAGACAGGTGGATCATCTGAGGTCAGGACTTCGAGACCAGCCTGGCCAACATGGTGAAACCCTGTCTCTACTAAAAATACAAAAAAAAAAAAAAAATTAGCTGGGTGTGGTGGCGTGTGCCTGTAATCCTAGCTACTCGGGAGGCTGAGGCAGGAGAATCTCTTGAGCCTAGGAGGCACAGATTGCAGTGAACCGAGATCTCACCACTGCACTCCAGCCTGGGTGACAGAGTGAGACTCTGTCTCAAAAAAATAAAAAAAAGGCTGGGCGTGGTGGCTCACGCCTGTAATCCAGCACTTTGGGAGGCCGAGGCAGGTGGATCATGAGGTCAGGAGATTGAGACCATCCTGGCTAACATGGTGAAACCCTGTCTCCACTAAAAATACAAAAAATTAGCCGGGCGTGGTGGCAGGCGCCTGAAGTCCCAGCTACTTGGGAGGCTGAGGCAGGAGAATGGCGTGAACCCGGGAGGCTGAGCTTGCAGTGAGCTGAGATCGCACCACTGCATTCCAGCCTGGGGGACAGCGTGAGACTTTGCCTCAAATAAATAAATAAATAAATAAATTAATTAATTAATTAAATTTAAAAAATAAGAACAAAAAAAAACCACAAACAAAAAAAGATATGTGAGTGTAAAGTGACCAACAGGTTGAACTGTTTCCCCCCCAAAAGAGAGGCTGAAGTCCTGATGCCCCAGTGCTTCAGAATGTGACCTTATTTGGAACTAGGGTCCTTGGAGAGGGAATTCTTTAAGATGAGGCCATACCAGTGTAGGGTGGACCCTTCAATTCCTCATTCTTGGTGTCTTTATAAGAAGAGGAGACACACAGGGAAGACAATTCTATGGTGACAGAAGCAGAGATGGGGGTGATGCAGCCACAAGCCCAGGAAGGCCCTGTGCTATCAGAAGCTGGAAGAAGCCAGGAAAGATCACCCCCTAGAGCCTTGTCGGGAGTGAGGCCACGCCCATGCCTTGATTTCGGGTTTTCAGCCTGGTGAATCTGGGAGACAATACGTTTCTCTCTCTCTCTCTCTTTTTTTTTTTGAGATGGAGTCTTGCTCTGTTGCCCAGGCTGGAGTACAGTGGCACCATCTCGGCTCACTGCAGCCTCCGCCTCCCGGATTCCAGCGATTCTCCTGCCTCAGTCTCCCGGGTAACTGGGATTACAGGCGTATGCCACCATGCCCAGCTAATTTTTGTATTTTTAGTCGAGATGGGGTTTCACAATGTTGGCCAGGCTGGTCTTGAACTCCTGACCTCAGGTGATCCGCCTGCCTTGGCCCCCCAAAGTGCTAGGATTGTAGGTGTGAGCCAACGTGCCTGGCCATGTTTCTCTTGTTTTAAACCACCCAGTTTGTGGTACCTTGTCATGGCAGCCACAGGAAACAAATGCACTGGGGACCCCGGGGAGGTATTCAGGGAGCTGCTGGCTCCACGGCAGTCCAGGCAGAGAGTTGAGTCTAAATCTGGCTTGGGGTTTATGAGACAGTGGGAGGTGGAGAGCCACAGGCAGTGGGGTATGGAGCTCCACAGATGTGGGTAGCTGGAAGCTGGATGCGGGAAGTCAGAGGGCAAGACTCCTGGGATGAGGGTGGGTCAGGGAAGGCTTTCTAGGGCCACATTTTCTTTCTTGTCTTGCCTCTTTTTTCTTTTCTTATCTTTTCTTTTCTTGACAGAGTTTTGCTCTTGTCGCCCAGGCTGGAGAGCAATGGTGTGATCTCGGCTCACAGCAACCTCTGCCTCCCTGGTTCAAGCGATTCTCCTGTCTCAGCCTCCCAAGTACCTGGGACTACAGGGGCACACCACCACACCCGGCTAATTTTTGTGTTTTTAGTAGAGATGGGGTTTCACCCATGTTGGCCAGGCTGGTCTCAAACTCCTGACCTCAGATGATCTGCCTGCCTTGTCCTCCCAAAGTGCTAGCTGGGATTACAGGCGTGAGCCACTGTGCCTGGCCAAGGGCCACATTTTCAAAACTGTGAGTTGTGAGCTTTTTTTTTTTGAGGCAGAGACTTGCTCTTTGGCCCAGACTGGAGTGCAGTGGTACAATCATGACTCAAACTTCCAGGCTCACCCTCCCACCTCAGCCTCCAGAGTAGCTGGAACTATAGGCACACACCACCATGCCCGGCTGTTTTAAAATTTTTTGTAGAGACAAGATCTCACTGTGTTGCCCAGGCTGGTCTCAAATTCCTGGGCTCGAGCAATCCTCTGGGAGGCCTCAGCCTCCCAGAGTGTTGGGATTACAGGCGTAAGCCACTGAGTCCAGCCCAAACTGTGAATCTTGACCCATTAGTGAGTCCAGGAATACTTAGGGAGTTGCAAGGAGAGATATTTAGGAGAAAGCATGGACAGGACTTGGAGCCTGATGGGCTGTGAGGGGTGAGGGACGAAGCCTAGATCTCTGGCCCTGGAGACAGGGTACATTACATGGTAGGGCCGCCCAAGATGGCGACTTGAGGGGTAGCAGGCATGGGGGTAAGATGCTGAAGTGGTTTGGGATGTGGTGGGTATGAAAGGCCTGGGGAGGTTTGGGGAATGAAGAAGAGCGTCCAGGATCCCATCAGGTACATGGAAGAGGGCTGGAGGCAGAGGTGGAGTGGAAGCTAAATTTTTGTTTTGTTTTGTGTTGTTTTAATGCTAAAAGAAATGGGTGCAACAAGCATATTAAGTGCTGCCCTAGGGCTGGGCCTGGTTGCTCATGCCTGTAATCCCAGCACTTTGGGAGGCTGAGGTAGGAGGATTGCTTGAGGCCAGGAGTTCAGGCTGCAGCAAGCTCTTATCTTGCCACTGCACTCCAGCCTGGACGACAAAGCGAGACTCCGTCTTTTCTTTTCTTTTCTTTTTTTTAATTCAAAAGATAGAGACGAGGTCCGGCTACATCACCCAGGCTGGTTTTGAACTCCTGGGCTCAAGTGATCCTGCTGCCTCAGCCTCCCAAAATGCTGGGATTACAGGTGCGAGCCACTGCACTGGCTGATACCCTGTCTTAAAAAAAAAAAAAAGTGGCCAGGCATGGTGGCTCATGCCTGTAATCCCAGCACTTTGGGAGGCTGAGGCGGGTGGATGATGAGGTCAGGAGTTCAAGACCAGCCTGGCCAACATGGTGAACCCCTGTCTCTACTGAAAATATACAATTAGCCGAGTGTGGTGGTGCACGCCTATAATCCCAGCTACTTGGGAGGTGGAGGCAGGAGAATCGCTTGAACCAGAGCGGAGGTTGCAGTGAGCTGAGATGGTGCCACTGCACTCTAGCCGGGCAACAAGAGTGAAACTCCGTCTCAAAAAAAAGAAAAAAAAGTGCTGCTGTAGGCACCTGGGATACAGCAGTGAATAAAATACTGAACTCCACTCTCAGAGCTTCCTTTCTAGCTGGGGATGGGGGATGGACAGGAAGTAGCTCACTTTATCAATCAGGGATCACACAGAGGAACAGAGCCAGTAGGGGGTATGTATGAAGTGATCTGTTGCAAGGAATTGCCTTACAGGATTGTAGGGCTGGCTAAGCAACTTCAAAATCCATACACAGGGCACCATCGGAAAGTGCAGGCTGGAGCTTTGGGCATGAACTGAAGCCACTGTCTACAGGCAGAATTTCCTCAGGGAAGCTTCGGCTCTGCTCTGAAAACCTTTTGACTGATTGCAGCAGGTCCACTTAGATTATTATTATTATTTATAGAGACGGAGTCTTGCTCTGTCGCCCAGGTTGGAGTGCAGTGGCACGATTTCGGCTCACTGCCAACCTCCGCTGCCCCAGTTCAAGCAATTCTCCTGCCTCAGCCTCCTGAGTAGCTGGGACTACAGGCGCCCACCACCACGCCCAGCTAATTTTTTTGTATTTTTAGTAGAGACAGGGTTTCACCATGTTGGCCAGGCTGGTCTCGAACTCCTGACCTCAGGTGATCCGCCTGCCTCGGCCTCCCAAAGTGTTGGGATTACAGGCGTGAGCCACTGCACTGGCCTATTATTATTATTACTTGAGACAGAGTCTCACTCTGTCACCCAGGCTGGAGTGCAGTGGTGCGAACTCGGCTCACTGCAACCTCCGCCTCCCAGGTTCAAGCGACTCTCCTGCCTCAGCCTTCCAAGTAGCTGGGACTACGGGTGCCTGCTACCATGTCTGGCTGACTTTTGTATTTTTAGTAGAGACAGGGTTTCACTATGTTGGCCAGTCTGGTCTTGAACTCCTGACTTCAGGGGATCCACCTGCCTTGGCCTCCCAAAGTGTTGGGATTACAGGTATGAGCCACCGCCCCCTCAGATTATCTAGGATAAATTTCCTTCCTTAAGGTAAACTAATTATAGTCTTTAATCACATCTGTGAGATATCTTCACAGCAGCAGCTGGATTCATATTTGACTGAATGGGGACAGCGGTCTAGACAAGCTGACACGTGAAACTGACCATTACGACCAGAGACATGATAAACAACTTGGCCACGTGGCATGTTAGATGGTGGTAAGTGCTAAGGAGGAAAGAAAAGTAGAGATGGGTTGGAGGGATCAGGAATATGTGGGTGGGAAGGCCTCGGGGAGAAGGTGGCCTTTGAGCAAAGGCTTGCAGGAAGTGGCAGAGTAGGTCATGTGGGTATCTGGGCCAAGAGCTGTCCAAGGAGCCAGAAGGGTGAGTACAAAGGCCCCGAGGCCAGAATGTTCCAGAAGTGTTCGGGGAACAGCTTAGAGGCCAAAGTGGCTGGAGAAGACCGAGCAAACGGGAGAGGGTGGGAAAAGAGCCAGACTTGGGTGAGAGGCAGATTGTGTGGGGCCTTGTGGGCTGAGATGAGGATTTTGGCTTTTAGTCGGAGTGAGACAGTGACCACAGGAGGGCTCTGAGCAGAGGAGGGAGGTGAGCTGGCTTGTGTTTTAATGGGATCATTTTGCTGGGTTTTGAAAATATACTCTTGGCTGGGCACAGTGGCTCACGCCTGTAATCCCAACACTGTGGGAGGCCGAGGCAGGTGCATCACTTGAGGTCAGGAGTTTGAGACCAGCCTGGTCAACATGGCAAAACCCCATCTGTACTAAAAATACAAAAATTAGCCAGGCGTGATAGCAGGCACCTGGAATCCCAGCTACTCGGGAGCCTGAGGCAGGAGACTTGCTTGAATCTGGGAGATGGAGGTTGCAGTGGGCTGAGATCAAGCTACTGCATTCCAGCCTAGGCGACTGAGCGAGACTCCATCTCAAAAAAAAAAGAGAGAGAAATAAAATAAAATATACTTTTTTTATTTTGAGATAGTCTCCCTCTGCTGTTGCTCAGGATGGAGTGCAGTGGCAGCTTCTCGGCTCACTGCAACCTGTGCCTCCCAGGCTCAAAGATTCTTGTGCCTCAGCCTCCCAGGTAGCTGGGATTACAGGTGTGCACCACCATGCCCGGCTACTTTTTGATTTTTAGCAGAGATGGGGTTTCGCCATGTTGACCAGGCTGGTCTTGAACCCCTGGCCTCAAATGATCCACCTGCCTCGGCCCCCCAAAGTGCTGGGATTACAGGAATGAGCCACTATGTCCAGCCTGAAAATATACCCTTAGGGGTTGAGAGTAGAAGCAGGAAGATCATTGAGGAGGTGACTGCAGTACTCTGGGTGAGAGGTGGTGGGGCACTGGAGGATAGTGCGCTGGAGAACAGATGATCAGATTTGGGATGGATGTTGAAGCTACAGCCAAGAGGATTTCCTAATGAATGTGAGACTTCTGTTTCGGACTGGATAAGAGGGAGGGAAGGAACAAGGGTGGGAAGGAAGGAACGTGGGGAGGGAGAAAGGAGAAAGGAAGGAGGGCAGAGGAAGAAGGCAAAAACGACAGACGGAGAGACACTTAAGAGAGAATCTGGATCAGGCACAGTGGCTCATGCATGTAATCCCAGCACTTTGTGAGGCCTAGGAGGGAGGATTGCTTGAGGCCAGGAGTTCGAGGCTGCTGTGAGCTATGACCACTCCACTGCATTCCAGCCTGGGTGACAGAGCAAGACTTTTTGTGGGAGGGCAGAGAGAAGGAGAAACTGAATGATAAACCTAAAAGTGATCTCTCAACATTCTTAGTACAAATTAAAAACAAAGACTTTTGTTAATAGTGCGATCTTGGCCGGGTGCAGTGGCTCACTCCTGTAATTCTAGCATTTTGGGAGGCCTAGGCGGGTAGATCATTTGAGGTCAGGAGTTTGAGACCAGCCTGGGCAACATGGTGAAACCCCATGTCTACTAAAAATACAAAAATTACCCGGGCGTGGTGGCACATGCCTGTAGTCCCAGTTACTCGGTAAGCTGGGCAGGCAAGATAATTGCCAATTTTCCTTCCTTTTGTATAAAATTCTCTAGAAGGTAGTTGTTAGATTGAACGTTTACTCTCATGTTCCAAAAACAAATCCAGTTTCAGAGACCAACACAGTGGTGGGCATTCTTGGCCACTGTGGGAGTGTGAGGTGCAGAGACAAAGCCTTGGCCTTATATACTTCAGGGCACAATGGGGACTCTGTAAGGCTCTAGGTCTACCCTTAGTGAATCTAGTCTTCCTTCCCTGGTTCTTTGTGGGTGTAGAACTATTCCCCTACAATCTCTCCTAAGCCCAAAGTGGTGCTGGAGGGAAGAGGCCGTTCTGAAGCATTTGCTTCTCTGCATGGAGTCTTGCTGCTGTCTTCTCTGATTTTCTCAGGGGTGGGTGAGGTGGTGTCTGATGCACACGGGCGCCATGCACAAGTCTCCAGTGGCCCCTGCATGCCTACTCTGCCCCTGTGTATCTCCTCTGAGCCCAGGAGGCTGCCCTGTGTGCTCTCCATCTGCCTGCCTGCCTGGTCTCTGGTTCATGGGAGGTAAGTGCAGGAATGGGGCAGATGCAGGAGAATGACCAGTTGTCCTGCATCTGGCCTCGACCTGTCCACATCTGCAGAGCTCTCTGTACCTCTTCCCATAACTCTCTGCATGCAGCCTTCTCACGGGCTCCAGGCTGGACTTTGACACAGCACCTGCTTCAGTCCAGACTCCCTGGATGCCTCCCCAGAGCCCCAGTGCATTCCTTTCCTGTGTCTGTCATGACAAGGTACTGCAAACTGAGTGGTTTAAAACAAGGGAAACGGGCCAGGCGCGGTGGCTTACGCCTGTAATCCCAACAAGCATGGGAGGATCGCTTGAAGCCAAGTGTTCGAGACCAGCTTGGGCAACAAAGCAAGACTCCAGCATGCCTGACTATTGTTTTGTACTTTTTGTAGAAATGGGGTCTCACTATATTGCCCAGGCTAGTCTCAAATTCTTGATCTCAAGTGATTCTCCCACCTCCGCCTCTCTGAGCGTTGGGATTATAGGCGTGAGCCATTGCGCAGGGCAGGGACCACAATTTTCACCACCTCTCCAATGGGGTCTGGGAGCTCAAAGTTTAAGAACTACCAAAAAGCTGGTCCTGGAAGATCCCGGGGGTTCACAGGGCCAGAGAAACCCATAGACATGACATGAAAAGGGAATGGGGATCAAGGCGGAGGCACGGGAGGAATTTGAGAGCCAGTTCATAGGTGGCGGATGTATCAGGGGCCGGCTGGGAGGGGAACCCAAAGCCCCTTCCTGTCCTGCCTCTGGCTTCCCCATGTTGGGTCTGGCCAATGCAGCTACCTGCTCCTTCCCGCAGCCACTGAGGACAAAGCCAGATGAGAGGATGGAAAGAGAGGCCGGACGCAGTGGCTCACATTGTAATCCCAGCACTTTGAGAAGCCAAGAAGGGCGGATCACCTGAGGTCAGGAGTTCGAGACCAGCCTGGCCAACATGGCGAAGCCCCATCTCCACTAAAAACATATATATATATATTAGCTGGGTGTGAGGCACTCTGGAGCCTGAGGCAGGAAAATCGCTTGAACCCGGGAGGCAGAGGTTACAGTGAGCCGATATTGGGCCACGGCACTCCAGCCTGGGCGACAGAGCGAGACTCCATCACAAACAAACAAACAAACAAAATAGTCCGGGTGCAGTGGCTCACGCCTGCAATCCCAGCACTTTGAGAGACCAAGGTGGGCGGATCACCTGAGGTCAGGAGTTCGAGTCCAGCCTGGCCAAAATGGTGAAACCCCATCTCTACTAATAATACAAAAAAAAAAAAAAAAAAAAAATTAGCCGGGCATAGTGGTGGGTGCCTGTAATCCCAGCTACTTGGGAAGCTGAGGCAGGAGAATCACTCGAACCCGGGAGGTTCAATGGTGCAGTGAGCCAAGTCCGCACCATTAGCACTCCAGCCTGGGCAACAAGAACTAAACTCCGTCTCAAAAAAGAAAAAACGAAAACCAAAAATAAAAATTACCCGGGTGTGGTGGTGTGCACCTGTAGTCCCAGCTACTTGGTCACCCTGTCTCTACTAAAAATACAAAAATGGCCAGGCGTGGTGGTGCATGTCTATAATCCCAGCTACTCGGGAGGCTGAGAGGCAGAATTGCTTGAACCCGAGAGGCGGAGGTTGCAGTGAGCCGAGATCGTGCCATTGCACTTCAGCCTGGGCGACAGCAGCAAAACTCCGTCTCAAAAAAAAAAAAAATTAGCCAGGCGTGGTGGGGCGCACCTGTAGTCCCAGCTATTTGAGAGGCTGCGGGAAGATAATCACTTGAAACCTGACAGTGAGCCGAGATTGCACCACTGCACTCCAGCCTGGGCGACAGAGCAAGACCTTGTCTCACAAACAAACCAAAGACGGAAACAGACACAGCCATTTCAAAGATGACTGGAAAATCTTTTTATTCACCAGAGCTCAATACTCAGGGTCCCGGCCCTGTGCCAAAAACTGAACAACTTAAAATCTGACGGGGGCCCTTCTTTTCTTTGCCCCTAAAATAAAAGCTAGGCCATTGCCATTCCCATCCGGGTACTCAAACCCCTTTCTTATCGGCGGTTCCTCGACTTGAACGTTGGAGGGTGAAAAACACAGGAGGAAAAAAAAAATGTCCTTTAGTCAACTATCACGATTTGGGGGGTCGGATGGGAGGTGGTCGAGAGATATGCATCTCGCTGGGGGAAAGGACCCATCGGTGATTTGGGGATGGGGGCAGGTGCCAAGTGCAATGGGCTGAACAAGGGGAAGAACAACCAGGCGGCATTGAAAGGTATCAGCTCACCCCACCGGCTCTCCATCCGCAGGTGAGCCTGCGAAGACACGGTGCCCTCCAGTGACACGGTGCTCTCCAGCGTCCCACTCCACTCCTGACGGATGGGTACTGAGCTCAGGGAAGGAATGAACGGGCGTGGTCCACGATGACACCGTGGTTCTGCAGGAGGCTGAAGGTGGAGAAGGCTGGTCTTAAGTCGACATCCCATCTTGAAGTTCTTGAGTGGGCACTTAGCCAGCCTTGTTCAGTGTCTCCTAAGGGCTGGCTTGGGACAGCACTGTGGAATCCTGGAGGTTCAAAAATCCAAGAACTCCACAAGGAACAGAGAGGTCGAAGGGGCAGGGCTCCTGTCATCAGCAGGCCCCACGAGGACAAAAGATCCATGAACCGGGGCCCAGAGGGCGCTACAGGGCCGTGTAGGAAGGGTTCCCGCGGCACCAAGGACCCTCGGACGCCCACAGGCCAGAGCTCCGAGGGCTGACAGGTTCAAGGGGGCGGGGCTGGCCTGGCTCCCAGCAGCCTCCACTGTTTCAGGATCCAGCCAGGGTGGAGTTCTGGGGGCCAGAAATTCCAAAGGGCTGGGTGACTGGAAGAGAGAGTTTAGGGACTTGGGTGGGATGGACCAGGAAGGTTAGGGGTGCTGGTGGTGGGCATCTCACGATCCTCAGCGCTTGACCCTGCGTCCGGCCGAGTTGCGCCCGCTGCGGCGGTAGAGGGACTGCTGGCCACCGTTGAGCGGGCAGTACTTGAGTGTATGGGCCTGGTCACCGGTGGCCCCGCACACGGGACACACGTAGTGCCTCAGGATGGGACACATCACCACACCGTCCGGTGTCTTCAGCTGGTGTGAGGAGTAGACGTGGCGGGACTCCCCGTTGTGCTTGCAGAAGTTGCACAGGGTGCCCAGGCCCCCGTTGGCCTCTGACCCTCCCAGCCCCTGATCCTGCCCCAGCGGGAGCCCGGGACTTGGCTCCTCAATCTCTTGGGTTTCCAGCCTTTGCCGCCGACTTGCGATCAGCGCCCACACCACCTGGCTCAGGTTGAAATAGTCCTTCCACATGTCAAAGGGTGGCAGCTGCATGGCACCAAAGCAGGGGTGGTGGGCCACTGGAGAGGGGCTGGGGCTGGGGCTGGGGGCCCGTGGACAAGGGCAAGAGCAGCAGGCGTTTCCCAGAGCAGAAGGGAGCTGCACCCCCTTTTATAATGCCCAGAGACTCTTCTAAGCAAAGGTGGAGCTTACGATTTAAAGGGCCCACTCCCTGCCCATAACCCCCATCTGACTTTAGTTCTTCACAGAGATGTGGAAGGAGGTCATTCCCCTGATCTCTGGTCCCAGCTCTGCTGCCAAGGTGCTCTGTGACCTCTGGGAAGACACTTCCTCTCTCTGTGCCTCAGTTTCCCTGTCTGTTCAAAGACGGTCCATGTCTGCAAATATTCCTCACCCCTAGGCTGGAGGGGCTGTACCCTTCATAGACTTCAGAGTTGTTCCTAATCATCATAGCAGCCAGGCTGGGTGCAGTGCCTCACACCTGTAATCCTGGCACTTTGGGAGGCCGAGGAAGGAGGATCGCTTGAGCCCAGGACCTCTAGGCCAGAGTGGGCAAAATAGCGAGACCTTGTCTCTACAAAAAATAAAAAGACAAAAATAATAATAACATGGCCGGGCGCGGTGGCTCACGCTTGTAATCCCAGCACTTTGGGAGGCCGAGGCGGGCAGATCACGAGGTCAGGAGATCGAGACCACGGTGAAACCCCGTGTCTACTAAAAATACAAAAAATTAGCCGGGCGTGGTGGCGGGCGCCTGTAGTCCCAGCTACTCGGAGAGGCTGAGGCAGGAGAATGGCGTGAACCCAGGAGGCGGAGCTTGCAGTGAGCTGAGGTCGCGCCACTGCACTCCAGCCTGGGCAACAGAGTGAGACTCCGTCTCAAAAATAATAATAATAATAATAATAACATGACCTAATTTATTTTATGTATTTATTTACTTGAGACGGAGTCTTGCTATATCACCCAGGCTGGAGTGCAATGGCATGATCTCGGCTCACTGCAACCTCCGCCTCCTGGGTTCAAGCGATTCTCCTGCCTCAGCCTCCTGAGTAGCTGGGATTACAGGTGCCCACCACCAAGGCTGGCTGATTTTTTTTTTTGTATTTTTAGTAGAGACAGGGTTTCACCATATTGGCCAGGCTGGTCTCAAACTCCTGACCTTAGGTGATCCACCTGTCTCTGCCTCCCAAAGCGCTGGGATTACCGGTGTGAGCCACTGCGCCCGGCCTATTATTTTCATTTTACAGAGAAAGATAGGAAGCTTGGAGAGGTTAAGGAATATATCCATGGTCACACAACAAGGAAATGGCAGAGTCGGGTTTCATACTCATTCTGGGAACTGGGAATTGATGTTAAAAGTGGCAGAGGACCTTGGCACAGAACGATCTCACTTAGAATGCCCCCTCTTGGGCTGGGCATGCTGGCTCATGCCTGTAATCCTAATACTTTGGGAGGCTGAGGCTAGAGAATCACTTGAAGCCAGGAGTTTGAGACCAGCCTGGGTAACATAGTGAGACCCTGTCTCTACATATAATACAAAATCAGCTGGGCATGGTGGCATGTGCCTGTAATCCTAGCTAGTGAGGAGGCTGAGGCAGGAGGATCACTTGAGCCCAGGAGGTTTAGGCTTCAGTGAGCCATGATTGTGCCACTGCACTCCAGCCTGGGCTACAGAGTGGACCCTGTCTTTTTTTTTTTGAGATGGAGTCTTGCTCTGTCACCCAGGCTGTAGTGCAGTGGCACAATCTTGGCTTACTGCAATCTCCGCCTCCCAGGTTCAAGTGATTCTCCTGCCTCAGCCTCACAAGTAGTTGGGATTACAGGTGCACACCACCACACCTGGCTGATTTTTTGTATTAGTAGAGATGGGATTTTGACATGTTGGGCAAGCTGGTCTGGAACTCCTGACCTCAGGTGTGATCTACCTGCCTCGGCCTCCCAAAGTGCTGGGATTACAGGCATGAGCCATGCATCTGGCCAACCCTGTCTCTCTAAAAAAAAAAAAAAAAAAAAATAGCCCTCTCTTGGCCCCATCCATTGTCTTAAATCCTTCCTGGCCTTTGGAACCAGCAAAAGCCTCATCCCCTGCCCACCGCACCTACAGGGTTTCTTCGTCCACCCACAGTCTCCATGGGCTACCTTGATATTCAACACATAGTTACTGAGGCTCCATATTGGGTGCTGGAAATTCAGCAGTGACCAAGGCTACCTTATGCCTGCTTCATGAACGAGTTCAGGAGAGCAACCAGTAAATGAGAAAACGCTAGACTGTAAAGACCTGCTGGCCTGTGAACCGGGTGTTCTAAGAGTGGTTGGCTCAGGAATGGGACTTGGAAGCTGAGACCACTAAGAAGAATCTTCCAGGAAGAGGAACACAAGATATGGAAACTGTGGCTGGGCGTGGTGGCTCATGCCTGTAATCCCAGCACTTTGAGAGGCCGAGGTGGGTGGGTCACCTGAGGTCAGGAGTTCGAGACCAACCTGGCCAAGATGATGAACCCCCCCCATCTCTACTAAAAATACAAAAATTAGCAGGCTGGGCACAGTGGCTCACGCCTGTAATCCCAGCACTTTGGGAGGCTGAGGTGGGCGGATCACGAAGTCAGGAGGTTGAGACCAGCCTTGGCAACATGGCGAAACCCCGTCTTTACTAAAAATACAAAAATCAGCTGGCATGGTGGCGGGTGCCTGTGATCCCAGCTACTCAGGAGGCTGAGGCAGGAAAATCGCTTGAACCTGGGGAGTCGTCCATTGCACTCACCTTGGCGACAAGAGCAAGACGTCTGTGAAAAAAAAAATATAAAATAAAAAATAAAAAAAATTAGTGGTAGTCCCAGCTACTTGGGAGGCTGAGGCAGGAGAATTGCTTGAACCCGGAAGGCAGAGGTTGCAGTGAGTTGAGTTAGGGCCACTGCACTCCAGCCAGGGTGACAGAGTGAGACTCCATCTCAAAAAAAAAAAAAAAAAAAAAAGGCATCCTGAAATTTGGGAACAGCAAGGGGGCTGGAGTGGCTAGAATGGAGTGAAGGTCCCAGGATGAAGGCAGCATGGTTTGCAGAGGCTGGACACCCTCAGACTCTGCAAATCTCCCTTAGGGTGTGTTTTGGAATTGGTGAGGGCGTTTTGAGTTTGTCACGGTGATTGGGGGTGTGGCTGGATTTAGTGGGTGGGGACCAGGGATGGCAGATATCTCAGCAGTTTGTACCACCAAGACCTGTTCTGGGCCCCACTTAACTTTCCAGTGTCCCACTGAACACCCATCTAGGTAGAAAAACCCATTTATAATTATCCAAATTCAGAGCCTAGCTATGTTTTATATATAAGCACTAGGTGCTTTTTGCAATATTTTAAGATAACACTCATTTTTCCTGGAATGCAACCACTGTGTTCATTCTGATCTTCAAGCTCTTGGTTTTTCTGAGAACTTTGTTCAGTTATTCACCAATTCTAGAAGCCACAACACTCGAGGCAACGCTGCTTGTGGTATCTGTCTCCAAACAACATACCATTTGTTTGTATCTCATTCATGGTGAATCTACACAGAGAGGCTAGTGTCTGCCCCGCTCAGATGATTTTTGGAGTGTCCATGCCTGAGCATTTATGCACTTAAATAGACATTATTTTATTATAAATTACTGTCTTTTTACTTTCCCTTTATATTTTGATTAGGACAAGACACGATATCCATTTTTGAAAATAAAATTTGTCCTGGGCACAGTGGCTCACGCTTGTAATCCCAGCACTTTGGGAGACCGAGGCAGGTGGGTCACTTGAGGTCAGGAGTTCCAGACCAGCCTGGCCAACATGGCGAAACCCCATTTCTACTAAACATACAAAAATTAGCCGGGCGTGGTGGCACGCACCTGTAATCCCAGCTACTCAGGAGGCTGAGGCAGGAGAATTGCTTGAACTCAGGAGGTGGAGGTTGCAGTGAGCTGAGATAGTGCCACTGCACTCCAGCCTGGGCGACAGAGCAAGACTCCGTCTCAGGAAAAATAAATAATAAAATAAAATAAAATTTGTATGTTGGTGGGCTATATTACCTATGAGTTTAAGTTTCAAGGTCCTAAAGGGGCATTGCAAAATGTTATCTATAATGTTGGGGGTCCTCTCTTGGCCCCATCCATTGTCCCAAATTCCCATTCTTGTAATCCCAGCACTTTGGGAGGCTGAGGCAGGAGGATCACTTGAGTCCAGGAGGTTGAGACCAGCCTGGGCAGCATAGTAAGACCTAGTCTCTATAAAAAGTACAAAAAAGTTAACTGGTGATGCATGCCTGTAGTCTCAGCTACTTGGAAGGCTGAGGCAGGAGGATTTCTTGAACCCAGGAGGCTGAGACTTACAGTGAGCTGTGTTCGTGCCACTGCACTCCAGCCTGGGTGAGGGAGTGAGACCTCATCTCAAAAAAAAAAAAAAAAAGATCATCTATGAAATGAAGACACAATTGAGACAATAATCATAGACACACTCATTACTGTGTATCTTTGGGCTGGCACCATGCTCAGGGCCCAACCTGTGTCATCTCTAAATCCTCCCAGATCCTGTCAAATAGAGTCTGTTAATGGTCCTGTTTTACAGGGGCTCAGGAGCTTGTCCAAAGTCATGTGGACAGTAAGTGTTAGTCTGGGCTGGGCGTGGTGGCTCACACCTGTAATCCCAGCACTTTGGGAGGCTCAGGCGGGCAGATCACTTGTGGTCAAGAGTTAGAGACCAGCCTGGCCAACATGGTGAAATCTGGTCTTTAATAAAAATACAAAAATTAGCCGGGTGTGGTGGTGGGTGCCTGTAATCCAAGCTACTTGGGAGGGTGAGGCAGGAGAATCGCTTGAACCTGGGAGGTGGAGGTTGCAGTGAGCCCAGATCGCACCACTGGACTCCAGCCTGGGTGACAGAGCAAGACTCTGCCTCAAAAAAAAAAAAAAAAAATAAAAATAAAAATAATGTTAAAAAAAAAAAAAGGTGTTTCTCTGCAGCTGAAACCCAACACTGTTTGACCCCGACCTCAGACATCCTCCCACCCGCTGTGAAGGAGCACACAAAGCCCCCTGTGAGCGAAGAGCCTGCCTAAGACCCCAAGAGAAAGCAGCAGACCCTGGGGGTCTTGCAGGGTGTAGCAACAGATTGAGGTGGGAAGCCAGGAAGGATGGGGGTATTTGAGCCAGGTAGCTTTTCAGACACAGAGCAGATGAGACCTGTCAGCCATCGACGGACATACTCGAGAGCAGAAGAGACCGTGGTCGGCAGAATGGAGGAACAATGCTCCTGGGGAGGCACCATGACGGGCATGGGGGTCTCTGTGCTGAGTGCTTTCTGCAAAGTCACAGCCTTGACTTTCCTCGTGGGAGGTGTGAGTTCCCTGTGTGTGCAGGGCCTGGACCCAGTAACCCAGTGACAGTGGTTACAGCTGTGGCATCTGTGGGATGTCTGAGAATGATGTAAGGAGAGGCCGTTCCCAGGCTCCATGACTCCCCTTGACAATTGCACCTATTGTTCGGAGAACCCCAGATACCGCTGGCTTGGGAGTGGTTTTTTTTCCCCCTTATTATTTTCTCCCTAATTGTTTTCTTCTAGGATTCTGTTATTTGGGCCATGGCTGCTTTCCATCCCCCAACTCCAGTTTTATTGGATGAGTTGATTGAAAGATACCCCTTATCCTTCTTCAGACAAGCTCTTTCCCTGGTATGGTTGCTGCTGTGAGTTAAGGCAACGGGAGATGATACTGACTAGAAATTCATCAGCCCCGGTGTTTACTACGTCCTAACCTCCGCCCCCACCCCAAGGCCACGACCACTGTCTGCTAACCTGACGCCAAGGTGCCCTGTTTATTTGTGAGTTTCCGTCTCCGCCTGATGCCTGGCAGAAAATAGCTCTTACTGGGAGTCCAGAGACGGGTGGGGAGGGGCAAGAGTTAGAAACCCCGAGAAAGTGTGGGGAGAAACACATAAATGGGCAGCAGTGACTCCCAGTAAGACCGAGGGACCCGCTGCAAGACTGAGAAACCTGCTCATGCGGCGACCAAGACATGGGAGATGAAGACCAGGGGGAGAGAGACCTCGAGGGCCAGCGAGGTCACCATCATCATCATTGTCCTCATGGTCTCTGCTGCGTGCTTGCCTGTGCCATCTCATTAAATCCCCAGACAGCCTTGTCAAGTATCTTGTAATATCCTCATTTCACAGAACAGGAAACAGGCTTGGAGGTGACATCTGTCATGGATGTGATTCAGTTAGGCTGGACTCAAATCCAGATCTGGGGCTGGGTGCGGTGGCTCACCCCTGTAATCCCAGCACTTCGGGAGGACGAAGCAGGAGGGTAGCTTGAGCCCAGGAGTTTAAGGCCAGCCTGGGCAATATAGTGAGACCCCCATCTCTAAAAAAAATTAAAAATTAGCTGGACTTGGAGGCATGCCTATAGTCTGAGCTACCCAGAAGGGTGAGGTGGGAAGATTGCTTGAGCCCAGGATGTCAAGCAGTGACTGTGCCACTACACTCCAGTCTGGGCAGACAGACCAAGATCCTGTCTCTAAAAAAAAAAAAAAAGTATATATATTTATGTTAAAATTATATGCTGTATATATTTATATAGTTATATATAAGTAAATATATGCTATTTTTATAGAATCATATATGATTTATATATATATTTATATTTTTATATTATACATAATATACATAATGTATAACATTATATAGTAATATATTTACAAATATATTTGCATTTACAAAATACTATATATCAACACTGATGATTAATAGTATATTAATAATTATATTTATAATATATAAATACAAATATATAAAAGGTATATATGTACTTAGATATTAAATATATTTTATATCTTATCTATAAGATATATTTTATATCATATATAAGATATAAATATTTTTATCTTATATAAATATATTTATATCTTATATATTAATATTTATATTTTAATATTATATATATTTGTATCTTAATATATATTTTATATTTATATATAATATATTTATATATTCATAAATTTTAAAATATATTTATAATTTATAAATTTATAAATTTATTATATATAAATATAAATATTAAGACATACATTTATTATTAAATATATGTATTAATATTTATATTATATATTTATATGGGTATATTTTATATATTTATGTTATATTTATATTTTTATATATTTATATTTCATATATAATGTACAACTGTATACATATTATAAATTTATATATATAAATCTATATATAATATATAATATACATTTATATATAAAATATATATAAAATATATAGTTATATACATAATATACAAATATAAAAATACATTTATATTTGTTTATATTTTATTGAAGATGAATATGATAATGTATGTGAAAATTATATATATAATTGGCCAGGCACGGTGGCTCATGCCTATAATCCCAGCACTTTGGGAGGCTGAGGCGGGCAGATCACCTGAAGTCGGGAGTTTGAGACCAACCTGGGTAACATGGTGAAACCCTGTCTCTACTAAAAATACAAAAATTAGCTGAGTGTGGTGGTGGGCGCCTGTAGTCCCAGCTACTCAGGAGGCTGATGCAGGAGAATCTTTTGAACCTGGGAGGTGGAGGTTACAGTGAGCAGAGATTGCACCACTGCACTCCAGCCTGGGCGGCAGAGTGAGACTCCCTCTCAAAAAAAAAAAGATAATTAAAAAAATTATATATGTAATTATATATAAGCTAATAATTATATACATATAATATATAATATGTGTTACGTATATTTTTCAGGTTGGGCTATGTGCTATAGAGAAAAAATAAAGGGGGCAGTGGTTAGGAGCGACCTTTTGGAAGAGGTACCATTTGAGAAGAGTCTTCAAGGATGTAGAGGAGGGAGCCTTGTCGATACGTGGAGAAGTGCGACCCAGACAGAGGGAGCGGCCAGTGCAAAGGCCCTGAGGTTGGACCATGACTAGGTGTTCAGGGAGGCGAGTGTGGCTCGGGGGGATTGAGAGGGAGAATAGGAGGGGGTGAGCGAGAATGCAGGACCCAGTGGGCCACGGTAAGGACATTGGGTTGTGCTTTGAGTGAGGTGGGAGTGATGGGCGGGTCTGAGCAGCAGCGGGGCATGCTTTGACTGAAGATCTAGCAAGGTTTCTCTAACTGCCCTGTGGGGGGACAGACAGTGGGAGTTAAGGGCAGAAGCCCAGTGAGGTCGAGGCAAGAGGTGACGGTGGCTGGACTAGAGGGAAGGCAGAGAGAAAGTGTCGAGGAGTGGCTGGGTGTTGATTACCGCATAGCAGCAGAACGAGATTTCTAAAATATAAATCAGATCGTGTCACTCCTCTTGCTTAAAACTTACTCTGATTTGCCGGGCGCGGTGGCTCACGCCTGTAATCCCAGCACTTTGGGAGGCAGAGGCGGGTGGATCACGAGGTCAGGAGATCGAGACCATCCTAGCTAACACGGTGAAACCCCGTCTCTACTAAAAATACAA
>NW_026652290.1:92834413-92837917 GCF_009828535.3 Hylobates moloch
TATAAGATATATTTTATATCATATATAAGATATAAATATTTTTATCTTATATAAATATATTTATATCTTATATATTAATATTTATATTTTAATATTATATATATTTGTATCTTAATATATATTTTATATTTATATATAATATATTTATATATTCATAAATTTTAAAATATATTTATAATTTATAAATTTATAAATTTATTATATATAAATATAAATATTAATACATACATTTATTATTAAATATATGTATTAATATTTATATTATATATTTATATGGGTATATTTTATATATTTATGTTATATTTATATTTTTATATATTTATATTTCATATATAATGTACAACTGTATACATATTATAAATTTATATATATAAATCTATATATAATATATAATATACATTTATATATAAAATATATATAAAATATATAGTTATATACATAATATACAAATATAAAAATACATTTATATTTGTTTATATTTTATTGAAGATGAATATGATAATGTATGTGAAAATTATATATATAATTGGCCAGGCACGGTGGCTCATGCCTATAATCCCAGCACTTTGGGAGGCTGAGGCGGGCAGATCACCTGAAGTCGGGAGTTTGAGACCAACCTGGGTAACATGGTGAAACCCTGTCTCTACTAAAAATACAAAAATTAGCTGAGTGTGGTGGTGGGCGCCTGTAGTCCCAGCTACTCAGGAGGCTGATGCAGGAGAATCTTTTGAACCTGGGAGGTGGAGGTTACAGTGAGCAGAGATTGCACCACTGCACTCCAGCCTGGGCGGCAGAGTGAGACTCCCTCTCAAAAAAAAAAAGATAATTAAAAAAATTATATATGTAATTATATATAAGCTAATAATTATATACATATAATATATAATATGTGTTACGTATATTTTTCAGGTTGGGCTATGTGCTATAGAGAAAAAATAAAGGGGGCAGTGGTTAGGAGCGACCTTTTGGAAGAGGTACCATTTGAGAAGAGTCTTCAAGGATGTAGAGGAGGGAGCCTTGTCGATACGTGGAGAAGTGCGACCCAGACAGAGGGAGCGGCCAGTGCAAAGGCCCTGAGGTTGGACCATGACTAGGTGTTCAGGGAGGCGAGTGTGGCTCGGGGGGATTGAGAGGGAGAATAGGAGGGGGTGAGCGAGAATGCAGGACCCAGTGGGCCACGGTAAGGACATTGGGTTGTGCTTTGAGTGAGGTGGGAGTGATGGGCGGGTCTGAGCAGCAGCGGGGCATGCTTTGACTGAAGATCTAGCAAGGTTTCTCTAACTGCCCTGTGGGGGGACAGACAGTGGGAGTTAAGGGCAGAAGCCCAGTGAGGTCGAGGCAAGAGGTGACGGTGGCTGGACTAGAGGGAAGGCAGAGAGAAAGTGTCGAGGAGTGGCTGGGTGTTGATTACCGCATAGCAGCAGAACGAGATTTCTAAAATATAAATCAGATCGTGTCACTCCTCTTGCTTAAAACTTACTCTGATTTGCCGGGCGCGGTGGCTCACGCCTGTAATCCCAGCACTTTGGGAGGCAGAGGCGGGTGGATCACGAGGTCAGGAGATCGAGACCATCCTAGCTAACACGGTGAAACCCCGTCTCTACTAAAAATACAAAAAATTAGCCGGGCGTGGTGGCGGGTGCCTGTAGTCCCAGCTGCTCGGGAGGCTGAGGCAGGAGAATGGCGTGAACCCAGGAGGCGGAGGTTGCAGTGAGCAGAGATCGCGCCACTGCACTCCAGCCTGGGAGACAGCGAGACTCCGTCTCAAAAAACAAACAAACAAACTTACTCTGATTCTCTATTATCCTCGGAATAAAGTCCCAAAACATTACTGTGACCTACAGGCCCCTAGGTGATATGTGTCCCCTCTTCCCACCTTCCCTGGGGTCTCTATGATCTCATTTTCTCTTTTTTTTTTTTTTTTTTTTGATGAGACGGAGTCTTGCTCTGTCGCCCAGGCTGGAGTGCAGTGGCGCAATCTCGGCTCACTGCAAGCTCTGCCTCCCGGGTTCACGCCATTCTCCTGCCTCAGCCTCTCCGAGTAGCTGGGACTACAGGCGCCCGCCACCACGCCCAGCTAATTTTTTGTATTTTTAGTAGAGACGGGGTTTCACCGTGGTCTCGATCTCCTGACATCGTGATCCACCTGCCTCGGCCTCCCAAAGTGCTGGGATTATAAGCGTGAGCCACTGCACCCGGCCTATGATCTCATTTTCTATTGCATTTGGCTCCAGATGCTCACTCCTCTGTAGCCACCCAGGTGTCATTTCTCTCTCTCTCTTTTTTTTTTTTTTTTTTTGAGACAGTGTCTCTTTCTATCTCCCAGGCTGGAGTGCAGTGGCGTGATCTCTGCTCATTTCAACCTCCGCCTCCCGGGTTCATTCTCCTGCCTCAGCCTCCGGAGTAGCTAGGATTACAGATGCCTGCCACCAGGCCCAGCTAATTTTTGTATTTTTAGTAGAGACAGGGTTTCACCATGTTGGCCAGGCTCGTCTTGAACTCGTGGCCTCAAGTGATCCACCTGCCTCAGCCTCCCAAAGTGCTGAGACTAAAGGGTGAGCTGCTGTGTTTTTAAAAATATTTGCCTAAAAATGTTTTAAAAAACATTTGCTATATCATGGACTGACTTGTGTCTCCCCAAATTCATATGTTGAAGCCCTAACACCTAGGACCTCAGAATGTGTCTATATTTGGATATAGGACCATTATTTTGTATTTATTTATTTAACTTTTTTTTTTTGTAGAGATGCGGTCTCACTATATTGCCCAGGCTGGTCTTGAACTCCTAGACTCGAGCAATTCACTGGCCTCGGCCTCCTAAAGTTCTGGGATTACAGGTGTCAGCCACCACATCTGGAGGCAGGGCCTTTAAGGAGGTAATTTAAAAGGAGGCTGAGTGGGGCTCTGTGGCTCACGCCTGTAATCCTAGCACTTTGGGAGCCTGAGGCAGGCAGATCATGAGGTCAGGAGTTCGACACCAGCTTAGCCAATATGGTGAAACCTATCTCTACTAAAAACACAAAATTGGCTGGGTGTGGTGGCACATGCCTGTAGTCTCAGCTACTTGGGAGGCTGAGGTAGGAGAATCGCTTGAACCTGGGAGGCAGAGATTGCAGTGAGCTAAGATCACCATGCTGCACTCCAGCCTGAGTGACAGAGCAAGACTCCTCAAAAAAATAAAAATAAAAAATAAATAAAAGGAGGCTGTTAGGGTGGACTCTAATCCAATCTGACTAGTGTCCTTATAAGAAGAGGGGATTGATGGTGGCTCATGCCTGTAATCCCAGCACTTTGGGAGGCCAAGGCGGGTGGTAAGGAGATCCAAACCATCCTGGCTAACACGGTGAAACCCTGTATCTACCAAAAATACAAAAAATTAGCCAGACGTTGTGGCGGGTGCCTGTAGTCCCAACTACTCGGGAGGCTGAGGCAGGAGAATGGTGTGAACCCAGGAGGCGGAGCTTGCAGTGAGCCGAGATCACGCCACTGCACTCCAGCCTGGGT
>NW_026652290.1:92838017-92928975 GCF_009828535.3 Hylobates moloch
CTCAAAAAAAAAAAAAAAAAAAAGAAAGAAATACCTGAGCGAAGTGTGACTGTAATCCTAGAACTTTGGGAGGCCAAGGCGGACCAACTGCTTAAACCCAAGAGTTCAAGACCAGCCTGGGTAACAGGGAGAGACCCTGTTTCTACAAAAGATACAAAAAATTAGCTAGATGTGGTGGCATACTCCTGTGATCCCATCTACTCAGGAAGCTGAGGCAGGAGGATCGTTTGAACCCGGGAGGTGGAGGCTGCAGTCAGCCGTGATTGTGCCACTGCACTCCAGCCTGGGTGACAGAGCGAGAGTCCGTCTCAAAAAAAAAAAAAAGAAAAGAAAAGAAAAAGAAAAAGTACCTGAAGCACAACAGTTAGGCGTGTTTGATAGGCAGAGAAAAGGCTGGGGGTGGGGATAGGGGTAAGGTGGGGGTTGGCCTTGGCAGGCAAAGAGAGCAAGTGATGCTGAGCCCAGGTCCCTTCTGAGGTCAGCCTGGTGAGCTGGTCCAGGGAGTGGGACTTACAGACCATATGGGTAGCATGGACTTGACACAGGAAGTCACTGCTGGGGTATCTTGGAGGGAGGTTGTAGGCAGTGAGTGACATGATCCGAAGAAGTCTTTGCTCTTGCTGTAGAGAGAGAAACATCTGCTTGTCCCTGTCTTTCTCTCTCTGCCTTTCTCTGGGTTTCTCTTACCCTTTGGGGGGTCCATTGGGGGATGTGATAAAAGCTGCATATAAACACGTGCACATTTGTTTGAGATTCACTGAATGCTCAAGTTCAGACTACCCGGTTTGGTCTACATCCCCCAGAGAGGTAAACTGAGACTCATAGCTTGTAATGATAACTCGCACCTACAGAGGAGCTGGTCTGTGCCAGGCTCTGTTCCAAATACTTTATTTTTTTTAAATTAATTATTTATTTATTTTTGAGACGGAGCCTCGCTCTGTCGCCCAGGCTGGAGTGCAGTGGTGCGATCTTGGCTCACTGCAATCTCCGCCTCCTGGGTTCAAGCTATTCTCCTGCCTCAGCCTCCTGAGTACCTGGGACTACAGGCATCCGCCACCATGCCTGGCTGATTTTTTGTATTTTTAGTAGAGATGGGGTTTCACCGTTTAGCCAGGATGGTCTCAATCTCCTGACCTCGTGATCCGCTTGCCTTGGCCTCCCAAAGTGCTGGGATTACAGGCGTGAGCCACGGCGCCCAGCCCCAATGCTTTATAAGTAGATACTCAGTCTTCACGCCAACCTAGAGACGATCCCCATTCTACAGACAGGAAAACTGAGCCCGGGAGAGAACAGTTGCCTTTCCCACGATCACACGGGGAGCCAGTGACAAAAGCAGGGTGACAAACTTGGAGTCTTTGTTCTTAGCCATTAGGCTAGGACTTTTCTCCAAGTCAACTCGATCTCAGGGGTAAAGGACCCCCTAAAACCCATCCTAGGTCTTCCTAGAGTCTTGAGGTCCAGTGGCCAAAAACTCTGGTGAGTTGGCCGGGCACAGTGGCTCACGCCTGTAATCCCAGCACTTTGGGAGGCTGAGGCAGGTGGATCATGAGGTCAAGAGATCGAGACCATCCTGGCCAACATGGTGAAACCCTGTCTCTACTAAAAATACAAAACTTAGCTGGGCGTGGTGGCATGAGCCTATAGTCCCAGCTACTCGGGAGGCTGAGGCAGGAGAATTGCTCGAACCCAGGGGGTGGAGGTTGCAGTGAGCCAAGATCGCGCCACTGAACTCCAGCCTGGTGACAGAGTGAGACTCCGTCTTAAAAAAACAAAACAAAACAAAACTCTGATGAGTTACTTGACCTCAGCTCTGCCCGGAAAGGTGGGCAAAGCTGAGCCAGTCACTGTTGGGTCAGGCGAGGACCCCAGGCTTGGCGGGGGAGGGAAGGGGTTGGGGGTCCCACAACTGGGAAGCAGGTGTGGGGAGAGGATCATTCAGTTGGGGTGTGTGTCTTCCTGAGCACAGTGTGCCTTTGTTGCTTTTTTAAAATTATTATCATTTTGAGACGGAGTCTCACTCTGTCGCCCAGGCTGGAGTGCAGTGGCTTGATCTCAGCTCACTGAAACCTCCACCTCCTGGGTTCAAGCAATTCTCCTGCCTCAGCCTCTTGAATAGCTGGGACTACAGGCGTGCACCACCATGCCCAGCTAATTTTTGTATTTTTAATAGAGACGGGGTTTCACTATGTTGGCCAAGCTGGTCTTGAATTCCTGACCTCAGGTGATCTTCCTGTCTCGGCCTCCCAAAGTGTTGGGATTACAGGCGTGAGCCACTGGGCCTGGCCAAAAATTATTATTTTTTTAGTATTCTGTGTCACTGAGCCATACTTTGTTACTCGTTACCTTGTGCCTGCTCCTGGGGTCTGTGGGAGTATAAGTCTTAAATCAGAGCATAGGTTCAGTAGGAAAGTTGCCCAGGTCTCAGTAGCTGTGTGACTTTGGGGAAGTTACTTAGTATCTCTGTGCTGTGTCTGTAAAATGAAATAATCACAGTTTTCATAGGGCACTGTGAGAATTCAAGGAAACGGTGCACATGCACATTACGTGGCAGGCAGGCATTACTAATAACCACCAGTAGGGTGGTCAGGCCCAGTATATGCGGTGGAGAGCTCATTAAGGGCGGCCTATGGGGTTTGGTGTCAGCACTGCAGTGTATTTGCTATGAGAGATTCCGTCAGCTTCACTGTGTGTTCATTGAGTGTTTGTTGTTGTTTTTGTTTGCTTTAAGAAACAGGGTCTCGGTGGCCGAATGCGGTGGCTCACGCCTGTAATCCCAGCACTTCAGGAGGCCAAAGTGGGTGGATCACGAGGTCAAGCGTTCGAGAGCAGCCTGGCCAACATAGTGAAACCCCGTCTCTACTAAAAATACAAAAAAATTAGCCGGGCGTGGTGGCGGGCGCCTGTAATCTCAGCTACTCGGGAGGCTGAGGCAGGAGAATCGCTTGAACCTGGGAGGCGGAGGTCGCAGTGAGCCGAGATCGCGCCACTGCACTCCAGCCCGGACAATAGTGTGAGACTCAGTCTCAAAAAAAAAAAAAGAAAGAAACAGAGTGTCGCTCTGTCGCTCAAGCTGGAGTGTGCAGTGGTGCGGTCATAGCCCACTGCAGCCTCGGACTCCTGGGCTCAAACGATCCTTCTGCTTTGGTCGCCCAAGTGCTGGGATTACAGGCGTGTGACACCGCGCCAGGCCCATCGGGTGTTACGTTTGGCAATCTGAGCGCTTAGAGGAGCCACCTGGACACTTTAAGGATCTTCCACTCCAAGGCCTAGTTAGAAGTTTACCCCTCTGCATCCTCTCTTCTGACCCCTGCTGGAACCCGGGTTCCTAAGGCCCCCTCCCCAGCCCTCCAGTCGCAGGCATGGGAATGTCAAGCCACGCCTCCCTGTCGATTCCGTCTGGGTCTGCCCAAATCCGTCCGCACTAACCACGCCCCCCTCCTCGCCTAGGGGTAGCCACGCCCCGTCCCGTATCGAGGTCTAGCCCCTTCCCCGCCCACCCGGATTTCACTCCCCGCTGTGTCCCCTCAATGGCCTAGGTGTTGACCAGTCACCAGACTATGGAGGGATGTCGGTCCTGGACACTTTATTCGCTCCTAGAAAGGTCTTGGCATGGGGGGATTGGCGAGGTACTTCCCACCCCTGGGACACAAGAATCCCAGGGGCAGTGATGGGTGAGGGTGGTGGGGGGAGGCTGAAGCCTCGAGCGTCACGTGACCCAGGGACCTCTGCCCAGCCCTATCCCCTCTATCCGTAAGTGATCTCTCTTTCAAAAGCATCTCCAGAGATCGACACTCTGGTGGGGAGAAAAGAGCCAAGGACCTCTGGGGGCACTGTGGGACACTCCTCACCAAAGGCCACTTGTCTGCTACCTTCATCCTCCAAGTTCTACCCCCGCCCTGAGATCTATGGTAAGGGAGGGAAGGGTTAGGTGTTTTTTGTTTGTTTGTTTGTTATGAGACAGTTTCGCTCTGTCGCCCAGGCTGGAGTGCAGTGACGCGATCTAGCTCACTGCAGCCTCCGCCTCCCGGGTTCAAGCAATTCTTACACCTCAGCCTCCGGGAGTAGCTGGGATTACAGGCGCCCAGCCACCACACCGGCCTAATTTTCGTATTTTTAATAGACACGGGGTTTCGCCATGGTGGCCAGGCTGGTCTCGAACTTCTGACTTCAGGTGATCCACCGCACTCCGCCTCCCAAAGTGCTGGGATTACGGGCGTGAGCTACCGCGTCCGACCTTCGCGTGTTTTTAAATGAGGGGTAGGTCAGAGTTGGATAGGCTTCCTCCCCTTGTCTTTAGGACACAAAACACAAAAAGAAAAAAAAAATAAGGAGGAAAAGAAAGAGAAAATGAGAAAACGACACTTCATCTATTAAAAACAACAAATGAACAGGTATTACTAATAACCACCAGTAGGGTGGTCAGGCCTCATTAAATGAAGAGAGAGGGGAAGGTTGGCTCAGGGTGAGGACGAGGAGGGGGCTTCAGCCACCCCTCCCAGATTTCTCAATTTTTGGTTCCTTTTCTTCTGTCTCCGGGACTCTGTCCTGTAACCCTTGGGGTATCTATTCCGCCCCCTCTTGGTGTCTATCTCTCCCTCTGGATCTGTTTCCCTATCCCTCTCTATTTTTTTTTTTTTTTTGAGACGGAGTTTCGTTCTTGTTGCCCAGGCTGGAGTGCAATGGCACGATCTTGGCTCACCGCAACCTCCGCCTCCCGAGTTCAAAAAAACATAAAAAGAACATACTGATCTCCAGTGATCCGCCCCCTTCGGCCTCCCAAAGTGTTGGGATTACAGGCGTGAGCCACCGCCCCCGGCCTTCAAGAATCATATTTCTGAACCTTCAACTCACATCCATCTCCAGCCTACATTAGTCCTAACTAAGTCACAACCTTATTTCAGCCCACGCCCTGCCAAAAGCTGGGTCAACGCTTAAAGGTCACACTACCCCAATCCCAGTCTTAATTCTACCTTTGGCCTAACCTGACTGTGACCTCAGCTATATCTCTAACCCTATCTCTGTTATAAACTCTGTGTCCTTAACCCCAACACTGTCCTCAACCTTAAACCTATGGCTTGTTCTTACCCATGATTCCAATCTTGGCCTAATTCTATCTCTAATAACTGTCACCCTGATGCTAAGTCTGATGATCATGGCCCAGTTATACCCCAAGCCTACACCTTAACCCTGGACCTGACTGTAGGCTCACCCTGACCTTGATCTCAGCAATAATCCCAATCCAGTCCTAGGTGCAAACCTAGCCCTAATTTTAGCTATAATCCTAGCCTTGACTTTGATTCTAGCTATAGCCAGAGTCTTTACTCTACACCCTGTTTTTACGCTGATCTCAGACTTGACCCTAAACTTGACCATGGGCATAATCCAAACACCAAGGCTAGTTGTCATCTCTACCTAAATCTTTTTTTTTTTTTTTTTTTGAGACAGAGCCTTACTCTGTTACCTAGGCTGGAGTGCAGTGGCACAATCTTGGCTCCCTGCAACCTCTGCTTCCCAGGCTCAAGTGATTCTTGTGCCTCAACCTCCTGAGTACCTGGGACTACAGGCGCCCGCCGCCACACCTGGCTAATTTTTTTTTTTTTTTTTGAGACGGAGTCTCGCTCTGTCACCCAGACTGGAGTGCAGTGGCACGATCTCGGCTCTCTGCAACCTCCGCCTCCTGGGTTCACGCCATTCTCCTGCCTCAGCCTCCTGAGTAGCTGGGACTACGGTTCACGCCATTCTCCTGCCTCAGCCTCCTGAGTAGCTGGGACTACAGGCGCCCGCCACCATGCCCAGCGAATTTTTTGTATTTTTAGTAGAGACGGGGTTTCACCGTGTTAGCCAGGATGGTCTCGATCTCCTGACCTCATGATCCGCTTGTCTCGGCCTCCCAAAGTGCTGGGATTACAGGCGTGAGCCACCGCGCCCGGCCACACCTGGCTAATTTTTCAAAAATATTTATTTATTTATTTTTGAGACGAAGTCTTGCTCTTGTTGCCCAGGCTGGAGTGCAATGCTGAGATCTCAGCTCACTGCAACCTCTGCCTGCTGGGTTCAAGAGATTCTCCTGCCTTAGCCTCCCTCAAGGGTAGCTGGGATTACAGGCGCCTGCCACGCCTGGCTAATTTTTTTGTATTTTTAGTAGAGATGGGTTTTCGCCATGTTGGCCAGGGTGGTCTCAAACTGCTGACCTCAGGTGATCCACCCGCCTCGGCCTCCCAAAGTGCTGGGATTACAGGCGTGAGCCACTGCGCCCAGCCCTGCTCTTCCTCTAGGTCTTTATTCACATGTCACATTTTCAGTGCAGCCTTTCCTGTGTACTTCACTGAAAGCGGCAGTGTCCCCTCTTCCAGTACATTCAATTTCTCTTCTCTGCCTTATTTTTCTTCATAACATGTATTAATCATCTAGTGTACTCTATAATTTATTCATTTAATTTGGTTATTGCTTCTTTTGCCCAGTACCGTATAAACTCCCCAGGATAGGGAAATTTGTTTTCTTTTGTTTTCTGGTGAACCCTCAGTGTTTATAATAGTCCCTGGCACATGGTAGGTGCTTAATAAAAAAAAATTTTTTTTTTTTTTTTGAGACGAGTCTCACTCTGTCACCCAGGCTGGAGTGCAGTGAAGCAATCTCGGCGGACTGCAACCTCCACCTCCTGGGTTCAAGCTATTCTCCTGCCTCAGCTTCCTGAGTAGCTGGGATTACAGGCGCCTGCCACCGTGCTCTGCTAATTTCTGTATTTTCAGTAGAGACAGGGTTTCACCATCTTAGCCAGGCTAGTCTTGAACTCCTGACCTCCTGATCCACCCGCCTTGGCCTCCCAAAGTGCTGGGATTACAGGCGTGAGCCACTGCGCCCAGCCAATAAATGTATTTTTTTTAATGACTAGGTACTTCCTGAGAAGGATGCAGCTCCATTTCCCTACAGTTGGAAGCTCACTGGTTAAGAGAAAGAACAGTGAAGAGGGAATGGGGTCGAGATGGCCGCAGCTTTCTGGAGAGTAAAGCTGAGTGGTCAATTACTTCTGGCCAACTGAGGGCCCTACTCTGCTCCAAACCGAAACCATAATCCACCCCTGTGGCCACTCCAACTCTAGCCAGTAACTCACCGGTCTCTTTTGGTTCATGTTGCCTACCTGGAGGTGCTTGATCTTTCCACCTGCAGGGAGAGCAGCTGAGAAATGCCAAAGCATGGGTCCTGTTCCTGGCTTGTCTGTGGAACTAGGGGACACCCATGTTTTCCCTCTCCCTCCTCTTCTTCCTTGAGGCTCTGAGCCTCTGGTTCAGCTGAGAATGGGGTGAAGGTCAAGAGGGAGATTCCCGATAGTAAGGTTGGAACTGAGGATGAGGATAATGGTGAGGCAGGGGGCTATGAGAATTGGCACTGGTCATGCAGGCGGTGACCAAGAAAAAGGACAGAGAAGGCCATAGAGATGGAAGAATTGAAATAAAACGAGCGCGGGGGCCAGGCACGGTGGCTCGCCTGTAATGCCAGCCCTCTGGGAGGCCGAGGCAGGTGGATCACCTGAGGTCAGGAGTTCGAGACCAGCCTGGCTAACGTGGCAATACCCCATCTCTACTAAAAATACAAAAATTAGCCGGGCGTGGTGGTGGATGCCTGTAGTCCCAGCTACTTGGGAGGCTGAGGCAGGAGAATCGCTTGAACTCGGGAGGCGGAGGTTGCACTGAGCCGAGATCGCGCCATTGCACCCCAGTCTGGGCGACAGAGCGAGACTCTGTCTCAAACTAAACAAAAACAAAAACAAATCCTGGAGAGTGAAAAAGATGGGGGGAAAAAAACAAACAAAGGAGACAGAACACACACAAAGACAGCAAGTGAGATATACATGCACGTAAAAACAAAGATGGACAGAGAGAGAGGGCGCGCAACCACGGGGAAAAGGTGTGGCCCCTCTCAACATCTATTCCACTCTCCTAGCGTACCTTCCTGCGACTGCAGCGGCTGGAGAGCTCAAAACTACGTTTCCCAGAATGCCTTGTGGCTGCGCATGTGGACGAAGGTTAGGTTCCACCAATCAGGTGCCTCCGCGGGAAGCTTGAATTTCTTACCGAAGTAAGCTGGGCGAGAGGCAGCCCGGAGGCCAGTGCAGATCCTGGCGAGACGCTGCGGCGGTGGAGCCGGCTGGCGGCTTCCTGATCGCGCAGGAGGAGCAGCGGTTCCTGGACGGCCCCTTCTGAGCGCTGGATTTGAGAGTGCCCTGGAGGCTCAGCCTAGATTCTGTTTCTTCTGAGAGGCTCTGTGTCCCGTAATAAGTCCTTTTTGCTTACACTGTCCCAAGTGAATTCTGTTCGCTGCCTCTGAGCAACGACGGGTACACAGACAGGGAGAAATAGATGCAGACACGGACAGAAACAGGGAAAGTGATTCAGGGAGACACACAGAGACCCCATCCCTCCGAAGAGACAAGGAGAAAGACAATTCTGCAGAGGTGGGGTGGAGATGCAGGGGAAAAAAAATCAATGGGAGAAGGAAGACCTGGTTAGACAGACACTCAGAGAAATACAGAAGATAACAGGCAGAGAGGAGTGAGAGGCAAGGGAAGGTGGGCCAGAAACAGGGACACGGAGACCTCACCAGAATGCTGGCGTGAAGGTGTTGGTTGAGAGGCCTCATTTTAAATATTTATTTACTTACTTATTTATTTTGGGACGGACTCTCTCTCTGTCGCCCAGGCTGGAGTGCAGTGGCTCAATCTCCCCTCACTGCAACCTCCACCTCCAGGTTCAGCAATTCTCCTGCCTCAGCCTCCCGAGTAGCTGGGATTATAAGCGTCCGCCACCTCGCCTGGCTAAGTTTTGTATTCTTTTTTTTTTGAGACGGAGTCTGGCTCTGTCGCCCAGGCTGGAGTGCAGTGGCGCAATCTCGGCTCACTGCAAGCTCCGCCTCCCGGGTTCACGCCATTCTCCTGCCTCAGCCTCTCCGAGTAGCTGGGACTACAGGCGCCCGCCACCACGCCCGGCGAATTTTTTTTTGTATTTTTAGTAGAGACGGGGTTTCACCGTGGTCTCGATCTCCTGACCTCGTGATCCGCCCGCCTCGGCCTCCCAAAGTGCTGGGATTACAAGCGTGAGCCACCGCGCCCGGCCAAGTTTTGTATTCTTAGTAGAGACGGAGTTTCACCATGTTGGCCAGGCTGGTCTCAAACTCCTGACCTCAAGTGATCCTCCCGCCTTGGCCTCCCAAAGTGCCAGGTTTACAGATGTGAGCCACCACGCCTGGCCTGAGAGGCCTCTTTAGAGAACAGACTTCTCTGAAGCCATGACAGTTGAAGGCAGGAGAATGGAGGGGACTTTGGAGAGATCTCTCACTTGCTAGACGCTCTGATTTCAGTGGCAGCGAGCATTTGTCTGGCAGAACGTCTCTTTGTCCTAGCACCTATTCCCAGCCCAAAGCTTCGTCAGCTCTGACTGCAGAGGGGGTAGTGCCCCTGAAAGTGTTTCCTATTCTCCATCACTTTCGCCTCAGGCCTTGTGCCCCCAAAACCAGCCCCCACTTGACAGCTTGGTAGGAGTGAGAACAGTGACTCAACTGGTTTTAATGTGTGAGGCAGATTCCAGGAGTAGTGACTGACTGAGGAACTAAGAGAGGTTGGGGGTGGCGGGAGGGACAGAAGGACTGCAAAACAGGGACACCGAGGGAAAAAGAGAGGGAAACGTAGGGACAGAAAGCAGAGAGAGTGTGAGGCAGAGAAAGTGGAGACTGAGAAACTAGGGGCAGAGAGAGGGAGGGATCCAGGGGCTGAGAGAGGGGACAGAGGGGAGACAGAGGTGGGGGGCAGAGGGACAGAGAGGGGAGGCAGAGGAGGGGGACAGAAGGACAGAGAGAGGGAGGATGAACAGAGAGAGGGAGACAGAAGGACAGAGAGAGGGAGACAGAAGGACAGAGAGAGGGAGACAGAGGGACAGAGGGGGGATAGAGGGAGAGTGAGGGGCAGAGGGACAGAGGGAGGGAGGATGGAGGAACAGAGAGAGGGGACATAGGGATGGGGGCACAGAGGGACAGAGAGGAGTGACAGAAGGGCAGAGAGGAAAGGGATACAGGAGTTATGGGCAGTAAGCCGGGCATGCCCCAGTTGGGATTCCAGATGGTGGACACCCTGGCTCCTTTACCCAGTTCTCCTGGCTTTTTTTGTTGCCCCTCAGATTTCTTTTTGTTTTCCTCCACCTAAGGTTGCCAGGTAAAATATAGGATGCCCAGTTTCATCTGAATTTTATATAAGCAACAATTCATATTGTAGCATACGTATTGCCCAAATATTGCATGGGACATTTTTACACTTTTTTTTTGAAATGAAGTTTCACTCTGTCACCCAGGCTGGAGTGCTGTGGTGCGATCTCGGCTCATTGCAACCTCTGCTTCTCGGGCTCAAACAATTCTCCTGCCTCAGCATCCCGAGTAGCTGGAAGTACAGGCGTGTGCCACCACGCCTGGCTAATTTTTGTATTTTTAGTAGAGATGTGGGTTTCACCATGTTGGCCAGGCTGGTCTCAAACTCCTGACCTCAGGTGATCTGCCCGCCTTGGCCTCCCAAATTGCTGGGATTATAGGTGTAAGCCACCACGCCCGGCCTAAAAAGTTCTTCTTTTAATCTGAAATTCAAATGCCACTGGACACACGGTATTTTTATTTGCTAAACCTTGGCAACCTTATCTCCGTCACTTTCCAGTTTCTGCCTCTTTTTCATTTTCTATTTGTGTGTGCCTGCCTCTCCCTCTCTTCTAGTACATCTCCACCATCTCTATTCTCCTTCCTCTGTTTTTTATTTTTGTTTGAGACAGGGTCTTCCTTTGTTACCCAGGCTGGAGTGCAGTGGTGTGATCTCACTGCAAACTGCCTCCAGGGATCAAGCGATCCTTCCACCTCGGCCTCCCAAGGGGCTGGGACTACAGGCACACGCCACCACACCTGGCTAACTTTTGTGTGTTTTGTAGAAACAGGGTTTCATCATGTTGCCCAGGATAGCCTCAAACTCCTGAGCTCACGAGATTCTCCCACCTCTGCCTCCCAAAGTCCTGGGATTACAGGCATGAGCCACCACGCCTGGCCTCCCCGTCCTCTCCTTATGACCTGGCTCCTCTGATGTGTACAGACCTCTCTTGAGACACCCCCACCAGGTCCCTGCCTAGGCCTCTTCCTCCCTCCTTCTCCCTTCCCAGCCCTCTTTCTAGGGCTGTCTCTGTGCTCCAGGCAACTTCTCTGTCTTCTTTCTTCATCTCTCTTCTCACTCAGATCCCCCACCTTTGCAATTCTCTCTACACCCCACTCACCCTCGCCCAGAGGAGAAGGTTTGGAGGCTTTGAGGGAGCTAGGAATCTCCCATTACTCACCTTCATCCTGGCCTCATCTCCTTTCCTTTCCATTTCCTGGGCCCGAGAGGTCATGAGGGTTTTCCAAAGCCACACAGCAGAACAGAAACACCCGCCCTCTCCCTCCGAATCCCTTCCAACTTCCCAGCTTCTTGGTGGAAAATTCCTTTACTCTTCCTGAAAATGGCCTGGCTTGGCAATGTTTCTGAATACCAGGCAATGCTTGAGGGTCACAGGCCAGGACCAGAGGCACCTGTGGCTCATGGGATGGTAGACTTTTGGGCACCTACTACATGCTAAGAGTGAGGGATATGGCCTGTGGGCTGTAAATAGAAGAACAGTGATGTGTCCTGGCCATCATCATATCCCTAGGCCCAAACACAGTAGGTGTTCAATAAATACTTGTTGAATGAATGAATGAGTAGATGGACACATCCCCAGCAGTTGGAGCCTCATCTCCATGTCTGCCCTCCTCTTCATCCCTATCGCTCTTGCTTACTTTATCCTAGCCTGAGTCCCCCTTCTCCTTCCATCCCCCTCTGTTGGGCGTGTCCTTTTCTGGAGTCCTGTTATTGTTATTTTTATCAGCTGGAGGGGGTCTCTGGTGACTACCATGCGCTGAGCGTTTTCTCTATGTCAGGTACTGAAGGGATGAGTCAGATGTAGAATCCTTCTGGAATATTCCAGAAAGCAAGTACAGCTTTCTAGGGCATTTTCCAGATGTGGAGATTGGGAGCCAGGGAGAGGAAGTGAAAGTGCCTTGGGTCACACCAGGATCCAGGCGTCGGGCCTCACCCCACCCAGCCTTCTTGGCCTTGGTCTCTTGTTTCCCTGTCGTCGTCTGCCAAGCTGCATCTCTGATACCTCCAACATGTAAGGCAACTACTTATCTTTTTTTTGTTTTTGTTTTTGTTTTTTGAGACAGGGTCTTGCTCTGTTGCCCAGGCTGGAGTGCAGTGGTGCAATCATAGCTCACTGCAGCCTCGACCTCTCAGGCTCAAGCAATCCTCCTGTCTCAGCCTCCCGAGTAGCTGGGACTATAGGCATGTACCAACACACCTGGCTAATTCTTAAGTTTTTTTGAGACACAGTCTCAAACTCCTGGGCTCAAGTGATTCTCCTGGCTCAAGTGATTCTCCTGCCATGGCTTCCCAAAGTGCTGGGATTACAGGTGTGAGGCACCGCATCCAGCCAGGCTAATTTTTTTTTTTTTTTTTTTTTTTTTTTGAGACGGAATCTTGCTCTGTCGCCCAAGCTGGAGTGCAGTGGTGCAATCTTGGCTCACTGCAGCCTCCACTTCACGGGTTCCAGTGATTCTCCTGCCTCAGTGTTCTGAGTAGCTGGGATTACAGCCACCTGCCACCATGTCCAGCTAATTTTTGTATTTTTAGTAAAGAAATGGTTTCACCATGTTGGCTGGTCTTGAACTCCTGACCTTAAGTGATCCGCCCTCCTCAGCCTCCCAAAGTGCTGGGATTACAGGTGTGAGCCACCACACCCGGCCAGGCTAGTAAATTTTAAATATTTGCTCAGGGGCTGTAAACGTCCAGAGCCTAGGCATGTGACATAAATGAGCAGTGCAGATCAGGAAGGGGCTAAGCCTCTCTGCCCTGGGTGAGTGGCAGTGGCTGCCCCAGGCCAGCCCATTATGGGCAGGTGGCAGTTGCAATCAAAGCTATCACATGGCATTCCTCGAGGGTCTTGAAACCCATGTTTTCAAAAGTCTCCCAATGTTTAAATGCTGGCAACAATTCCACAAAACACTGTTCAGGTCAAATGAAATTATGGGTACCGCACCTGCCTGTTGGCCAATGGTTTGCAACCTCCGAATTCATTTTAGTCCCACGTGTCAGGTTTTGTGTTAAGAAGAATTTCCCAATTCCAGTAGACTGTATGCTCCAAAAAGCCAGAGATACCTGGGTCTGTTTTGTTCATTGCTTTATCTTCAGCACCTAGAACAGTGCCTTATGCATCATACGTCTTCAGTAATCATTTTTTAAAAAGTGAACAGTGTATTGATCCAAGCATAAGCCATAAGATGTAGAAATAACAATTAAAAAAATCCCCGTGTTACAGATGGGGACATGAAGGCTCAGAGGAGCAAAGGACTGAGGGTGACATAGCAGCACTGGGATCTAAATCCGTAGCTCACCTGACTCGAAAACCTCGACCTTGGCCTATCCTGATTCTATCTGGCGTTGTGTATTTGCAGGGCTGTGTGTAGGGATGTGAGTCCAAGACAAGAGCCTGTTTGTGGGACTGTGGCTCTGCATATGTGTGTGGTGGTGGTGGTGTTGGTTCTCCTGACTGGACACTGAGGCCCTGGAAGCTACATTTTTTTTTTTTTTTTTTTTTTTTTGAGACAGTCTTGCTTTGTTGCCCAAGCTGGAGTGCAATGGTGCGATCTCGGCTCACTGCAACTTCCGTCTCCCAGGTTTAAGCAATTCTCCTGCCTCAGCCTCCCAAGTAGCTGGGACTATAGGCGCGTGCCACCACGCCTAGCTAACTTTTTGTATTTTAGTAGAGACTGGGTTTCACCACGTTGGCCAGGCTGGTCTCGAACTCCTGAGCTCAGGTGATCTGCCCGCCTCGGCCTCTCAAAGTGCTCGGATTACAGGTGTGAGCCACTGCGCCTGGCCTCTGGAAGCTAAACTTGAGCACCTGCTTCTCTTCAATCACAGTTACTCCGGATGCTCACCCCGTCCAGAGAGAACAGTCCTCCCTCCCCAGCTTCCCCATCTGGGACCATCCTCAGGAGTCCCCCCACCCTCTTCCCCTAAATGCCCAGAGCCCTGGGGGAAAGGGGGAAAGAATTTAGGATGAGGGTGGAGGTGCAGGGAGGAGGGAGAAGGAAGGGGATGGGTTAAGAAGGAGTGTGTGATGTCAAGCAAAAAAGACAACATTAGACACAGATGCTGAGATGGCGTTTATCGCGGCAAAAAAAGGTGAAGTCGCCGAGGGGGAAGGGGTGGGGAAAGGGGGTGTGGTGGGGGCTGGGGTGGGGGCCATGGAAGCTAATACATGGTGCACTAGGTCACACAACGGACACTGGGGGTGGGTGAGTGGGTGGGGTGGGCGTGGCCCAGGCATGGCAATGTGGGGAGTGGGAGGAGACGGCAGTGCACCCCAGCCAGGAGCTTCTGGAGGTGGTGGGGAGGAGGCAGGCGGCGTCTCTGGTCACAGAGGATGGAAGGAATCAGTTAGAGGGGGTTGAATGGAGGCACTGGAGGCATGGCCACATTCCAAGAAATAGAATGAAGGAGTGGGACAGCAGGCAGGGGGCCAGCCTGGGGCCTGGGCCTTGTAATCTAAGGACTGGGGGGAACCAAGGGACCTTAGAGGTCCTCCAGTCCTCCCCATATTCCAAGAGGGAGAACAAGCCTGGAGAGGAGGCTACCTTAAGGTCCTAAGAAGGATTTAGCAATCGGTTCTCCAAAGATGGCCCTACAGCCTCCCCCGCCCCCAATTCTTCTCCTACCCTGTCTCCAACAGAGAAAGGGGGAAGAGAGGTTCTAGCTCCTCTGACTCCACCATTATCTCACTGAGGCTTCTCAGGGAAATTGGAGGATGAATCCATTTCACAGAAGGGGAAAACGGACGCATCCTCCCAGACTACACCTTTCCACACCTCTCCCACCTCCCTGCCGGGGAATCTATGCACCGCATCCCTCTAGAGTGATACGGATAGCTTGAAATCCTTAGCGATGGGGGCAGGTGAGAGGACATACCTTAAAATTCTCCCAAATCGACCCGGGATGTGGGCCATGCCTCCAGTGGCCTGAGATGCCAACATAAAGAAAAAAAAAATGACTCCCCACGTCCCCTGGCTCAAACCCAGTACAAAAGTGACTATTTACAATGAAGGCGTGGGGAGTGTGTGGGGGGCACAGGAAGGAGGGGGTCAGAGTGAGTGCTCCATTTGAGGGAGGCCACGCCCCTGGACCCGCCTTTTAAAGGGACAAAGCCAAATAGCATAGATATTTATAGAGGATCTCAATCCCCAGGGTGGGGCAGACCCTAGGGGTGAGGGATGGGGGTGGGCATGGGATGGGGTGCGGGTGGGGAGGCATGGGTGGTGGGAGGAGATGGAGGAAAGGTAGCAACTGCCCCTAGCCTCCCCCCTCCCCCCTGCTGGACACACAGTTTTCCGTGGGATGAACACAGAAAGGGTTAATCAAAAAGAGTTCGATGAGCGAGTCTGACGGTCGAGTGGGGCGGGCTGGAGCAATGAGGCCGCAGGTCCCGGTGGCCGGTGGTGATGGAGTCACTTAGAAGATGAGAGGTTGGTGGTTTTGGGGGGAGAGGTGGGGTAGGGAAAGGGGTGGGGGAGGGGGGGTTAGGCAGTCCCCCCCAGTTATCTCTGGGAGACAAGTGTCCTGGACTGGTTGAGAAGGGATTAAAAACCAGCAGCCTTCACCACCATGACCCCACAGATTCTTTTCCCATTTCCCTCCCTGCCACCCAGCAATCTCCAGTGCAACTTACGGGGGACACTAAGACGGACCATACACACCAGCAGCGGCGCCCGGAGAGAAGCCCTCTCCGACCACGGCGTGGAGACAGCTGACCACAGTGCAAAGGGATCGCGATAGCAGGGCTGGGTGTTGTCACCCCAGTAAACCAGTGTCCCTGGCCCGCCTGTGCCCCAACTTGGGTATCGCGATCCCGTTCTCCCCATCGTGACATCCAGTCCAGGCTTTCAGGACAGCCAGCCCGGGTTCCAGGCAGGTGCTTGTCGAAGGCCTGGCTGGCTGTACCGACAGGCGGGCACTCAGTCAGCAGCCTGGACGCCCCAACTGCCATCCTCATCGCCACTCTTGTTAATACTTTGCCACTGCACAGTCTATCACAGCCTCTAATCCCGGTCCTGAAACAGCAATCATCCATTCAGGGGGACTCCTCTCATTTTCCAAACTATTGGCCACCAATCAAAACAAAGTAAGAAGGAGGATGTGGGATGGAGGAACAGGGAGGAGAAACAGAACGAGGGGATATTGAAGGATTTGGTGGTCCAGAGGGGAGAGGAAATACACCTCGGAGATAAGTGGCACCCTAGTGTTCCAAACAGAGGTCCCCAACCATCTATAGGTCGGCTTTTATCAACATCCACTTGGGATACCCATAATGCCCATCTACAAGTCCAGGGTGGGCGTTAGGGCAGATAGAAATGGCAAAATCATTGTCTTCTGATCACCACCCATACTAATTATTGCAGTGAAGTCTCCTTGCCCATGTAGAGATGGCTGGGATGGGGCAGAGGAAGGTGGCTGGGCAGGTTGGCTCAGAGCCCCCTGAGATGGGGGATGAAGGAGGTTAATTTGGCACATCGAACCCCCTCTTCTCATAGGTGCTTTGAGGTCCTTCTCTTGAATCCAGTTGGTACCGCCCCTTGGGCTAGCAGAGGAGGAGTTGAGCTTGTCTCCTCATCCCCAATTTCCATAGATTTGCCAGGAAGTTGGCAAGTGGGATTCTCCTTGGCTGGTGGAATTTGGGGGGATCCAAAAGGATAGGGGTAAGTTGAAAAGGAGAGCTTTTTTCTTTTTTTTTTTTTTTCTTACAAAGATTCTAAGAAAAACTCAGGGTGGGAGGCCTGTGGAAGGGGGACCCAATTTAGCTCCATGTCCACACTTTTTCAATGCCTCTTAGGGACCTCCTCAAAGAGAAATGGTCCCATCTCCTCCCCTCTATCCAAGGTCCTCTCCCCCCAGAGCGGCTCAGTTCCAAGGAAGTTTGGCACTTTTTTTTTTTTTTAAATGGGGAAATTGGGGAGAGAGAGTTGAGACACTTGAGGAGAGGAGGAAGACAGACAAAGACTAAGATAGAGACAGGACGGAAAACAGTGGAAACCACACGGAGGGAAAAACAATAGAAAGTCATAGGGGGCCAGACAAAGAAAGGCAGGAAGACGCTTGGAGAAGGTATGGGAAGCTAGAGGGCAAATGAGAAGCAATAGGGAGATAATTCAATGCAGCAAACACTTATTAAGCACCTACTGGGTGCTGAAGAGAAGGGTGCAAGGAGGCCACTCAGAGACTCTGAGATCGGATTGGCTAATAGGGAGATGGGGAAAAAAAAAGAGGTGATAGGTTTTTCAATAATCCTCATCCCTGACTCCACATCTGTGTCCCCTCTGGACAAACTGCAGCACAAAAGATTGAGGTCAGATTGCAGAAGGGACTTTCAAGAGATGGCAAAGATGGTGGAGTGAGATTCCCAGGATAAAATGGGGAAAGGTGTGTGGCTCTCCGCTCACCAACATGGTGAGTGAACTAGCTCACTGAGCTAGCAAAGTATACCTTTCAGATCACCCTGGCTGGCTGGGTAGGGGGTCCCCAAGAAATATGAATAGGGAGGGGTTGTTACACAGACACCCCAAGCAAACACTTTTCAGGAGGCCCAGCCTCCGGAGATGTGTCTGTGTGAGAGGAGTCCTGGACCCGGCTGATTGGGACCCAGACTCCAGGGAATGGGTTTGTAGAAAGCGGCTGCCAAGCGGAGGATGCAAATGATATGCAAATGAGCTCATTCAGATCCCACCTCCCCAGTCCCAGACCTTACTTCACCTCTCCCTGGCTCCTTCCCCTCCTCATAGGGGCCTGCGGGGCTGTAGGGGGCTATTCCAGCTAGATACTGTAATACTCGCGTGCGGGTAGAGATACTGTGAAATACTGTAAGGTCTTTTGAGAGGTGGAGGGGAGCAATGGCCCACAGAGCCGCCCCCACCTCTAACCCCAAGAGCCCCCAACGGTAGTAGAAGATATGTACAAAGTTACATCAAGAATTGTTTTGGCACTCAGATCTCCATCTGGGTTCAGTCTGGAGATTAGGGGTGGGGCAACAACAACGGGAAGTGGGGGATAGGGGAGGGAAGTGGGGCCTGTCCCCCACCCTGGAGATGACAAGGGCATGGAAAAAGTCATCCCAGTGCCCAAGTTACAGCCTCCCATCGGGTGGAAGGGCTGGTGTGGGAAATTCAGTGCAAGGTACCTCGAAGGCTATTGCTTTCTAGGGATTTTCACATTTTGATTTGGGGGTGGCTCTCTAGCAAGGGAGAGGGATCTCCTAGGCTTTAGGGGCAGGAATTGTCTCTGTGGCTTTTCTTCCCTCCTTTTTTAGGAGAGAGACAAGGAGGCTGGATTTCCCCCAAAGCCATAGCGAAGAGAAGGGTTTGGAAGACCTAGGAGGGGGACAAATGGAGGAGAGGGTGGGCATGGGGCGCCCCTCCCCCAGAGATGCTGATGATGGAACCAGGGCACTGGGCGCCCTGCTTTGGGTTGGAGAAAGTGGAGGTGGTCTCCAAGGAAGAGGGGGAGATGGGTGGGGGTAGAGGGAGGTCTCAGCTGTCCTAGTCTATATGGTTGTCAGGCCCTGAAATCTCAGTCTGCCAACAGGTCCTTAGAGCTGACCACAGCCACAGCACTCAGGGAGCCACTCCTAAACCAACTCTCAAGGCCGCCTGGCTTGTCAGACTCCATCAGAACATTCTAGTTCTCCAGAGCCCCTGGTGAGCACACCAAAACATTCTGATCCATCAGACATCACCAAAGTATGCCAGCTTGCTGGAAGCCACCAAACCAATCTAACCCATCAGACCACATGAAGCATTCTGGCCCAAGGGACCCTACTATGGCTCACTGAACTCTACACCTGGCCATACTGGCCTGACAGAGCCACCACACATTTGGCTCACCCGATTCAATGAAACAAAGCCACGCAGACACAGGCATGCACACAAAAGGCAGGGGTGGGAAGGGAGGTCTTTAACAGTAGTTCGCACTAGGTCCATCTCCCACCCCTCCCTCCAGGGTGAGTTCGCAGACTTGACGTGTTTGAATGGAGATGACCCTGACAATACTGGTTTTTTTCCGTTAGAGTCCTCAGATTGGATCCAAATCCCGTGCCTTATTCTCTTCCTAGGAAGACCCCCAGGCCAACACCCACCAAAGAAGGGTGTGGAGGGAGAAGGCAGGTCAGAGACTGGTCACTGTCCAATACAGGAAGTACATGCTTCAGCCGAATGACATCACAGGATGTGACCTCTAGGCACCACCGGAAGTACATCTTCCCATGATATCACCAAAGTGATCTTCAAGGAAGGTTCCTGAGACATCACAGGAAGTACCTGCTCTCTTATGTTCACAGGAAGTAACCTCTGGGGAACTGCTTCCTGTGACATCATAAGGGGTGCCCAGAAGCACCCCAGAAAGTACTCAGTGATATCACAACAGAGACCCTCATTGCTATTACTCTAAGCCATCAGAGATACCACACCAAGCTGATCCAGCCTCTTGCAAGTCTTGCCCACAGGACTGGCCCAATCCCAGAGCTGGCATCCTTCCCAGCAGCACTGTCCCTGTCCCCCCATACAACCTGAAAACAAAAGAGTGAACATTCCCACCTAGGAGGGACAGCTCCAGTGGGAGGAGAGTAGCTGAGAAGATCTGGGACCTCTGGGGTCCCTGCTCCAAATGCCCCATTTCAGCTCAGACGCCTCTGCTACCTCTACTCCCATGGCTTCCCTCAGATCTAGAACTGAAAGCAGAGAGGTGGGGTGTTGTGTTTTGGGAAGGCCCCTCATTCTGGGTGACCCAGAGGCTCCCTCCCCTCCTCCCATATGGAAACAAAAACTTATAAAGGGGGAAAAAATCCTTACCAAAAAAAGAAAAAAAAAAAAAGGAGGGAAAGAAAGAGAAAATAACGCTTTGTTTTCTATTAAAATCAACAAAATGCAATATATACAGATATCACACAGACCTGGGCCCTGGGACAGAAAGGGTCAGGCCCAGCCAAGCACAGGGAGGGAGGAAGGAGGGGGTCAGTTCCGGGCTGGGGAGGGGGCTTCTGAGCCCCCTTCCCAACCGTCACTCAATCCTGCCTATGACTACCAGAAGGGGAGGGTGCAGTCGGGCCTACCCCAGCCCCATCCCAAGAGGAGCAGGACTGCACCAAGCTGAGGTCAGGAGTTGGGGGGGCGGGGAGGAGGAGAGGGAAGAGGAGGAGATGGGAGGAGAGAGAAGGGTGGGAGCACACACCACAGGCCTCATCCCACTTTCTGGGGGTTTGAGGCCCTCACTCCCTGCTCGTAGGTGACCCGCTGACTGATGAGGTATTGAGCGGCTTGCGTGGCCGCGGGGCTGCCCGTGATGGTGACCCGCCGGTTCCGCGTGCCTGGCAGGAACTCGCCCTTCTTGGAGATCTGGATGCGAGCGCCCGTCAGCTCCTGGTACTCCACCAACGTCTTGCCCCCCTTCCCCAGGATGGCTCCCACCAGGTTCTCAGGCACCGCAATCTCCACCAGCTCCTTGGCACTCTCAGCCGCCAGCTTCTCCGCTGTCAGGAAGCCCCCGGCCGCCCCGGCCGCGGCTGCAGCGGCCACCAGCGGGCCGCCCCCTCCGCCCGCCCCGCCGCCCGCCCCGGCCCCGAGGTAGCCGTTAGCGGCTGCGGCCAACGCAAAAGACCCCAGGGCTCCGGGAGGGGGGGGCGGCGGCGGGGCGGCCCCTCCGGCTGGCCCGGCCCCAGCCTCGCCCGCGTAGGATGCCAGGAGGTTGGCGGCGGCGGCGGCTGCTGGGTTGGCCCCGGCGGCCACGGCGGCCAGGACGCCGGAGGCTGCGGCCGAGTTGAGGCCCAGGCCCAGGGAGTTGGTGTTGTAGCCATAACTGGCCAGCGTGTTAAGCGCCGTGCTGATGGCCAGCAGGTCGGTGCCTGAGAAGGCGGGCAGCGCAGCGGGAAAGGCCCCCACGCCAGCCAGCCCGGCGGGGCCCAGCAGGCCGGAGGCGGCGGCGGCCGACGCTGCAGCCGCGGCTGGCAGCACATCCGCGGGGCTGGCGTACGGAGAGCCGGTGGGGTTGGAGTTGGCCACGGGGCCTGCCACGTTGGCGTAGCTGATGTTGAGGCAGCTGCTGCTCTGGGGGTCTTCTTGTACCTTCTGCACGATGGCGCTCACGGCCTTGTGCACCTGCTCGGGCTCGCCGCTGACCGTCACCACGCGCTCTTGCAGGTTGATGCCCTCCGGCTTCTGGGACAGCTGCACCCACGCTCCTGACTGTTCCATCACGGCTTTCACCGTTGCGCCCCCCTTGCCGATGATCAGGCCCGCCGTGCTGTTGGGGACGATCAGCTTGGCCTGCGTGGGGAGCAAAAGGGAGAGTCTTTAATTTTATTTTATTTTTAAATTAAATTAAATTAGGCTGGGCACGGTGGCTCTCGCCTGTAATCCCAGCACTTTGGGGGGCTGAGGCAGGCAGATCACTTGAGGTCAGGAGTTCCAGACTAGCCTGGCCAACATGGTGAAACTCCTTCTCTACTAAAAATCCAAAAATTAGCCAGCTGTGTGTTGGCACATGCCTGTGATCCCAGCTACTCAGGAGGCTGAGGCAGGAGAATTGCTTGAACCCAGGAGGTGGAGGATGCAGTGAGCTGAGCTCACACCAAATTGCACTCCAGCCTGAGTGACAGAGGGAGACCCTGTCTCAAAATAAAATTATATATATAGATATAATTTTATCTATCTATATTAGTAGAGATGGGGCCTTGCTATGTTGCCCAGGCTGGTCTTGAACTCTTGGCCTCAAGGGATCTCCTGCCTTAGCCTCCTAAAGTGTTGGGATTACAGATTTGAGCCACCAAGCTGGCGAAGGGAGGGTCTTTACGGTAGCTGCAGACTGAGAAGCCTCAGGTCATTCCCTACCCCTCCTCTCCAGCGTCCAAAATCAGGCCCAGCATGGCCTTTTGATATGCACCAGTATGGTCCAACTGGTTGTTAAAAATATTGAAATATTTCAGGTCAGGTGCAATGGCTCAGGCCTGTAATCCCAGCACTTTGACAGGCTGAGGTGGGAGGATCACTTGAGCCCAGGAGTTTGAGACCAGCCTGGGCAACATAGCGAGACCTTCCCTCTAACATTAAAATTTTTTTAAAAAAATTGAAATATATCCACAATGGTTGGTTAATGAATAGCCAGTATTCGAGGTCCCCTCAGTAGCCCCTCAACCACCCTGTCCCATGTACCTGGGACTCTTAGTACTTCCTCTGTGACCAGCATCTAAAAGCTTAATGGCTGATCCAATGGGGCCCTCCAGGATCTCGCTCCAAGCTTGCACCGTGGCCCACCCATGCCTTCTAGTGTTACATACTCTGACTTCCAGCCCTGGAAAAGCCTTCATTAAGCCTTACTTTACAGATGAGCCTCTTGAGGCCCAAGAGGTGAAAGGACTTGTCCTAAGATTCCCCAGTTAGTGACGGAGCTGAAATCTAGGCTCTTGGGTTCCTGATCCATTGTGCTCCCCTAGACATGGTCTTCTCGTTTAACTCTCTGTTGTTATGGGCTGAAATTGTGTCCCCTTCAAATTCATATGTTGGAGGCGTAACTCCTAGTACTTTAGAATTTGACTATATTTGGAGAGAGGGTCTTTAAAGAGATAATTAAGGTGAAATGGGGTTATTAGGGCGGGCCCTACTTTACTGACTGGTGTCCTTATAAGCAGAGGAGATTAGGACACAGATGCACACAGAGGGAAGACTGTGTCAAGACACAGGGAGAAGAAGGTCAAGGAGGGAGGCCTCAGAAGAAACCAACCCTGCTGACACCTTGATCTTGGACTTCTGGCCTCCAGAATCATGAGATACAAATACCTGTTGTTTAGACCACCCAGTCTCTGGCACTTTGTTATGGCAGCCCTGGCAGACTAATCTAGTTGTCCTATGCGTGAAATGAAGATAACACGAAGGCTTTTGTCTGAGAAGGCAGACGTAAGTGGATGTCTTGGATGTCACACAATGGATCAGGAATCCAAGAATCTAGATTTCAATCTCCTTCTAACTCCTGGCACGGGAAATCTCCAGGATGAAGAAGTTGGTCATTTGAATATGGTGACCTCCCCTTTCTCAGTTGCAGAGCAGCCATCCTTCAACCACCCATCTGTCCAAACATCTGCAAGTCTGATCAATCTTAATTCCTGTGGAGACATTTCAAAACCAGTCATCTCCTTTTGCACCTCCGAGAGCATTTCTACACATAAATTCCTCCCTCTGAAAAATCCTTCCCATGTCCCCTTAAACCCTGGGGGTGTCTGAGAAATTTGTGGGGGTGGCGGGTTTGGTTGTTGCAAGGACTGAGGGGAGATGTGGGCTGTCAGTGGGGAGGACCATAGGTGTCTGTACCCCACAGTGGAGAGTCAGTCCCTCACAAGAAAGAGCCATCCCAGGCCCTATATGTCTACTTTTTTTTTTGAGACGGAGTCTCACTGTGTCACCCAGGCTGGTATGCACTGGTGCAATCTCGGCTCACTGCAATCTCCACCTCCTGGGTTCAAGGGATTCTGCCACCTCAGCCTCCCTAGTAGCTGGGATTACAGGCTCCCACCACCATGCCCAGCTAATTTTTTTGTATTTTTAGTAGAGACAAGCTTTCACCATGTTGGCCAGGCCAGTCTCGAACTCCTGGCCTCAAGTGATCCAGCCGCCTCAGCCTCCCAAAGTGCTGGGATTACAGGCGTCAGCCACCACACCCGGCCACTATATGACTACTTTTGAATGTCCTGTTGGACATTCATGCTGATGAAGAGCCTGTTTTTAAATCTCTGAGCCGACGTCTGGGCACAGTGGCTCACGCCTGTAATCCCAGCACCTCAGGAGGCCAAGGTGGGAGGATCACTTGAGCCCAGGAGTTGTAGACCTGCCTGGGCAACATGGCATGACCCCATCTCTACAAAAAAAAAATTAAAAACATTAGCTGGCCTAGTGGCACATGCCTGTAGTCCCAGCTACTCAGGAGGCTGAGGTGGGAGGATCACTTGAGCCTGGGAGGTATAGGCTGCAGCGAGCTGTAATTGTGCCACTGCACTTCAACCTGGGCAACACAGTGAAACCCTGACTCAAAAAAAAGTCTCTGAGCCCAGATCCCAACTGACCCAGTGAGACCTTATCCCCACAAAATAAATAAATACATAAAATAAATAACAAAATAAAAAAAACTCTGAGCTCAGAGCCCAACCCCATGATACATGTAAGTACCAAGTATTGTTTGCATGGTTTTAAGAGCTACTGAAATTTCCAGGAATACAACTACCAGTAAATAAAGAGCAGATTGTGCTTTGTTTTGCTCTGCGCTTCACTAAAAGTTTTCATCATTTTAGAAAACCTGGCATCAGTAGCAACAGCATTTGTATTATTTAAGTCCCAAGTATTATGCTCTGGATCACTTTACATTTGTAGTTGTCTCACTTAGCTATGCTTAGGTGTGAGCAGCTGCCTAATTCATTATTCCTTCTATTGTGGTCCTGACTATTTAATTACATATTAAAATTCACCTTGGCTGGGCGCAGTGACTCACACCTGTAATCCCAGCACTTTGGGAGGCTGAGGCAGGGTGAATCACTTGAGCCCAGGAGTTCAAGACCAGCCTGGGCATCATGATGAAACCCTGTCTCTAGTAAAAATACAAAAAATAGCCAGGTGTGGTGGCATCTGCCTGTGGTTCCAGCTACTTGGGAAGCTGAGGTGGGAGGATCACTTGAGCCTAGGAAGATGAGGCTGCAGTGAGTTGTAATTGTGCCACTGTACTCCAGCCTGGGCAACAGAGCAGACCCTGTTTCAAAAACAAAACAAAACAAAACAAAAAACAGAAACAACAACTAAGAAGCAAAAAATAAAATTCATCTTGTTTTATAACAAATCACCTTCCTATTATTTCTTCTTTATTTAAAAAAGTCTCATGGGATAAATAAAACATAGTATATCCATACAGTGGAATATTATTTGGCAATAAATGGAATGAACAAAGTACTGATACATGCTATAGCGTGGATGAATCTAGAAAAAATTATGCTAAGTGAAAGAAGCCAGTTACAAAAGACCACAGCTGAGTTCATTTACATAAATGTCCAGAATATGCAGATCCACAGAGCCGAAAAGTTAGATTAATGGTTGCCAGGGAATGGGAGGAAGGGGATTGAGGGTAACTGCCTACAGGTATAGGATTTCTTTTGGGTAATAGATACATTCTGGAATTAGATAGTGTTAATGGTTGACCACATAGTGTGTGATTCCTTTTACAGAAATGTCCAGAATAGGCAAATCTATAGACACAGAAAGTAGATTTGTGGTGGCTTGGGGATAGGGAGCGGGTGAGCTGAGATGGGAGATCGAGGGGTCATAGCTAAGACGATCAAGATTTCTTTTGGAGGCCAGGCTCGGTGGCTTATGCCTGTAATCCAGCACTTTGGGAGGCAGAGGCCAGAGGACTGCTTAAGCCCAGGAGTTAGAGATCAGCCTGGGCAAGATAGTGAAACCTCATCTCTACAAAAAATAAAAATAAATTAGCTGGATGCAGTGGTGTGCACCTGTAGTCTCAGCTACTCAGGAGTCTAATGGATCACTTGAGCCCGGGAGTTTGAGGCTGCAGTGAGCTATAACAGGTGCTGCTACACTCCAGCCTGGGTGACAGTGCAAGACCCTGCCTCTAAAAAAAGAAAGAAAAAAAAAAAGGATTTATTTTGAAGGCAATGCAAATGTTTGAAAATGGATTGTGCCAATAGGCGTACAACTATGTGACTATAATAAAAGCCAATAAACTGTACACTTCATTTATCATGTATTTTATGTTTCTTTTCTTTTAAATAGGGTCTTGCTCTGATACCCAGGCTGGAGTGCAGTGGTGCGATCAGAGCTCACTGCAGCCTTGTACTCCTGGGCTCAAGTGATCCTCCTGCCTCGCCCTCCTAAAGTGCTGGGATTATAGGCATGAGCCCCCATACTGGGCCTAGAGCTGTATACCTTAAAAGGGTGAGTTGTATGTATATGAATTATATCTCAATAAAGCTGTCAAAAAGTCTTACGAGTGTAGGTATGTCTATATGTGTATATATGAATATGAATAGTATTTCAGAGAGTCAAGTGAACATGACAAAATATTTGTAGGAGAAAGGGGGTGTTGCTGTGACAGAGCTCCCCATGCTCTGTTCCCTGTTGGTCTCCCTGACTTTATTATTATTATTATTATTATTTTTGAGACACAGTCTTGCTCCGTCACCCAGGCTGGAGTGCAGTGGCACCATCTCAGCTCACTGCAACCTCCACCTCCCGGGTTCAAGCGATTCACAAGTGAGCTGAGATCGTGCCACTGCCCTCCAGCCTGAGTGACAGAGTGAGACTCCATCTCAAAAAAAAAAAAAAAAAAAAAAAAAGGCCAGGCGTGGTGGCTCATGCCTGTAATCCCAGCACTTTGGGACGCTGAGGTGGGCAGATCGCTTGAGCTCACAAGTTGTACAGCCTGGACAACATGGCAAAACCTCATCTCTACAAAAAGTACAAAAATTAACTGAGCGTGGTGGTGCATGCCTGTAGTCCCAGCTACTTGGGAGGCTGAGGTGGGAGGATGGCTTGAGCCCAAGAGGTGGAGGTTGCAGTGAGCCAAAATGGCATCACTACACTCCAGTCTGGGTGATAGAGCCAGACCTTGTGAACAAGAAAAAAGAATCTTTATTTATTCTAGAGTAAAAGAGACTAATGAGGTGTAACAATCAAATGCAAACCACGAATGTTGACTGAATCTCAGACTGAAAAATCCTCTATAGCTATAAAAGATATTTTAGGGCAATTTGAATATGGACTTTCCAATGAGACAATAGTATAGAATTAGCATTTTTGTTTGTTTGTTTTTGTTTTTAGGTGTGATGACAGTAATACAATAATGTAGGAGATTGTCCTTGGAAGATACATGTTAAAGTACTTAGGAGTAAAGAGTCATGAGGTCAGCCGGGCACGGTGGCTCACGCCTGGAATCCCAGCACTTTGGGAGGCCAAGGCGGGCGGATCACGAGGTCAGGAGATCGAGACCATCCTGGCTAACATGGTGAAACCCCATTTTTACGAAAAATACAAAAATTAGCCAGGCGTGGTGGCGCATGCCTTGCCGAGCGTGCTGGCGCACGCCTGTAGTTCCAGCTACTCGGGAGGCTGAGACAGGAGAATTGCTTGAACCTGGGAGGCAGAAGTTGCAGTGAGCCGAGATCATCGCGCCACTGCACTCCAGCCTGGTTACTGAGCAAGACTCTGTCTCAAAAAAAAAAAAAAATCAAGACAAAAATTGTGTGTGTGCGTGCGCATGTACACACACGCATGCACATGTGTTCATGCATGCACAAATGTTAACAATTGGTGAATCTAAGTGCAGTGTATGGGGACTATTCCTTAAATATTTTCAAAATAAAAAGGAAAAAAATCTATGCCCTAACATTCCCTTTTCCTCTTCTCTGCTTTATTTTTCCTCATAGTATTTTTCACTCTCTAACATCCTCTATATTTTACTTATCTCCTTGTTTGTGTTTCTCTGTAAAAGAATTTCAAATCCACGAGGTTAGAGATTTTTGCCTGTATTATTACTGCTGGGTTCTCAGCGCCTAGAAAAGTGCCTGGGACACAGTAGATACTCAGCAAAGGGTGAGCGAATAAGTAGATGGATGAAGAAGACTGAAGGATGACATGCCCACAGGCCCAAGCAGGAAGGCGAATGGGTGGAGGCAGCAGGTGTATCTCACCTGGTGGGTGTGGGGAGTGGTAGAGTACTGTGCAACTGGGCAGCCAAACTCAGCCTGATGGGCATTTTCTAGATGAGTTGGAAATGCTGATTTGTAAAATGTGAAGCATCCTACTTTTTTTCTTTTTTTTGAGTTTCGCTCTTTTGCCCAGGCTGGAGTGCAGTGGCACAATCTCAGCTCACTGCAACCTCCGCTTTCCAGTTTCAAAGCGATTCTCCTGCTTCAGCCTCCTGAGTAGCTGGGATTACAGGCACCCATCACCACGCCCAGCTAATTTTTGTATTTTTAGTAGAAACAGGGTGTCACCATGTTGGCCAGGCTCGTCTCGAACTTCTGACCTCGTGATCCGCCTGCCTCGGCCTCCCAAAGTACTGGGATTACAGGCCTGAGCCACTGCACCCGGCCAGCATCCTAGTTTTTAAATGTTGGCAATCTCTTCAAAATGTCTAAGATTTGTGCAGTAGAAACAATGCAATGTACTAGCCAGGCTACCCATTGGCAGTCTGTGCATACAAATCCCTGAAAAGCTGCCTTGGACTCTGGAGTCACCTGCTTGGGTTTAAATCCTGGTTCCCCATCTGATGCTAGGCAAGGGACCTAACCTCTTTGAGACTCAGTTTTCTCATCTGTAAAAACAAGGATATTCAGACCTCCTCATGGGACTATGATGAGGCTTAATTGAGCTTATGCATGCAATGGTGAGCTTGAAATCCAAGCATGACCACAGGTAGCTGGAACTGAGTGTGAGCGCCCTTCAGGTGACTCACAACTGCTACCACTGGCAGATTACACCCCAGTCCCCATGTTTCTGCTTGGCCCTGTGGGTGAAGTCATCATCTATTCATTCAAATAAGCAACATGTGCTGAGCACCTACTATGTGCCAAGCATAGGGCATCATGTATGTGTGCAATTAACATAAGCCCATAGAAGCACTCAAGAAATGATTACTGTCAGCCGGGCATGGTGGCTCATGCCTGTAATCCCAGTACTTTGGGAGGCCGAGGTGGGCGGATCACGGGGTCAGGAGATCAAGACCATCCTGGCTAACACGGTGAAACCTCTTCTCTACTAAAAATACAAAAATATTAGCCAGGTGTGGTGGCGGGTGCCTGTAGTCCCAGCTACTTGGGAGGCTGAGGCAGGAGAATGGCGTGAACTCGGGAGGTGGAGCTTGCAATGAGCCGAGATTGTGCCACTGCACTCCAGCCTGGGCGACAGAGTGAGACTCTGTCTCAAAAAAAAAAAAAAAAAAAAAAAGAAAAAGAAATGATTATTGTCATTGTTATCCCCATGGATGGAGCTGGATTTAAATCCCACATCTGTGGTACAGCTATTATGGAAATCAGTCTGGCAGTTCTTCAAAAAGTTGAACATAGACTTATCATATGTCCCGACAATTCCACCCTAGGTATCTACCCAAGAGAGCTGGAAATATATATCTACCAAAAGACTTGTACATGAATGTTCAGAAGCATTATTCATCATAGCTAAAAAGGAGAAGCAACCCAAATGTCTATCAACTGATGAACAGACAAGCAAATGTGGTCTATCCATACAATGAAACATTATTTGTCTATAAAAAGGAGTAAAGTTTTGACACATGCTACAATACAGATAAACCTCGAAAGTATTACGTCAAGTGAAAAAAGCCAGACACAAAAGACCATATATTATATGATTCTGTTTATATAAAAGATCCAGAATAGGCAAGTCCACAGAGACCAAAAGTAGATTAGTGGCTGGAAGAGGTTAAGATTGGGATCTGGGGGAATGGTGAGTGACTGCTCATGGGCACAGGTTTTCTTTTTGGCGTGATGAAAATGTTCTGGAATTAGATGGTAACTGATGTACGACTCTGTGAACATACAACAAAACTACTAAAGTGTACACTTCTAACTGTAAAGCTTATAGTATGTGAATTATAGCTCAACAGAGCTGTTATTTAAAAAAAAATCACCAGGAAAAACAAACAGCCTGAAAAATCAAGAAGATGGAACAGCATGTTCACAACCAGAACCAGGAGTGGTATTTAGTCTGTGATGCAGTATTTTAGAGCAGTGAAGGAAGGATAGATTGGCCAAGGAAAGATTTGAGGACAAGGGGTTAATCATGTGGGAAAAATAAAGTTAGGTTTTAAGAAAATTCCTACCTCTTCCACCTCCTAGCTGGTGGCCTATGAAAGTCCCTTTACTTCTCAGAGCCTCTTTTTCCACATCTGTAAAATAGGCATACTATTCCTGATCCATACGATTTGTGCAAATATTCAGTGGGACACTGGCAGCCTGCTCTCTGGCAGTCACTCAGTCAGCAGGGTTGCTGTTTCTACAACACAGCAAGGTCCAAATCATAGGTTATTTTTGTTTTTGGTTTTTTGAGACAAAGTCTTGCTCTGTCAGCCAGGCTGGAGTGCAGTGGTGCGATCTTGGCTCACTGCAACCTCTGCCTCTCAGGTTCAAGCGATTCTCCTGCCTCAGCCTCTGGGGTAGCTGGGATTACGGGCGCCTGCCACCATGTCTGCCTTATTTTTGTATTTTTAGTAGAGATGGGGTTTCACCATGTTGGCCAGGCTGGTCTTGAACTCCTGGCCTCAAGTAATCCGCCCAACTCGGTCTCCCAAGGTGCTGAGATTACAGGCATGAGCCACTACATCCAGCCTCCTAGTTTATTCTTTAGTAACTGTGTTACCTTAGGCAAATGCCTTCACCTCTCTGTGCCTTACCTTCCTCATCTCCAGTATTAGCATAACCACACCTACCCTATATGATTATTGGTTATTGGAAACTTTTTTTTTTTTCTTTTTACAGAGTCTTGCTCTGTCACCCAGGTTGGAGTGCAGTGGCGTGATCTTGGCTCACTGCAACCTCCGCCTCTTGGGTTCAAGCGATTCTCCTGCCTCAGCCTCCTGAATAGCTGAGACTACAGGCATGCACCACCATGCCTGGCTAATTTTTTGTATTTTTAGTAGAGATGGGGTTTTGCCATGTTGGCCATGCTGGCCTCGAACTCCTGACCTCAGGTGATCCACCCACCTCGGTCTTTCAAAGTGTTGGAATTACAGGCATGAGCCACTGCTCCCGGCCTGTTATTGGAAACATTCAATGACTAAAGTGATGCCCAGTGCCTGGCACATGGGAAGCACTAAGACAATAGCAGCTGCCTTCATGATAGACCCTGAATTGTAGAACCACAGCGTCTTAGAAAGATCTGCAGATGCAGACTCATAGAATCTTGGAATCCCAGGACATTAGAACAGTAGAATCTTAGATAATACATGCTTAGAATCTTGGAATCACAGAGCCATAGAACTGTTGAAGTTTTAGAGCCAGAAGGACCAGAGACCATCTGCCCCAGTGATTTGCAAGCCCATGGAAATTTGCAAATACTACTACTACCACCACCAACAATAACAACAAAAGCAGCATCAACATCTAACAGTTTAATAGAGTAACTTATCTAGGTTCCACCACAACCCTAAGATAGGTGTTATTATCACCCCATTTTCTAGATTGGGAAATGGAGGCACAAAGAAAGAACTTGCACAAGTTCTTTCACAGGTAATGAGCAGTAGAGTCAGGATCTGATCCCAGGCCAGAGTTTATGCTCAGATTCCTAAGCCTTACCAGAAATACTGATTCAGTGGTTCTGGGACAGGGCCCATGAATCTGCATTTTAAGCTACCCAGATGACTCAGATATCAGCTAGGGGTGACAGCCACTGGTATAACCTAGAAGTGGCAATCTGGTGATCCTCAGGCCCCAGTCAGCCTACAGTCATATATATATTTTTGACCTTCATAGTGTTTTAGAAACAGAGTTGGCCTGGTGCAATGGCTCATGCCTGTAATCCCAGCACTTTGGGAAGCTGAGGCGGGTGGATTGCTTGAGTCCAGGAGTTTGAGAACAGCCCAAAACATGGTGAAACCCTGTCTCTACAAAAAATACAAAAATTAGCCAGGGGCCGGGTGTGGTGGCTCATGCCTGTAATCCCAGCACTTTGGGAGGCCGAGGAAGGGAGATCACCTGAGGTCAGGAATTCGAGACTGGCCTGGCCAACATGGTGAAACCCCATCTCTACTAAAAACACAAAAAATTAGCCAGGCGTGTTAACAGGCGCCTGTAATCCCAGCTACTTGGGAGGCCAAGTCAGGAGAATCGCTTGAACCTGGGAGGTGTAGGTTGCAGTGAGCTGAGACCAGGCCATTGCACTCCATCCTGGGCAACAAGAGCAAAACTCCGTCTCAAAAAAAAAAAAAAAAAATTAGCCAGGCATGGTCGTGTTCACCTGTAGTCCCAGCTATTCAGTGGGCTGAGGTGGGAGGATCGCTTGAGCCTGGGAGGTCAAGGCTCCAGTGAGCCTAGATCATACCACTGCACTCCAGCCTGGGTGACAGAGTGTGACTCTGTCTCAGACAAATATATATATATAAAATAATAATAATAAAAAACATTATAAAGTCAGTTGATCTAAAAAATTTATGGCTTCTTTTGAAAAATTTGGAAGATGTGGTAGCACTATGTTCATGTTCCCAAACTGCACTAATTCAGTGGAGTTGAGTGGCGGCTTCTCCCTTTAAAGATGGCATACCCTCTCCAGAGAGCAACAACCCTCAAGGCTTTTGTTGCCTTTTGCAATACTTTAGTTATTTAATTTATAATCCCTGGTTTGGCCCAGCTGCTGCACTGTAATACAAGAGAAACTGAGGTCTACAGAAGGAAAGGGGCTCTGAGTAACACAGCAAGTCCCAGGCAGAAAGGAAGTAGACCTGTTTCCTGACTCAAAAATCCCATAATAACAACAGAGAACATTTTTGGGGCTTTCTATGCATTATATACACAAGCTATGTGCTTTTCAAACATCAACGAACACTGACCATCACCCTTAAGGGGGCATCATAATGAATCTCATTTTACAGGTGAGAAAAATGAGGCTTGGAGAAATCAAAGTCACTTGCTCAAGGTCACATAGGATGTAAGCACTGTACGGAGAAGGATTCAACTAAACAACAGAGCCCAGAGCCTGAGTCTTCAGCTATGATCTCCCTCAGTCTTTGGAACACTCCAGTAATAAGGCAGAGAATAAATCCTGGTTCTATAACCTTTTGACTCCACTGTCTCAGAGCTCCTGTGGATTAGGGGGAGGCGGTAGAAGGCTCAGGCACAGATGGTGCTGACCCCATTTTCTTTGCAACATTCACAAACTCCTGATGAACCCTGAGTCCCTTGTGGCCACGACCAAGGCGGAGGGAAGAGGCAATGCCCTCGGCTCCCTGTAAACTGTGAATAACTTGTGCCCCGCTGGTGGGAAGGGATTCGGGAGAAACCTGGCGGGGAGCGAGGAGCTTCAGCACCAAGGACAGCGGCCGCGCTCCACGCCCCAAGCCCTGCTGTCTTTTTTGGGAGCGCTCCACCCTGCAGCGCTCCTCCAGCCTTCTCCGCCCACCGTTTCCCCATGAGCTTAGGGGAGCTCAGGCCTGTGCTCTGCCCCACCTCAGGGCAACGACAGGACCCAAGAATTTCAGATTCCTTTTACCGACGCCCTCTCTCCTGTCTTTGCCTCTAGGTAGACGTTAACGAGCCCTCGCAAGCGGCCCTTCCGTCAGCCCAGGGGTTCTCGCCCCATTGCATGGAGTACGCATGCATAGCGGAGTGGGGACAGGAGAGAAAACGGGAGCCAGCCCCGCGTTTCCGTTCCCTTACGCACTTCCGGGTCCAGACAGCGCTGCCCACAGCTTTGAGGGGAGCCCACCTGCCCGGTGCACGCCGTCGTCATGGCAACCGGAGAGGCCTGGGAAGCGATTGGCCACTCCCTGCCACGCCCCTACGCCACTGCTTCCCCGTAACTGAGGCAACGGAGGGGCGCTGCCTTCCCCCTTCCATTCCTTCCTGGAGAGGGCTGTGTAGGAGAGGGACCCACCTCCTCTCTCGCTAATGAAACACCACCTCTACCCCCATACGTTAATTATGGAGGGAAGGAAGATGAGAGGCCATTTGTAAACTCTTCTGGATGTGGCTGAACTGTCACTGAGGTCACTTCCGGTGATAACAGGAAGTGGGAGGCAGGTCGTTCAGAGAGACAATGGGATGAGGTGGAAGGGATAAGAGGAACTAGAGAATCCTAGGAAGAAAGGATCGAACAGTAGGGAATCGTGCCACATTCTCCCAGACCTTCATCCCTCTCTGAATCAAGCCCACTCTAAATGATCTGGAGTCCTTTCTATTCTATTAGAGCTGACTCCCTAAGAATAATACTAACCACTACCATGTGGTCTTTGACTGATGAGATTTTTATCAGCTTTGTCCCATTGAACCTCACAGTAAGCAGTGATGTGGGAGGAATGTTTCTTTGTGAATATCAACAGCTTTACAGCAACCCAGTCTCCGCCCCAGCTGACCTGCTTGGCTCTGTCGGGGTTCATCGTGGTTTGGGGTTGAAGGATGTTGACCACCTCAGGCTTGGTCATCGCTTGTGGGATTTCTCGGACCTTCTCGGCAATAAAGCTGTGCACAGCATTCAAGGCCTCTGCCGTGCCCTGTACTAGGCATACCCGCTCTGTGGTTCCTGTTGAGCAAGGGAGAGAGAGGGCACACTCATGAGACAGGAATGGGGACATTCCTGAGAGACAGGCCCCATTTAATGGAAGAGGAAAGCTGAGGTCCAGAGAGTGGACCTGACCGATCACACGGTGAGCCTAGGGGGGAGCGGGCATGGGCTGGCAGGCCATGATGGGCAGCTGGGAGAATGAGTGCAATCCTGTTTTCTAATCTGCACTTCATCTCCCTCCCCTAAAACAACCTCTAGGGATGGAAGAATGATGCTTAAATGTTTTGCGATGCCCACAGCAGCCCTGGGCAGGGGAGACAGGGCTCAGCTGCCTCTTCTCAGTTCTTGCGGCTCCCTGGTTGCTTTGGCAACCATTCACTCACTCCGCCCCCCTCCCCTTCTGGAAGCAGAGAGCTCAGGCCTGCAACGGTTGCCACAGTAACTGGAACCCCCTTATCGGTCTGGCTGGCCGGGTCCTCAGCCCACCCCCAGGGGGACGAGGGACGAGGCCCTGTTGTCATGGCAACCCCTGAAAGCCTGCAGCGTCGGCCTCTGGGCTTTTTGGAGAGGATGGGGGAAGAGCTGGGGGATGGGGGAGGCAGAGAAGAGGCCTGAGTGCCTGTCTGAACCCACCAGATGGAGGATTGAGGGGTGGGGGAGGGCAGGGGTGTGGACATGGGATAGCAGGGTGGGTCAAAGACTACTCATGGAGGAGTGGGGAATCAAGGAACTGGGGAGGGAGGCGGGTGGGTGTCTTTCCTGGAGATTCTCCAGATACTGGCTGTGGCTCTGTCCTGGGCATCCTTCTCATTTCTGCATGAGAGTGTTGGGGAGTGGGGCCATGGGGGAGAGAGAAACTAGGGGGTGTTGGGATATGTGTGTGAAAGAGATTCTGGGTGACACTGGACCAGTGTGTGTGTCTGCGAGGCTGTTTGGTGAGTGGTGCGTGCGTGTGTGTGTATGTGTGTACACTTGAGCAGGACTGGCTAGATGATCCTAATCTGTGTTTGTAGAAGATAAAGTGCAGAGACTGCCTTATGAACAGACTATGTGACACAGTGATTCCGGTGAAGATGTTTGTGTGTGCCCTTGTGTGTGGGACAGACTTTGGTGTCGCTTTGATGATCAAGGTTATATAGACTCTTTGTGAGACAGAGCTGAGTGTATGTGAGAGTTTGAGAGAAAGAAACAAAAGAATCTCACAAAGTGGGATGGAGGCTGTACAATGAATATATATCACTTTGAGACTGGATGGCAGTGTGTGTGACGGCATTCGTATGTGTACGTGTGTTTGTGAAAGTGAAAGAGAGACACACTTCTGGATGTTTCTAAGACTATTTGGATGACCAGTGTGTATATACACACATATATATATAGGAGACAGGAAAGACCTATGACTGGTGTGTGTGAACCTCAGAAAGAGAGAGAGAGATAGACAGGGAGACTCAGGTGTCAGTTTGTAGGGCTTTCTGGATGACTGGTGTGTTTGTGTGTGTGTGTGTCTGAACATGTGAATTACAGCGAGACAAAGAAAACTTGACTGGTCAGTGTGAGAATGTGCGTGCCTGGGTGAGCCGGGATGTGTATGATGTGTGGAGTGTGAGTGTGTCTCTCTCTCTTCGAAGGAGATTCTGCCCCTGAGAATGTAAAAGGTCTTGAGTGTCACTGTGCATGGTGGCTCACACTTGTAATCCCAGCACTTTGGGAGGCCGAGGTGGGCAGATCACGAGGTCAAGAGATCAAGACCATCCTGGGCAACATGGTGAAACCCTGTTTCTATGAAAAATACAAAAATTAGCTGGGTGTGGTGGTGTGCGCCTGTAGTCCCAGCTACACGGCAGGCTGAGGCAGGAGAATCGCTTGAACCTGGGAGGCGGAGGTTGCAGTGAGCCGAGATCATGCTACTGCACTCCAGCCTGGTGACAGAGAGAGACTCCATCTCAAAAAAAAAAAAAAAGTGTCTTGAGTGTGCGCCAGGCGCCGTGTGGCTGTGTACCTGTGTGTCTGGGATACCTGGGGTGTGTGTCAGTGTCCAGCAAGCACTTCAGTGCAGCACGCTGGTGCCACGACCCTGACTCCTCAATTGCCATTTCCCAGTCTGGCAGGCCAGCCTCGCCATGTGTCTGGGCGTCACTGTCTGTGGGTCACTTGTGTAGCTGACATCCCCCACCCGCTTTGAGCCATGTTCCTCAGTCTTACTACCCGCCCTCCCCACCCCAGAACAATGGCTTGGTCTGAGCCAAGGGTGAGTCAGCCTGCAGTCTGCCTCCGTCTGGTGTAAATAGGAAAGGGTGTGGGTTGGGGTGGGAACTAGGGGGCGGGGTAGAGGGAGGTGGATGCCCCAGGAAGAGCTGGCCGAGGGTTTGCCTCTCTGTGAAGCTTCCTTCCAACTCAGGAAGTCTTTGACCTTCCATCCCCTTGTAATTCTTACAAGGGGGCCCACAGGGGCTTTTGGGGGGGTTGGTTAAGCCCCAAAACAGTGTCTAATAATAGCTGACCCTTATACAACCCAAGGGTCAGGCACCATTCTAAGCACTTTTTTTTTTTTCCTGAGACAAGAGTCTCGCTCTGTCGCCCAGGCTGGAGTGCAGTGGTGTGATCTCAGATTACCACAACCTCTGCCTCCCAGCTCAAGTGATTCTCATTCCTAAGCCTCCTGAGTAGCTGGGATTACAGGTGTGTGCCACCACGCCCGTCTAAGTTTTGCATTTTTTTTTTTTTTTTTTTTTTTTGAGACAGAGTCTCTCTCGGCTCACTGCAAGCTCCGCCTCCCGGGTTCACGCCATTCTCCCGCCTCAGCCTCTCCAAGTAGCTGGGACTACAGGCGCCCGCCACCACGCCCGGCTAATTTTTTGTATTTTTAGTAGAGACGGGGTTTCACCGTGGTCTCGATCTCCTGACCTCGTGATCCGCCCGCCTCGGCCTCCCAAAGTGCTGGGATTACAAGCGTGAGCCACCGCGCCCGGCCAAAGTTTTGCATTTTTTGTAGAGATGGGATTTCACCATGTTGGCCAGGCTGGCCTCAAGTGATCCACCTGCCTCGGTCTCCCAAAGTGTTGGGATTACAGATGTGAGCCATCACACCTGACCAAAGCACTTTATACATACGTGTTCACTTAATATGTGAAGTAGGCAATATTATTATTGTCCCTGATTCCCTGCTAAGGATGCCGAGGCACACAGAGGGCTCAAGACTTGTTCAAGTTCTCTTAGATGGTAGTGGATGTTCAGAGATTTGAACCCAGGTGTCTGGCTTCAGAGTCTGTGCATTCTGCTAAATTTCGAGTGCATAGAGTGATCAGCTGTATGTGTGTATCTTGGAAGGAGGCATAAAATGATGACAGTTTTATTTTTGTATTTTTGATATTAAAAAGAACATGAATGTATTAAGTAGTCATTCAGAGTTTGCACTTTGATGGAGGTATGTTATAAAACTATAAAAATGTTTTTTAAAGTGTGTGTGGTGGGGCACAGTGGCTCATGCCTGCAATCCCATCACTTTAGGAGGCCAAGGCGGATGGAGGGCTTGAGCTCAGGAGTTCAGCCTGGGCAATATAGCAAGACCCCATCTCTAAAAAAAAAATATACAGGCCGGGCACGGTGGCTCACGCCTGTAATCCCAGCACTTTGGGAGGCCAAGGCAGGTGGATCACCTGAGGTCTGGAGTCCAAGACCAGCCTGCTAACATGGTGAAACCCCGTCTCTACTAAAAATACAAAACATTAGCTGGGCATGGTAATGGATGCCTGTGATCCCAGCTACTTGGGAGGCTGAGGCAGGAGAATCGCTGGAACCTGGGAGGTGGAGGTTGCAGTGAGCCGAGATCGCGCCACTGCACTCCAGCCTGGGCAACAACAGCGAATCTCTGTCTCAAAAAAAAAAAAAAAAAAAAAGTAGCTGGGCCTGGTGGTGCACACCTGTAGTTCCAGTTACTCAGGAGGCTGAGGTGGTGGAATCACCTGAGCCCAGGAGGTTGAGGTTGCAGCGAGCCACGATCCTGCCACTGCACTCCAGCCTGGGTAACTGAGGAAGACCCTGCCTCAATATAAATACATAAATACAAAATAAAAAGTGTGTGTGTGTCTGTGTTTTTCTTCAGCAGTTAGGGTATAAAGCTTCAAGCAGATGTTCAACATCAGACAGTGTTTTAGAATCCCTAGGGTGGCCGGTTGCGTTGGCTCAAGCCTAGCACTTTGGGAGGCCGAAGTAGGTGGATCACGAGGTCAGGAGATCAAGACTATCCTGGCCAACATGGTGAAACTCTGCCTCTACTAAAATACAAAAAAAAAAAAAAAAAAAAAAAAAATTAGTCGGGCATAGTGGCGCATGCCTGTAGTCCCAGCTAATCGGGAGGCTGAGGCAGGGGACTCGCTTGGACCCAGGAGGCAGGGGTTGCATGAGCCGAGATCGCGCCACTGCACTCCAGCCTGGTGACAGAGCAAGACTCCGTCTAAAAAAAAAAAAAAAAAAAAAAAGAATAGAATCCCCAGGGTGGATCTAGGCTGACGCAAGGGAGTCTGTGTGGCCCTTGGGCAGGTACTTGCCTTTTTCTGCATTTCAGTTGCTCCATGTATGACCTGGATGGATTGAATCTAGGGCTTTGGGATCCACCACAAAGGAAGGGAGGTTATTTGTGTGTTCTGCCCTTCCTTTGGAGTTAACTGCCAGGTAGGTTTTTATTTCATGTAGTAGACACCCAAGTGCAGTGTGTGTGTGTGTGTGTGTGTGTGTAAGCGTATGTGTGTGGGGTGTGTGTGAGTGTGAATGAGTGTGAGTGTGTGAGCACGACAGTGTGAGTGTAAGCGTGTGTGTGTGAGCGTGTGAGACTGTGTGTGAGTGTGCATGTGAGAGTGTGAGTGTGTGTGTGCATGCGAACCTACTAGGCCCAGAGTGCCCTTTCAGTTTCTCCACTGTCATTTCTCACATGTTCTGTCTGCTTTGGCTACATTGGCCAAACTGCTCAGCAGCCTCTGAGCATGCCATTTTGTCTTCCTGGGCACACTTCCCTGCACTTTACCTCGCTCATTCTTCCCTACTGCTCTGGTCGTCTCTTCCAGGAAGCTCTTCCTGACCTCCCCGGGCTGGGTCCTTTGTGCCACCTGGGCTCCAGCTACTAACCTCTGGACTTCCTGTCCCAGCCCTGACCACTCTGGGTCATCACTGGTGTGACGTCTGCTTCCCTGACTGGGATGTGAGAACCAAGGAATCAAGGCTGGAACATTTCAGTCACTGCTATTGTCCCCATTTCTGTCCAGCACAGGGCTGGCATAGAGGAAGTGCTCAGAGAATGTGTGTTGAATGAATGAGTGAATGAATGAATGACAGGGTGTCACGCCAGGAGTGGAGGGAAATGTTTTTTGTCTCCTGCAGTAGCTTTTCCATTTCCTACATTCCTGTGGGGTTCTGGGAAGTCCTGGGGACAGGACTAGGACGTAGGGGGCTGTGTCCTGCTTCTCTGAGTCAGCAGCCGGCTCATGTTGTATGATCTGGAAGCTGCACGCCAGGAGTGGGGATGGGGGCTGACCACACGTCCGGGGGCTGAAGAGAGACGCTGGCTCCTGTTGCTTGTCTGAATACTGTTTGACCTGGTAGGACCAATGTCTGTCCCGCCTTCTGGGTTTCCCAGCTGCCTGGCCTGTGGGTTGTGTCATTGGGCTGGGAGGGGATGACATGTCTCGTGGCACAGAACGTGATCCAGGAGCAAGGAACCAAGTGTCCTTGGAGGAACATTCTGAACAGAGGTCTTATCCATATCTTGTGGGCTACAGGGGAGTGGGGAAAACTGGGCCAGGGTGGAAGAGAAAAGGAGGAGGTGTGCCTGGTTCACTCGATTTCTCTCTAAACCTCTTGCCAAAGCTGCTTAGTGAGATGGGAGGCTGGGGGCGGGGCGGATGGTGGAGAGAGAGAGAGAGATAGAGAGAAGAGGAGAGAAGAGAAAGAGAGCAGAGAGAGAATGAGAGAGAAGAGAGAGGGAGGAGAGAGGGAAAGATAGGAGAGAGGAGAGAGAGGGGGTGGGGGGAGAGAGAGAGAGAAAGAGAGAGAGAGAAAATGAGCGCGTACTGACCCTGGGCTCCAGCTCTGGTGTTTGACCTAAAAAATCCAAGGGGATTAAGGATGAACTAGAACCAGCACTGGACCAAAGATGCAATTCAGGAGGCCTTCCCTGGAGTCCTAGATGTCGATGCTTGTCGGGCATTGGTCTTGGGAGGGAGACAGGGAGGGGTGAGAGATTTTGGAGGGAATAGAGAGTGGAGGGGCCTTGGAAGATGTATGGTTGGGGGAGAAAGACGGAGCAGGGAGAGAGGCAGAAAAGGGACTGGGTTTGGAGGAAGGGAAGAAAAAACCAGGAGGGAGGTGAGACTTAGGAAGAAAGGGACACAGGAAGGGAGAGACAGACAAGCAGAGGCAGAAAGAAATGGGTGACGCCCGCTGAGGAGGACCCCAGTGAGAGGGGGCTAGTAGATATTGGTTGAATGAATGATTGAACAGAGTTCAGAGAGAGAGGAGGAAAGGAAAAACGTGAGACTATGAGAGGTGGAGGGAAGGAAAGGATGGGGAGAGAGACAGGAAGACAAAAGGAGAAGGAAAGATGAGGGGAGGGACAGGGAAAGCAGAGGACAGATGAAGAGGACAAGAGATGGGGGGTATCCAAACAGAACCAGAGAAATGGACAGAGAGAGGCAGACAGAGGGGCAAGAGACAGACGGAGGCTAAGGGGAACAAGAGACGAGAAGTCAGAAACAGAATGAGAGGGAGACACATAAAGAATGACACCGAGACAGAGAAAACCAGTGAGACTGGGCAAGAGGGGGTGACAGAAATCCAAAGGGGGGAGCACGTGTGTGGAACATGGCTGGCTGGCCCCCAAGCCCGGAGGGACGCTCTGACACCCGCCTCCCTCCCCACCCTCGCTCCTCCAACTGACCAGAGGGGGCAGGTGTGTGGGAAAAGACACATCTGCCAGCGCATCATGCAAATGAGCTCATGAATATGCAGCAGGCCCATTGTCTTGCCCTGCCCCCACCCCCATCTGCTCGGCCAGGCCCCTCGGGCTGGGGGCAGCTCTGTCCCCTTAGGGGGAGGGGAAGCCCCCTCCCCACCACTGTCACTGTCCTTAGGGCAGACCTTCCCCCTCATCTAGGGCCTAGGTGGGAGGGAGAAAGGGAGAAAGGGACGAAGGGCCGGGGGGTGCGGGGGAGGCCCCTAGGGCAGAGACCTGGGCCAGGGCTCACCGGGGTAGAAGTCTTTGGACTTGGAGAGCTTGATGGTGGCTCCTGTCTCCTTCTGCAGCTGCACGATGGTCTGCCCGCCCTTGCCAATGATGGAGCCCGCCGCGTAGCTGGGGATCAGCACCTTCAGGAAGTATTCGCCTTCCTCTGCGGGGGCACACAGGGTGGAGGGGGGTCAGCGGGGGAGGGGTCTTCACCTTTGGAGGGGGTGAGCAAAGGAAACCCCAGGGGTCACAGTAGCGGTATGGAGAATAATACAAATAATGATCTTCATTCACTCATTCATTCAACAAATAGTTACTGAGCACCTGCTACGTGCCTGGCACTGGTCTAGGGAAACAGCCAAGAAGAAAATAGACAAAGCTCCCCGATTTGTGGGCAAATGAGGCAAATAAGGCCGAAAGAGTTTTAGTGATTCAGCCAAGAGCTCGCACAGCTAGCTACATTCTTCTAGGTGGGGAAGACAGACAGTGTATTTCATGTCAGATGGTGGAACTTCTAATGACACAAAAAAAGGCAGGAAAAGGGGGTCAGGGAGGGTGGGAGGCTGCAGTGTCAGAGAGGGAGGCCAGGGAAGCTCTTCCTAAGAAGGTGCCATGCTTTATTCATCATCACACACTTCTGCAGCACCTGGTAGATGCTACACTCTTCTAAGTACTTTCCAAATACCAGTCCTTGGAATTTTCACACTTATCCTATGAAGGAACCCATCACACAGATGAGGAAACAAAGGTGAAGAAATCGCCCAAGGGCACTTGTAGGTGGCAGAGCTGAGATCTGGAGTCCACGCTCCGAACTATTATGATCACCAGGATACGGAGGAAGGAATGGAACCACGTGGCTGTGTGAAGGACGAGTGAGTGCAAAGGCCCTGGAGTGGGACCGTGCCTGTGCTCTTCCAGAGGGACTAAGGAAGACCCTGTGCCTGGAGCTGAATGAGAGAGGGGAAGAGTGGGAGGAGATGAGGACAGAGAGGGGTGCCGGTGGTGAGGGGTGATGGGGCTCGCAGGCCACAGTGAGGTCCTTAACTTTTAACCCAAGTGAGATGGAGCCATGGGAGGGATGTGGCCTGACTTAGGTTTTAGGAGGATTCCTCTGATGCCCATGAGAGGAGCGGACCGTGAGAAGCAACGGTGGGAGAGCTGGGGGCCCAGTGAGGTGGCGACTGCAATGGTCCAGGCAGGAGGTGACGGCGGTCTGACAGGTGGAAGCGGTGAGAGGGGAGGCAGAGGAAGGCCGGACGCTGGGGATGCTCCGAACACTCACTTTTGATCAGGCGCTGTGCTGAGTGCTTTGTGAGCTTGATCTCGTCCGTTCCTCACAACCTCCCGGTGAGGCGGGTGGAATGAGCTCCATTTTTACACAAGAGGAAACTGAGGCACAGAGGGGCACAGAGAAGTGAAGGCACCAGCCCACAGTCACCACCAGCCCAAGGACAGGAACACAGCTACTGGGCTCAGATTCAAATCCAATTCTGATTCAGTCTCCTCCCATCATTGCTTAACACCCTCCACTCCTGGAGGGACCAACACGGTGAAGGACAGCCTCGAAGACCTAGATGCAGTGCCAGTGGCAGCTTGTGGAGTTTTGGCCATTCTTTGTTATAGGCCAATTTTTCTTTTCCTTTTCTTTCTTTCTTTTTCTTTTTTCTTTTTTTGTTTTTCCTGAGATACGGTCTTGCTCTATTGCCCAGGCTGGAGTGCAGCGGTGCAGTCTCGGTTCACTGCAACCTCCACCTCCCGAGTGTAAGGGGTTCCCCTGCTTCAGACTTCCCAGTAGCTGGGACTACAGGCGCCCGCCACCACACACGGCTAATTTTTGTACTTTTAGTAGAGATTGGGTGTTGCCATGTTGGTCAGGCTGGTCTTGAACTCCTGATTTCAAGTGATCCGGCCACTTCGGCCTCCCAAAGTGCTGAGATTACAGGCATGAGCCACTGTGCCTGGCTGCCATGTCCAGCTAATTAAAAAAAATGTTTTTAGTAGAGACGAGGTCTCCCTATGTTGCTCAGGCTGGCCTTGAACTCCTGGGTTCAAGTGATGCTCCCACCTCAGCCTCCCAAAGTGCTGGGATTACAGGTGTGAGCCACTGCACCTTGCTTATTATAAACCAGTTTTCTTGACCATGTGAAAAGCATTTTGTTAATGCAGTCTCAAGGCAAGTGTCTAGCCTCCCCTGCCCCTGTTGCCCCTACGTGCTTCCAGGGTGGAAATTCTGGACCCTTCTCAGTATAAGAAGACCCTTTGTGGCCGGGCACGGTAGCTCACGCCTGTAATCTCAGCACTTTGGGAGGCAAAGGCGGGCAGATCATGAGGTCAAGAGACTGAGACCATCCTGGCCAACATAGTGAAATCCTGTCTCTACTAAAAATACAAAAATTAGCTGGGTGTGGTGGCGCGTGCCTGTAGTCTCAGCTACTCGGGAGGCTGACGCAGGAGAATCGCTTGAACCCAGGAGGCAGAAGGTGCAGTGAGCCGAGATCGCGCCACTGCACTCCACTCCAGCCTGGCGACCCTTTATGATTTGGCCCCACCCACCTTTCCAGCTTCACTTCCTCATCTTCCTCCATGGGCCTCAAGCTCAGTGCACTTTTTGTTCCTTAAACCTGCCCTGCTCCTTCCCACCTTAGGGCTTTTGCGCATGCTCTGTGCCTGGCAGCTTCTCTTCCCCTCAGTCAATTTCTTTTTTTTTTTTTCTTTTGAGACAGAGTCTCGCTCTGTCGTCCAGGCTGGAGTGCAGTGGCGCGATCTCGGCTCACTGCAAGCTCCGCCTCCCCGGTTCATGCCATTCTCCTGCCTCAGCCTCCCGAGTAGCTGGGACTACAGGTGCCCACCACCACGCCCAGCCAATTTTTGTATTTTTAGTAGAGATGGGGTTTCACCATGTTGGCCAGGATGGTCTCGGTCTCCTGGCCTCGTGATCTGCCTGCCTCGGCCTCCCAAAGTGCTGGTATTACAGGCGTAAGCCACCGCGCCCAGCCCTCCTCAGTCAATACCTTTTGTCCTTTAGGTCCTCACTCAAATGTTACTTCTTCTTGGAAGCTTTCCTTGAACCCCAAAGATGGGATGAATCCCCCTGTGTCATGCCTTCAGAGTAACTGATCACAGAGGTCCACTGTGGACCACATCCATAGAGTTCACCCGTGTCCCAGGGACTTGAACAGTGTCCCCAAAACTTGAACAGCACATAGTAGGTTTGCAATAAGCACTGGGAAAAGAAAGGGAGGAGTCAGGCCACGCTGCTTCCAAATTTTAAGGTCTTAAACCATCCCCCAAGGTTATTAAACTTTTTCTTTTAAGCAAAGGAAGCCTATTTTCTTTTTTTCTTTCTTTTTTTTTTTTTTTTTTGAGACAATCTTGCTCTTGTCACCCAGGCTGCAGTGCAATGGTGCAATCTCAGCTCACTGCAACCTCCGCCTCCTGGGTTCAAGCGATTCTCCTGCCTCAGCCTGCCGAGTAGCTGGGATTACAGGTGCCCACAACCATGCCCGGCTAATTTTTTTTTTTTGTATTTTTAGTAGAGAAGGGGTTTCACCATGTTAGCCAGGCTGGTCTCGAACCTTGGCCTCTCGTTTTTTTTTTTTTTTTGAGATGGAGTCTTGCTCTGTTGCCCAGGCTGGAGTGCAGTGGCACAATCTCGGCTCACTGCAAGCTCCGCCTCCTGGGTTCACGCCATTCTCCTGCCTCAGCCTCCCGAGTAGCTGGGGCTACAGGCGCCTGCCACCACGCCCGGCTAAATTTTTTGTATTTTTTAGTACAGACAGGGTTTCATCGTGGTCTCGATCTCCTGACCTTGTGATCCGCCCGCCTCGACCTCCCAAAGTGCTGGGATTACAAGCGTGAGCCACTGCGCCCAACCAAACCTTGGCTTCTCAAAGTGCTGAGATTACAGGGGTGAGCCACAGAGCCCAGCCAGGAAGCCTATTTTCAATGTCTCACGTAAAATCTCAACATACAGAACAGATAAAAGAGAAACTGCTCTAACACTCTGATCTCTCTCTCTCTCTCAACATACAGAACAGATAAAAGAGAAACTGCTCTAACACTCTGATCTCTCTCTCTCTCTCTCTCTCTGTCGCCCAGGCTGGAGTTCAGTGGTGCCATCACAGCTCACTGCTGCCTTGACCTCCTGGGCTCAAGTGATCCTCCTGCCTCAGCCTCCCAAGTAGCTGGGACTACAGGCACATGCCACCACTCCTAGGTAATTTTAAAATTTTTTGTAGAGACGGAGTTTTGCCACGTTGCTCAGGCTGGTCTCGAACTCCTGAGCTCAAGGGATCCACCTGCCTCGGCCTCCCAAAGTGTTGGGATTACAGGCATGAGCCACCACGCCCGGCCTCTGCCTGGTCTCTTAAGATGAAAGTTCTGTGTTCCCTTATGTGTTTAAGATGGGGGTGTGGGAAGAGGGGCTAGATGTGGCTTTGCAGGCATGGGGAAGGGTCCAGAATTAAGGAGTTTCCCTGAAACCAAGGCAATCCTCTTAAACTTACTTAATCAGACCATTAAGCCTATTAGGTAATTAACCCCTCTCTGGTGCCTTCCTAGCAATCATCCTGACCCCTACTGAATTCATTCTCTTCCATGGACTCACGGATCTGTCCTCTTCCCCACCCTCACCCTAAACTTGTCACAGATATGGGGTCCTTTATCTCTGGAAGGCTCAGAAAGATGGGGAGGGAATTCTCACTAATCCCCAGGACTCCATCCTCTCTCTGCTTCTTCAATTTCACTCCCCATCTTCTCTCCAGCCAGAGCATCTTCCCTGTTTTCCTTTGAGGGTGGAAGGTATTCATCTTCTCTGAAGAAAACTGGGGTCACCCTCTTCCCCATTTTCTGCCCCCTCTCTCATATTTCTTCAGACTGTCCCTGAGAATTTTTGTATGAAACAGCAGAAGCAAGTCTAGACTAAGAGTGACATTTGTGGTCGAGCGCGGTGGCTCACGCCTGTAATCCTAGCGCTTTGGGAGGCCAAGGCGGGTGGATCACTTAAGGTCACGAGTTCGAGACCAGCCTGGCCAACATGGTGAAACTCCCGTCTCTACTAAAGCTACAAAAATTAGTCAGGCCTGGTGGCACATGCCTGTACTCCCAGCTACTCGGGAGGCTGGGGCAGGAGAGTCATTTGAACTCGGGGTGCAGAGGTTGCAGTGAGCCAAGATCGCGCCACTGCACTCCAGCCTGGGTGACAGAGTGAGACTCCGTCTCAAAGAAAAAAAAAAAAAGTGAATTTTGCCACTGATGGGCCGTATGCCCTTGGGCAAGTCGCCTCACCTCTTTGGGCCTCAGTTTTCCTCATCTATAAAATGGGAATCATGATAGTGCTACTTCATGGGGTTACTGTGATTAATGGAATGAGGAAATGTAAGGAAATGTACTTCAGATGGTCCCAGGCACATAGAAGATTTGAGAAATGTTAGATATCATCATTATCAGTATTGCCTACACCAAGAACACAAGTTCAGTGCTTATCACAGCATCAGACACAGAGCAAGCACCCTATGTGTGGGGTTTGGGGGTTGGGTTGAGAGGCAGGAGAAGGAGGGGTGACCCCACTTTGTTAATCACCCTTTTCCCTAGGGGGCTGTCCCAAACTTTTCCCTCCTTCTTGGAGGAGGAATGTCCTCTCACTGATACAAGCGAGACCTTGTCTCCATTCTCTGCACCCAGCCTCTCTCTAATTCCTGTCTTTCTCATGCCACCTTCTAGAATCTTTCCCCTTTTATGTCCCTCTGTACTGGAATTATTCTTTCTTCTCTTCTTCTCTCCTTCTTCCTTCCCTTCCTCCAACAAATCGTTCCTGAGCACCCATGACCTTCCAGTCCTTGGTTCAGGTGCTGGGGATGCAGCAGGGAACAAACAAGGTCCCTTTCCTTTAAATTCCTTTTAAATTTTCAAAGCATTTATTTACTTATTTATTTATTGTATTTTTAGTAGAGACGGGGTTTCACCATGTTGCCCAGGCTGGTCTTGAACTCCTGGGCTCAAGGGATCTGCCCACCTCAGCCTTCCAAAGTTCTGGGATTACAGGCGTGAGCCACCGCGCCCGGCCTAAACGCATCAATTTAAAGAAGAAATTAGGCCGGGTGCGGTGGCTCACATTTGCAATTCTAGCACTTTGGGAGGCCGAAGCAGATGGATCGCCTGAGGTCAGAAGTTCGAGACCAGCCTGACCAACATGGTGAAACCCCGTCTCTACTAAATACAAAAAATTAGCCGGACGTAGTGGCGCATGCCTGTAATCCCAGCTACTTGGGAGGCTGAAGCAGGAGAATTGCTTGAACCCGGGAGGGGGAGGTTGCAGCGAGCTGAGATCGTGCCACTGCACTCCAGCCTGGGCAACAAGAGTGAAACTCAGTCTCAAATAAAAAAAATAAAGAAAGAAAGAAGAAATTTAAAAATCGTTGCTAGCAATTGGAGCTTGAAGGGCTGGTTATGTTTTTGTTCTCCCTAACATACATTAATGTAAACATACAATGTTCAAAAATGAAAAAAAAGTTTGTCCATGGACCACCTTAAATCATCTTGTGGGTGGCTTGATGGTCCCTGTATCAGACTAGTGCAAATCTGACGCCTGGAGCCCCCTCTTGAAGTGAGTCTCCTATGGACAGTGATTGGCTAAGACCTCCCACCTGTAGAGACTCAGAACTTGAATTCCCAGGAGTCCCCATCGTGAGCATCAGTCTGTGCTGGTCCTTCCCAGAATTTTATGCACATTTTTTCTGTTTGGGGAAGTTTCCCACCATGTGAGTCCTACCTCCCCAGAAAGAAACCAGGTCTCTATTGACCAGCCTTCCTTGCAGCAAGGGCAGACACGTGACCTCAGCTGAACTCGGAGCCCTCAGCCATCACGCACGCCCACCTTGTTTGAACAACCAAGGCACTGCTTGTGAGAACGTTCTCCCTTCTAGTGAGGCAGAATCTACATGCCAGAACTCCGCACCCACCCATTCCCATCCCACTCTTCACTCTTCCCTTGAGTCCAGACAGCTCCCTCTACCCAATGGCAGAGTCTGAAGAACTGAAGATAGCAAGTTCAGGTCTCCTGATTAATTTCCTGCTGCAATTTCAAACATTTCCACCTTGGAAAGGTGCCGTCTTTCCCCTTCTAGTCACTGTGTCTCTGCTCTTGCTCCTTCTGCATCCACCCCCTCAAAAATCCCAGCACTTTGGGAGGCCGAGGTGGGCAGATCACCTGAGGTTAGGAGTTTTGAGACCAGCCTGGCCGACGAGGTGAAACCCTGTCTCTATTAAAAATACAAAAGTTAGCTGGACGTGGTTGTGGCATGCCCTTAATCTCAGCTACTTGGGAGGCTGAGGCAGGAGAATCACTTGAACCTGGGAGGCGGAGGTTGCAATGAGCCGAGATTGCGCCACTGCACTCCAGTCTGGGTCACACAGCAAGGCTCCATCTCAAAAAAGAAAAAAAAAAATCAGCCAATACTCCCTTTTCCCTTCCATAAATAACAATTGCCTACCCAAGAGATTTGGGGTGTTGTAGTAAGAGTGGCCTATTTTAGTGTCAGAGAGTCCACCCTCTAAGGTGGATTTGATCTTGGGGGTCATGGATGACAAAGGTAAAGCTGAAGGGGTGTGGGTTGTTGAGGTGTTGTTTTTGGTGTTAGTGTGCCCGGATGCAACATCAATGTTGGGTGTTGTCCTCATGGCACCTCATGGTTTTGTTTGGGGGCTGGGGATGGGAGAGCTGGCATGTTCTATGAGGGTACGAGGAGGCTGGGGTTCGACATCGGTATTGTCATCGGGAGCCTGTGGGGATGCTGCTGGCAGAGAGGGTGTGGGGTAGCAGCAGTACTGCTGAGGAGGGGTGGGACTTCAGGCGTGTGATGTGTTTCTGTGAATGGCGGTGTTGCCTATTTGGTGTGAAATGCAGTACAACTAGAGTGTGCTTATGTAGGGATGAGATGCTGAAAGGTGTGATGCTGCCTTGAGTTGTGAATGTCTCTGAGTGAAAGAAAGGCAGGTGGGCCACAGTTTTCTTGGAGTGAATCACCATTGGATGGTGGATGGTGAAAAGGGAAAATGACATTCTCAATGGCACTTATATAATAATGATGATGATGATGATGATGATGATGATGATAGCAACTGTTTACTGAGCACTTACCATCTACCAGCCTTACACTATGTGCTTCACACATGTAATCTCATCTAATGCACACAACCCAGAGAGGTAGCTCTTCCTGCCTCCATGTTTCAGAAAAGCAGGCTGAGGCTCAGAGCAGTGAAATAACTCGCCTGAGCATTCCACACCAAGCACATGACGGTGGCAAGATACGAATCCTGAAAGATCTCATTCTAGGAGGGGCTGTTAACCCTGGTGATGTTGACTTCGTGATAAAGAATGTGGCCGGGCGTGCTGGCTCACGCCTGTAATCCCAGCACTTTGGGAGGCCAAGGTGGGTGGATCACCTGAGGTCAGGGGTTCGAGATCAGCCTGGTCAACATGATGAAACCCTGTCTCTACTAAAAATACAAAAGTTAGCCGGGCTTGGTGGCGCATGCGTATAATCCCAGCTACTCGGGAGGCTGAGGTATGAGAATCACTTGAACTCAGGAGGTGGAGGTTGCAGTGAGCTGAGAGGGCACCACTGCACTCCAGCCTGGGTGATACAGCGAGACTCTGTCTCAAAAAACAGAACAAAACAAAACAAAATAAGCAACAACAACAAAAAACAAAGAATGAGGGATGTGGCTGGGAATGGTGGCTCACACCTGTAATCCCAGCACCTTGAGAGGATGAAGTGGGTGGATCGCCTGAGATCAAGAATTTGAGACCAGCCTGGGCAACATAGCAAGACCCTGTCTCTACAAAAAAATTCAAAGAATCAGTCAGGCGTGGTGGTGCACACCTGTTCCAGCTACTGGGGAAGCTGAGATGGGAGCATCACGTGATCCTGAGAGGTCAAGGTTGCAGTGAGCCATGATTGCACCACTGCACTCCAAGCCTGGGTGACAGAATAAGACCCTGTCTCAGAAAAAAAAAAAAAAAAAAAAAAAAAGAGGGATGTTAGGAGCAAGATCTGGCAGGTGTAAGCTATGTTGAGGGTGTGAGTTATGTATATGTGTCTGTATATGGGTTTTTATTTTGGAGGGGTTGACAGAGGCGGGAATATAGTCAGGAGTACGGGGGTCATTATTGTTGCAGCTTAAGAGTTACGATCTGTTTGTTATTGTCCTGCCAGACTGGGGTCATTTATTTCTGCAAAGAGTCCCTGACTAGAGTTTCCGTCCAACCTCTTCACCCAAGTCTTCCTGCCCTTAGTGCCTTGTTTTCCTCCCAGCGGCATCTGCCAGCCACTCACAGTGCCCAGAAGCGAGTGTGAACCGCCACCATCTCCTCCACTTCTCCCATCTGCTCCCAGAAGTGGGCAGGAGGGGCAAGAATCTCATCTGTCCAATAGGCCACTGCTTGCTGGGACACCCAGGAAAAGCCCTAACCCCTCTGAGCCTGTTTCCCCATCGAAAAATAGGGTCCATTATAGTGTCTCCCCACACAATGGAGCCAGCCACCTAAGTTCACATCATGGTTCTGCTGTTTATCAGCTGAGCAACGTTGGGCAAGTGACTTAACCTCTCTGTGCCTCAGTTTTTCATCCGTAACATGGGTTAACATGATAGAATTGTTGTAAGGATTAAGGAATTGATCCATGTCCAGCACTTCCCATGATAGTTCCTGGCATACTGTAGTATCATAAGTCTAGCCATTATTATAACTGATTATTATTATTCCATCATAGCATGTTGGGAGAATGATATGAAATTGCAAATAAGGCATTAAACAATAATATAGTTAGCTATTGTTAGTATTATCCTTGTTTTTTTTTTTTTTTTTTGAGATGGAGTTTTGCTCTGTTGCCCAGGCTGGAGTGTGGTGGCATGATCTCGGCTCACTGAAACCTTCACCTCCTGGATTCAAGCGATTCTCCTGCCTCAGCCTCCTGAGTAGCTGGAACTATAGGTGCCCACCACCATGCCCTGATAATTTTTGTGTTTTTAGTAGAGACAGGGTCTCACCATGTTGGCCAAGCTGTTCTCGATCTCCTGACCTCAAATGATCCACCCGCCTCAGCCTATCAAAGTGCTGAGATCACAGGCATGAGCTACCATGCCCAGCCCCTTATGGTCATTTTTATGTGCCCATATGGCAGACGAGGACACTGAAGCTCAGAAAAGGGGATGGGTTGACCCAGCATCCCCCAACTATGAATGCATATTATTGAAAGAAGCCCTCAATTTTGGGAACAAAGTCCTGGACCCTTGCCCAGCCCTGCTCCTGAGTGTGTTTCTGTCAATGGAGGCATGTCCCTCTGCATCTCCTGGCCTCAGTTTCCCCATGAGTAAACAGAAGTGGCGTGGGAGACAGTCTGGAGGAGATGGTCCCTAAAGGCTCATCCTAGTTTCCCCACTGTGGAGGGAGGCAGGATAGCACAGTGGTTATGTCCAGGAGCTCCGGAACCAGGCAGCCCAGGGTTGGGTAAATTCTAGCTCCATCACTTAGAAACCGTGTGACCTTGGGCAAGCGGTTTCATTTTGCTGAGCCTTAGTTTTCCTCATCTGTAAAAACATGCTCAAATCATCTCTCCCAGGGGTTGTATTAACCCATATCTCAGAGTAGTAGGTGCCAAGTAGGCAGATGTGACTGTTATTAGCAGCAGTGGCGTCAGTGTTAAGTTGTGCTGCGAAGTGATCTGATTCTAAGCATCTCAGTCCCTTTAAGAGAAAGGTGGGAACCCCCTACCCTCTGGAGGTCGGTGGGTGGAGGGCTAGACAGTCTGGCTGGGCTCAGGGACCTCCTGGGTCCCTGACCTCTCCAGGACTGGGAACAGCAGTGGGGCAGGAAGGAGGGAAGGAAGTCGGGGACATATTCATGTGTGTGCTGGAGGTGAGGGAGCAGGAAGAAGGACAGGAAACTCCCTCCCATCCCCTCCCCCAACTTCCCTTTCCTCCAATTTCTGCTGGACACTCTCACAGGCATCCAGGGGGTCCCTGATTCCTGTCCCACCTGGACGGAGGTGGGGGAGGGCTAGGATGGGAGGAAGAAAGTCGGCTTGTATTCATCTGTAGGGAGGAGGTGGGAGGCCCCCACCCCACCCACTGCCAGGCCTGGAGGAGAGGAAAGGGTGCACTCTGCCTGAAGCCATCCCTCTCCCATCCGGAGGAAAAGGCCAGAGGAAGTGGAGATTTTGGCAAGGTGACCGCGGGGAGGGGCTTGTCCGCTGCAGGGTCTCCCTCCTACCAGGGAGCTAGAGGACTGGGCTCTGAGGACCCCCAAAAACCCCACCTCTTCCCTGAGCCCCCCACGGCAGGGCATGCACCTAGAGTTCCCAGCTGGGCTTTTCTTCTCTGGTACACACACCTCCTTGGGTCACACACACAGGGAGAGCCCCTCTCTTCCCTCACACTGCCTTCCGTGGTGTCAAACATTCGGCAATCTCCAATACACAGGGACACACACACAGCCTCCCTTGTCAAACACATGCAGAATCATCCCCATATCTCTGGTGTCACACACTCAGCCATTTCACACACACACACCTCTCCTTGTTACACCCATACACACAGCTGGGTGTCATACACACACGTGCCCTGTCACATGGGGACCCATCCTTCCTTCTTTTTACACACCCTCGTGCGTTTCACCCACAAGCCCCAGCCTCTCCCTCGTCATACACCCACCTTCCCTGTTGCACACACCCCCTCTGATGTCACTGTTGCACACCTCCATGTGTCACACCCAGCCACAGCCTCTCTGGAGTCACACCCACACCCTTTTCTTGTCACATCCCCTCACCAGCTTCTCTGAGTCCCACCCCACCCCAGCCACGCCTGTGTCACACACACTGGACCCCTTTCCTCTGATCTACACAGCCTCTTCTGGCTCACGCCCAGGGCCAGCCCATTCGGCGTCCCCCACACACCCCCTTGCATGTCACACACACCGTCTCATGTGTCACACTCTGCCACAGCCCCCTCGGGGGTGACAAGCACACACCTTTCCTTGTCACACGTACCCGCTGGGGGGTCTCAAACATGGAGCCCAGCCCCTGTCCCCTGTCTTTCTCATGCACCCCCTCTATGCTGTCATATTCCTGATCCCTAATGTCACACATCCAGGCCGTAGAGGGCACACATACACACACACATACACACCTGTCCTAGCCTCACATTCTCCCACCTAGCTTTACACACCCACCATTTCCTCCATTTCACCCCACACACCCACCCAGCCTGTCCCCACGCACGACCCGGCCAGGGCCACACAAGCCTCCCTCTGGGACAACCCTTGTTCAGGATATCCCCAGGGAGGGAGGCTGGGAAGCTCCCGGTCCACAGGCCTCTACTCCTTCCCCTCCCCCAGCCAGGACACGCGAGCCCGGGGAACACCCCTGCCCTGAAAGGGTCACATCACACACCCCTCAAGGACACACAGACACCTGCCCTGAGGCTCCCACGCCCCCTATCTTCTGCGCCCCCCAAGGACACTTATCACCCCCTCCCCCCCACCCCTCTCCTCGCAGACAAAGCTCCCAGCCCCGGGCCTCAGCGAGAGAAGGAGGGGGTCCAGCCCCCTCCTCAACTCCCCGCTCTGTCCCCCGCCTCGGGGAGGGGTGTCTCTCCCCTCCCCAGAGCCCTTGCACCTGCCACGGGAGGGGGGGGAAGGATGGAGAAAGGCGAGGCCCCCTGCCCGCTCCCCCGCCCCGAGCCGCAGCCGTTTCTCACCTCCCGTGTTGCTGCGCTTGGTGCAGACCACCTCGGGGGGCGTTTCGAGGGGCCTCTTGCGGGAATCCGGGGCCTCGGGCTCCATGGGGGGGGCCTGGGGCGGCGGCTGCTGCTGCTGCGGCGGCTGCGGCGGCGGCGGCGGCGGCTGCTGTGGCGGCGGCGACGGCTGCTGGGGAGGCTGGGGTTGCGGCGGCGGCGGCGGCGGGGGCGGCGGCGGCTGCGGGGCCGCGGAGGCCGTGAAGAGGCCGTGCACCGCGCCCCGGAGAGGGAAGGCGGGGGTAGGGGGGAGCCGGTTCTCGGGGGGCTGACAGAGCCTGGAGAGCGGCTGTGAGCAGGATGGCAGGGCCGAGGGGGGTCTCCGATAGGGCCGGGAAAGAACTGAGGGGTGGGGTCTCTCCTGGGACCACAGAGGCTGGGGACTGGACGCGCCACTGGGGGGACGGGACTCCCCCCTTCTTCTTGGCTCCCTGGGGCAAGAGGGCCGAGCCCCCCAGACCCTGCTCGGGGTGGGGGGCCGGAGGACCGTGGCCGGAGTGGGAGGCGGAGGCGGCCGCTAGTGGGGGCCCGGGGGGCGGCGGGCGCGGGCGGCGGCGGCGACGGGGCTGGCGGTGGCTGCTGGCCCGAGCATCTTCTTCCCGGAGGCTCCCACAGCGCCTGGCCCCTCCCACCCCACGAGGTCACGCCCATGCCGGGTAGGGCCACGCCCTTCGGCGCCCCCATTGGTCCAGCCTTGAAGCCTGGACCACGTCCCTCTGGGTTGGCCACGCCCCTCCCGGCGGCAGAGAGCTGGACCGGACTCCCCCAGGCTGCTAGGAGGACCCCGGGCTCCTCCAAGCCGTCCCCACTCCTCACCTTGAATGAACGTTTATTGAGCACTTACTGTGTGCCAGGTCCGGTTCCAAGCAAGCACGTCACAGACGTTATCACCTTTAATCCCTACAGCGACCAGCTCTGTGAGTTACACTTATTATCTCTATTTTACAGATGAGGAAACAGCCTTAGGAGCTTACTTTGACTTCACTTAGTCAAGACAAGAAATTTCGACTGGGCGCGGTGGTTTATGCCTGTCATCCCAGCACTTTGGGAGGCCGAGGCGGAAGAATCACTTGAGCCCAGGAGTTTGAGATGAGCTGGGCAACAATATAGTGAGACCCCATCGCTACAAAAAAAAAAAATTTTTTTTTAAATTAGCCAGGCGTGGTAGCACATGCTTGTAGCCCCAGGTACTCTGGAGTCTGAGGTGGGAGGATCTCTTGAGGACAGGAGTTTGAGGCTGCAGTCAGCCATGATCAAGCCACTAGATTCGAGCCTGGGAGACAGAGCAAAACCCTGTCTCAAAAAAATCAAAAACCAAAAACCAAAAACCAAAAAACAAAAACAAAAACGAAAGAAAGAAAGAGAAAGAAATTTCACTTCACTCTTTCAATCCTTTCAGCTGGGAAATTCCCTGTCAAATCTTTCATCCATCCTTTGAAGAATCAACACCGTGATGCTGAAAGGGCTCAGGGGATTGAATTCACTGAGCTGGAGTTGCAGCCTGCAGCACCCGCCCTGGGGCACAACTGGCTCTCCATTCAAACAACAGTACTTAGGGCCTACCTACTAAGTGCCAGGCACTGTCCCTGATGCTGCGATACAATAGAGAACAAAACAGCCTTGGCCCTTGTGCAGTATTACTACTCATGTCATTAAGAAAAATTTGTTTTCAGATGACAAAGTGGAGGCCTGGGAACATCGAGGGTGGCTTCTTCAAGGGCACACAGCTTGAGAGAGAGAGAGAGAAACTGGGATGAGAACGCAGGACAAGTCCAATCTCAGAGCCCAAAGTCATTGGAACCAGGGTGCCTTTCTTTGGAATGGATCATTGCTATTATTCTGTGTTCCTTGATACAAGAATTTCCTTCTCCCTGGGTTCTTAATCTCCAAGGAATCTTTCCTTCCTGGGTTGGTCAGAGGCAAGATTAGGCTCAGAAGGGGTCTGGATGCAGGTAATTGTGGCCACTGTGTGATCTGCGGCAGGGGGATCGGCTCCAACCCGCCCCCTGCTCCTCCCTTGCCATGCTCTCAAGTCCCCAGGATGGGGGGGTAGCAGATGGCCTGGGGTGGATGGGGTGGCTACCCATCTGTCCCCTCCCCCCCATTGTCCCCAGAGCCAAGGGGGATGGGAGGGGGCTGTGGTCCACTGCAGTCTGGATCCTCCCCCTCCATCTTCCTGGAGGGAGCTGAGGAGCTGGTTGCCATGGAGACGGGGAAGAGGCAAGAGGGATGCAGGGAGATACGGGGGTCAGGCTGAGTACCACACCTTAGACCCTTTGAGTCAAATAGCCTCACACCACACAGGTACATATCCCAACATCCATGAAGTTAGCTGTGAAGTTTCCCCCCCTCTGTGTGACACACACAGAGTCACACTGGCCCTGCTGCAGGTGCACGGTCTCAACACAGTCTCACACAGACACACTCACGGGGAATAGGCACACGTACACACACATACACACTCATTTGTAATGCACATTCAGTCATGCAGACGCAAAGCCACAACACAGGCTCTCATACACAAATAGACACACATCTAATATGCAGGTATGTCCCAGGTGCACACATTCAGAGCCACGACAGCTCCACACTTGGCCCCACATACTCGGAAAAGTTACAAATCCATGATCAAAGCCACAGGACATCCATGGCCTATGTTACATAAGACATATCAGCGACATGTGATGTATAGACTGACGAAGAGACTCAGTCATTCCTTGCACACAAATCGGGTAAACACACACATTTAGATACAAGGCCCACATAGGATAACACACACAATAACCAGACTTCACGGGCCACTCAGTGACACGCACAACACACATGGAAAGCTGTGTGCCGCTCAGCCCCCACCCCCGAGTCATGCCTGCAGTCCCAACCCTGCGCTCCCCCCAACGAGCCCTCCCGTTTGGACACACACAACAGCACGGTCGGTCACGCACTCACACTCACACACAAACACAAACCTCCTGCTAGATATTTTTAAACCCAGGCTAGTTCTGCTGCCATGGCAACCGCCCCAAACCCATCACCATAGCAACCCAACGTCAGCTTTCCAAGCACCAAATCCTGGGGGACTGCAGGGCCCCAATCAGAGGCTGGCGGAGGGGGCTGCTGCACCCTTTGCCATCATCCATGCCACCCCTGTGCCCCCACCGCAGAGCTTTCAGGGGAGCAGTCACCCTAGTCTGGGCAGGGGCCAGAGTCAGGGACATCAGAGGCCCAGACCAAGCTGGGCCAGGGGCATCCCCGAACCTGCCTTTTCCTTCCATCCTGACTAGAGCTATATGGAGGGGCTTGTTGGAGTGTAGGTCAGCCTGCATAAGCCTGGGTTTGAGTTCTGGCCCTGCCACTTACATGCTGTGTGAATTGGGCATGCCGTTACCCTCTCTGAGTCTCTCATTCTTTAATTTGGAAAATGTTGCTGCTGCTGCTGCTAGTACCCCGTTTATTTTTATTTTATTTTTTATTTTTTAATTTTTTGGTATTTTTAGTAGAGACAAGGTTTCACCACGTTGACCAGGTGGGTCTTGAACTCTTGGCCTCAGGTGATCTGCTCGCCTCGGCCTCCCAAAGTGTTAGGATTACAGGCGTGAGCCACCGTGTCTGGCCAATATCCCCTTTAAATGACTGTTATGATTTGGTGGTTAAAAGCCCAGGCAGATCTACATCCAGATTCTGGCTTTCCCACTTCTTAGCCGTGTGAACTCAGGCAAGGGCCTTCTCCTCTCTATGACAAGTCTCGGGGTAAATAGTCCAACTACTTAGGGCTGCTGGGAAGACTCCCTAGCAAAGGGGTATGGCAACTGTCCTAAGAACTTTGAGTGTATTCTAACTTAGTTCAGTCTTAAACATGGTCTTATTGGTGGATTACTATTCTTATACCCATCCTGCAGAAAAGGAAACTGAGATCCAGAGAGCTTGCCTAGTGTCACATAGCTACAAAGTTTAGAAGGATGGGATTTGGGCTGGGCGCAGTGCCTCACGTCTGTAATCCCAGCACTTTGGGAAGGCGAGATGGGAAGATCACTTGATTCCAGGAGTTCAGGACCAGCCTGGACAACATGGTGAAACCCCATCTCTACTAAAAACTACAAAAATTAGCCAGGGGTGGATGTGCACACCTGTAATTCCAGCTACTTGGGAGGTTGAGGCACAGGAATCGCTTGAACCCAGGAGGCGGAGGTTGCAGTCAGCTGAGATCGTGCCACTGCACTCCAGCCCAGGTGACAGAGAGAGACTCTGTCTCAAAAAAAAAAAAGAAGGAGAAGACTGAATGGGATGGGATTTGAGCCTGGGAAGTCAAAGACACATCTTTAGCCATTTCTCTCTCCTGCCTCTCAAAGAGGGCAGTTTGGAGAAGGGTGACAGAATGGTGCATCCTTGGAAAGGCTTTCTAGCTTTTGTTTTGTGGGATGAGATGAAAGGCCTCGGTCTTCCAGCCTGCAGAATGGAGGTTGAAATAATACTGCTGGCTGGAGTGTCAGGGGGATCGATAAGGCGGTTTGCACCTGTTGGGCTCTGAGGACAGGCTGGCACCCCTGAGTGATCTTGTAGACGCGGAGCAGATCAGGAGAGGCTGGGCGAGTGGGCAAATGGGCAAGCATTACCTGTGCAGGCTCAGGAGGGAAGCTCACTGGGGCTCAAGCCTCAGCTTTCCCAGCCTGGTGATCTCAGGCATGGGATGTCTCCAGCCTAAGCCTCAGTCTTACCATCTGTCAAATGGGAATCATGACCATACTCAGGGTGTGACAAGGAGTCCATGAGCCAAAGTAGGCAAAACCACTTGGCATGGATCTCAGCAAAGAGATAAATCTGAGCTGCTATTAATATCCATCTACTCAGCGCACAGGATTTAGGAGAGGCAGGACTACAAACATTTTGCAGGGTTTTTGCAAACTTTGTTGACTCACAGTGAGAAACACGCATCATGATGCAATGCATATATTAGATTGGTGCAAAATTCATTGTGATTTTTGTCATCAAAAGCAATGGCAAAAACTGCAGTTGCGTTTGCACCAGCCTAATACAACAGAAATGAAAGTTTCATGAAACCACGCTTCATCTCCACCTTAGTCTACATTATGTCGACACTATGTGCGCAGACTCTGATCTATTTTTTTTTTTTTTTTTTGAGATGGAGTCTTGCTCAGTTCCCTAGGCTGGAGTGCAATGGTGCTATCTTGGCTCACTGCAACCTCCACCTCCTGGTTTCAAGCGATCCTCCCGCATCAGCCTCCCAAGTAGCTGGGATTACAGGGACCCGCCCTCATGCCTGGCTAATGTTTGTAGAGATAGGGTTTCACCATGTTGGTCAGGCTGGTCTGGAACTCCTGACCTGAAGTGATCCGTCTGCTTTAGCCTCCCAAAGTGCTGGGATTACAGATGTGAGCCACTATGCCCGGCTGACTCTGATTTATTCTATGCTATTGAAAAAACTACTGGGTGATTTTACAGCCTGCTAAGCAGTTGTGACTGACAGTACAGAAAACCCTGGTGTGGAGATTACAATGTGGAATCCTTGAGTCCCTGGAGGATTTTAAGCAGGGAAGTGACATGGGCATCATAGGGACGATGAAGGGGAGGGGGCTAGATGGGGGCTGGGATGAAGCCAGAATGGACTCTAGGGAGGAGGGATTCTTTGCCTTTACCCCCTGGCAGAAGCAGGGGAGATGGAGATCGTTTGAGCCTGAGAATTCAAGACTGCAATGAGCTGTGAGATGGAGAGGTGTGGTCAAATACCAAACCAGAAAGCAGCTATCCCAGCGCTTTGCATAAAAAGTATAGTGGGGAGGAGCATGAACCCCAGAAACTCATCTGCTTGGCAGATATTTACTGAGCACCTATGTGTTGGGCACTGTTCTAGGTGCTGGGAATACAGCAGTGAACAAAACAGATACAAATTCCTGACCTCATGAGCTCACGTTCCAGGGAGACAGATAATCAAATAAAAAAGTAATACATAGAGTGTGATAGATGAGGGTAAGTACTGTGGGGAAAATGCAGCAGGGGAGGAGGAGGCATAGGGTATGGGGGCAGGGGGGATGGCTGCAATTGTATTTATTTATTTATTTATTTATTCACTGATGGAGTCTCACTCTGTCACCCAGGCTGAAGTGCGGTGGTGGGATCTCAGCTCACTGCAACCTCTACCTCCCGGGTTCAAGCGATTCTCCTGCCTCAGCCTCCCAAGTAGCTGGGATTACAGGCCCGCGCCATCATGCCCGGTTAATTTTTGTATTTTTAGTAGAGATAGGGTTTCACCATGTTGGCCAGGCTGGTCATGAACTCCTGACCTTAAGTGATCCGCCCACCTCAGCCTCCCAAAGTGCTGAAATTATAGGCACGAGCCACCACACCTGGCCTGCAATTTTAAATAGGGTCCACATAGAGAGAGAAGGCCTCGCTGAGGAGTGACATTTGAGCAGAGACCTGAAGGAGGTGAGGGAGTGGGCCGCATGGGTCTGTAGGGGGAGCAGCAGGTGCAAAGGCCCTGAAGCAGGAGCACGTCTGGTGTGTTGGAGGAAGAACAAGGAGCCTGGGGAAGCTGGACGACAGTAGGGGAGGGCAATAGTGGGAGGAATAAGGCTAAAGAGCTAGTCAGGGAGCCAACTGTTCAGGGGGCCTTGAGGACCACCATAAAGACTTCAATTTGTATGCCTGTAATCCCAACACTTTGGGAGGCCAAGGCAGGAGGATGGTTTGAGGCCAGGAGTTCGAGATCAGCCTGGGCAATATAGTGAGACTCTGTCTCTACAAGAAATTAAAATAAATTAGCCAGATGTGGTGGCTTATACCTGTAGTTCCAGCTACTCTGGAAGCTGGGGATCGCTTGAGCCCAGAAGGTCAAGGCTGCAGTGAGCCAAGATCACGCTATTGCGACAGCCTCATTGACACAGCGAGACCCTGACTCTAAATAAATGTTTTGTTAAAAGACTTAGATTTGACTCTGATTTAAGTTGGAGCCATGGAGGGGTTTTGGACAGAGGAAGAACTTGAGCAGACTTAAATTTTATCACAGGATCCTTCTGGGTTGGATGCAGTGGCTCATGCCTGTAATCCCAATACTTTGGGAGGCCAGGGTGGGAGGGTTGCCTGAAGCCAGGAGGTTGAGTCTGCAGTGAGCTGAGATCGCACCACTGCACTCCAGTCTGGGTGACAGAGTGAGACCCTGTCTCAAAAAAAAAAAGTGGGGAGGCCGGGCACGGTGGGTCATGCCTGTAATCCCAGCAGTTTGGGAGGCCGAAGCAGGCAGATCATCTGAGGTCAGGAGTTTGAGACCAGCCTGGCCAACATGGCAAAACCCCGTCTCTTCTAAAAATGTAAACATTAGCAAGGTGTGATGGTGGGTGCCTGTAATCCCAGCTACTCGGGAAGCTGAGGCAGGAGAATCGCTTGAACCCGGAAGGTGGAGGTTGCAGTGAGCCAAGATTGCGCCACTGCGCTCCAGTCTGGGCGACAGAGTAAGACTCTTTCTCAAAAAAAAAAAAAAAAAAGAAAAAAAGACTGGGGGGAATCCTTCTGGCTGTATATGAAGAACATGGTATCAGGGATGGGGCAGAAGTAAGGAGCCCAATAGGAGGTGACTTGGACCATCCAGGTGAAAGATGCTGGTGGTTGGACCAGGATGTGAGACAGCAGTGCTGGTGGGGAGATGTCTTGGAATCCCAGTTCTCCCCTGTGACTTTGGGCAAGTCATTTCAGAGTCTGTTTCCCTATTTACAGATGAGGATGATAATAAAGCTCCCACCTCACAGGGCTTCTGTGTGGTCTTCATTTCACTGAGCGCGAATAGCCCCTGGCACAAGTGCCGCCTGCCATTGTCACTAATTTTATCCTCAAGGCTCCTGGATCAGGGCACTTCTGTACCCTGCCCCAGTGGAGCACAGTTGGGCTTTGGGGAGGAGGATAAGGAGAAAAGATTTAATCTTGTGTGCTGATTGTGTGTTTATCTGATCCTGGGGATATTTGAGTCAGGGCTTTCTCTTCCTAACAGCCTCTCTGTAGTAGGGAGTAGTGAAGTCCAGTGAGGGGTGTTAGCTTGCCCAGGAGCCCACAGTGAGTTGGGGGCTGAGCCAGGGCTAGAAATCTATCCCTGCCTCCTGTTTCTCAAGCCTGTGTTCCCAGTCCTGGCTGCCACCTTGGTGATTTTGGCAACTGACTGAGTCCCCTCCCCCGCTCCAGCCTCAACATCTTCCTATGAGTCCCTGCTGCCTCTGGGAGAAATTCCAAACTCTCCCAGTTGCTCAGGCCAAAACCTTGCAGTTGCCCTTGACACCCCTTTCTTCCTCACACCCACATCCACTCCATCAGCAAACCATTTCTGCTCTACCTTGAGCTCCAAATCTCATCCCATCTCCCTACCTCCAGCGGCACCACCGAGTGGGGGTCCATTAGCTCCCACCTGGACTCTCCCAGGAGCCTCCTCTCTCTCCTCCCTCAGCCCCCCACTTCCACACTGGCCCACCCTTTCCCACCAGCAACCAGAGTCATTTTTTTTTTTTTTTGAGACTGAGTCTCGCTCTCTCGCCAAGGCCAGAGTGCTATGGCTCAATCTCAGCTCACTGCAGCCTCTGCCTCCTGGATTCAAGCGATTCTTCCGCCTCAGCCTCCTGAGTAGCTGGGATTACAGGCACGCACCGCCACACCTGGCTAATTTTTGTACGTTTAGTAGAGACGGGGTTTCACCATGTTGGCCACGCCGGTCTCAAACTCCTGACCTCAAATGACCTACCCGCCTTGGCCTCCCAAAGTGCTGGGATTACAGGCATGAGCCACTGTGCCAGGCCCAGAGTCATCCTTTTCAAAGGTGAGTCAGATCACATACTGTGCTGTATCTAAAAGAAATAAAAATGGGATTTCTGGCCAGGCACAGTGGCTCATGCCTGTAATCCCAGCACTTTTTGAGGCCAAGGCAGGAGGATTGTGTGAGGTCAGGAGTTCAAGACCAGCCTGGGCAACACAGTGAAAGCACATCTCTAAAAACAAAAATTCAGCCACGCACAGTATCTTCCACATGTAGTCCCAGCTACTTGGGAGGCTGAGACGGGAGGATCATTTGAACCCAGGAACTCAAGGCTGCAGTGAGCCTTGATGGCACCACTCGCACTGCAGCCTGGGTGACAGAACAAGAGCCTGTCTCAAAAAAAGTTTGCATGCGGGTGATTTCTGTAAGAACCTTGAGGAACAATCTATATTGCTCCATTTCTTGGCTTTGGTTGTGGAAGAAGAAGGCACTTTCTGTGCGTCTCTTATGACTACAAATAGTATGAATGGGTCGGCCTTCGTGGCTCACGCCTGTAATCCCAGCACTTTGGGAGGCCAAGGTGGGTGGATCACAAAGTCAGGGGTTCGAGGCCAGCTGGCCGACATGGTGAAACCCCATTTCTACTAAAAAATACAAAAATTAACTGGGCGTGGTGGCATGTGCCTGTAGTCCCAGCTACTTGGGAGGCTGAGGCAGGAGAATCGCTTGAACCCAGGATGTGGAGGTTGCAGTGAGCCGAGATCGCGCCACTGCACTCCAGCCTAGGCGACAGAGCGAGACTCCATCTTAAAAAACAAAACAAAACCAGCCAACCAACCAACAAACAAAAAACCCCAGTGGAACTGTGACAGAGCTGGGCTTTGAACCCTGGCAGCCTGGCTATAGGGGCTGTTCTTTTAACTGCTTCACCAGCTGCCTCCCTTTCTCACGTGTCCCCCTCCCTCAGCTGCAACGCCTCCCCACCCCATGGTCCTCTCCCTCCCTGGGGATCTCGATGCTTCCCTGATTTAGAACCGCAAGTGCGTAGACTTATGCTGATTCTATGCAATCATCTTCAGTTACATTTAATTTTAGTAGTTTCTCCCCTTCATCTGTCCCCCTACAGGCACCCACTCTTATGTGCTTAATTTTTGGCCTTCCAATCTCTCTCTTCTTTTTTCAAGATCCCTGTGTATCCTTGCAGTTAGTTTTGCTGTGTGTGTGTGTGTGTGTGTGTGTGTGTTTTGAGATGGAGTCTCGCTGTGTCACCCAGGCTGGAGTGCAGTGGCGCGATCTTGGCTCACTGCAAGCTCTGTCTCCTGGGTTCATGCCATCCTCCCGCCTCAGCCTCCCGAGTAGCTGGGACGACAGGCGCCCGCCACCACGCCCGGCTAATTTTTTGTATTTTTTAGTAGAGATGGGGTTTCACCATTCACAGGATGGTCTCCATCTCCTGACCTCGTGATCCACCCTCCTCGGCCTCCCAAAGTGCTGGGATTACAGGCGTGAGCCACGGTGCCCGGCGCTGTATGTGTGTTTTAAATTTGTAGAGTCGCTGTTAAGCTACAAACTTCATTCTCTTTCTTTCTTTGTTCTTTTTGAGAGCTCTCTGGGTGGCTATGCTTATTTCTAGCTGGAGATGAGTGAGTCTTGTAGACTGTGGAGCGTCTGCCCTGGTTCAAGTTCCATCCTCACTGCTTATTGGATGAATGACCTTGAGCAAGTTACTTAACCTCTCTGGGCTTCAGTTTCTCCATTTGTAAGATGAAAGTTGTTAAATAACGGTCACTTTCTCATAGGATTGTTGCAAGCTGGTTTTTTGTTTGTGTTTTAGAGATGGAATCTTGCTCTGTCACCCAGGTTGGAATGCAGTGGTGCCATCATAGCTCACTGCAGCTTCAAACTCCGGTACTTATTTCATCTTGAAACCCACTGGGAAACAGTAGAACAGTGAGTTTTGCAAAGGCAGGAACAAGGAATTGAGTAGAGGGTAACTCCTTATGCTGGAAGGTCCTGGGCTCCAGCAATCCTTCTGGCTTGACTTGCTAACGTGCAAGCTTATATCTTTTTTTTTTTTTTTTTTTTTTGGAGGGGTGCTTTTTCTCTCCCCCCGGGGGGGGGGGGCGGGGGCGTGCTCGGCTGGCTCCAACCTCTGCTGGGTTCAAGCAATTCTCCTGCCTCAGCCTCCCAAATAGCTGGGAGTCTTGCTCTGTCGCCCAGGCTGGGGTGCAGTGGCATGATCTCGGCTGACTGCAACCTCTGCTTCCTGGGTTCAAGCAATTCTCCTGCCTCAGCCTCCCAAATAGCTGGGATTACAGGCACATGCCACCATGCCCAGCTAATTTTTGTATTTTTAGTAGAGACAGGGTTTCACCATGTTGGCCAGGCTGGTCTCGAACTCCTGACCTCGTGATCCACCCACCTCGGCTTCCCAAAGTGCTGGGATTACAGGCATGAGTCACCGCTCCCGGCCCAAGCTGATATCTTAAAGCATTCAGCATTGGGCATTTACTGAGCAATACGTTGATGTTAGTTTCTCCCTCTTTTACATTGTCTGTGTAGTATTCCACTGTGTATTCCATATTCTACTTCTCCAGCCCTAATGATGGACATCTACTTCCCTCCAACTCCTTGCTGCCTAAATTGCACTCCAATGGACATCCTCATACAAATCTCATTTATGGGCCTGTTGGACAGTGTGATATGGGTCATCAGGCATCCTCACATTTAATTTCTTAAAGTATTGAAGGGATGCACCTATTTGGCCTCCTACCATCCGTGGCAAATGATCCATTCTTGCATATGTTCCTCCAGAACTTGATGTTCTTAGACTGTCTAATTTTTGCCAATCTGTTGGATGTCAGAGAATGAATGTATTGCTTTGATACTTTTTTTTTTTTTTTTTTTTTTTGTGAGATAGAGTCTCGCTCTATTGCCCAGGCTGGAGTGCAGTGGTGCAATCTTGGCTCACTGCAAACTCCACCTCCCAGGTTCACGCCATTCTCCTGCCTCAGCCTCCGGAGGAGCTGGGACTACAGGCGCCCGCCACCGCGCCCGGCTAATTTTTTGTATTTTTAGTAGAGACAGGGTTTCACCGTGTTAGCCAGGATGGTCTTGATATGCTGACCTTGTGATCCGCCCACCTCGGCCTCCCAAAGTGCTGGGATTACAGGTGTGAGCCACCGTGCCCAGCCCTTTTTTTTTAAGACGGAGTCTCACTCTGTCGCCCTGGCTGGAGTGCAGTGGTGCGATCTCAGCTGGCTGCAATCTCTGCCTCCTGGGTTCAAGTGATTCTCCTACCTCAGCCTCCCAAGTAGCTGGGATAACCACGCCTAGCTAATGTTTTTGTATTTTTAGTACAGACGGGGCTTCACCAGGTTGGCCAGGCTGATCTCGATCTCCTGACCTCAAGTGATCCACGCGCCTCGGCTTCCCGAAGTGCTGGATTACAGGCCTGAGCCACCGCGCCCGGCCTTGATACTTTCTTATGTAGATCAGCTTAGCTTCTTCGGGTTTCCTCGGTCTTCATCTCTACCCAGAGTTACCACAAACTAACGTGTGTGTGTGTGTATAAGGCTTTCAATATGAACCCTTCAATATTATATATGTACATTATATATATATACACACATATATATATGCACATATATATACACACACACATATATATACACATATATATACACATATATACACACACACACATATATGTATATATACACACACATATATATATAATATTTTGGAGACAGGGTCCCGCTCTGTTGCCGAGGCTGGAGTGCAGTGGTGCAATCTCAGCTCATGGCAGCCTCAACCTCCTTGGCTCAAGCAATCCTCCCACCTCAGCCTCCCGAGTAGCTGGGGCCACAGGCTTGGGCCACCACACTCGTCTAATTTTTGTATTTTTTGTAGAGTCAGGGTTTTGTCATGTTGCCCAGGCTGGTCTCAAACTCCTGAGCTCATGCAATGCACCTGCCTTGGCCTCCCAAATTGCTAGGATTACAGGCCTGAGCCTCCATGCCTGGGCCAAACACTTTAATATTTTAATTGCTATCACAGTAGAAAAGGAATCATCATAGTACATCCCTTCTAAACTATTACGACGATTCAATGAATGATAATAAGCACCGTTTATCATGTGTCTACTACGCGGCGGGTGCTGTGTTAAGCTCTGTATGTATTTCTCACTTACTTCCTCTAAAAGCTCGGGGAGGTCCCTGCTGCTGCTATCGCCCCCATTTTATAGATGAGAAAACTGACACGTGAAGAAGTTGACTGCAAGAAGCAGAGCTAGGATTGAAACCCAGGCAGACAGGCTAATTAAGCGTCTCACTGCCGCTCAATGAACCTATGCAGGAAAAACACACAGGGCTTCACAAATATTCTGTATCATCCCACCTGTGATACTCAGGCAGGGCAGTCCGGAAGGGCTTGGGGAATGTTTGCTGATTGCCTCTGCAAATTTCCTTTTTCGAGACAAGGTCTCGCTCTGTTGCCCAGGCTGGAGTGCAGCGGCATGCATAATCATAGCTCACTGCAGCCTCAATCTCCCCGGTTCAAAACACCCTCTTGCAGCAGCCTCCTGAGTAGCTGGGACGACAGGCACACACCACCACACCCAGCTAATTTTTTTTTTTTTTTGATTTTTAGTAGAGATAGGGTCTCACTATGTTGCCCAGGCTGGTCTTGAACTCCTGGGCTCAAGAGATCGGACTGCCTCAGCCTCTCAAAGTGCTGGAATTACAGGCATGAACCACTGCACGTCCTCCACAAATTTCATAATGGGTTGAGCTATTGGGACATTTTCAGAGCATAATCATAATTGCATGTTACATTTGGGAGAAAAACATCATTTTAGAGCATATAAAACCTGAAAGGGACCTCAGAGGGTTGTTGCTGCATCTGTAAAAGGTTCGGGTAAGACCCATGGTCCCTCTCCTTTCCAGAGCCCCTCTGTTTACCACATCAAAGCATTTATAACCATAACCATCACAGCCAGATTTTTTTTGGTATTTATTTATTTATTTTGAGACAGCGTTTTGCTCTGTCACCCAGGCTATAGTACAGCGGTGCAATCTCGGCTGGCTGCAACCTCCGCCTCCAGGGTTCAAGCAATGCTCCTGCTTCAGCCTCCCAAGTAGCTGGGACTACAGGTGTGCACCACCATGTCCATCTAATTTTTGTATTTTCAGTAGAGACAGGGTTTTGCAATATTGGCCAGGCTGAACTTGAACTCCTGACCTCAAGTAATCCTCCCAAAGTGTTGGGATTACAGGCACGAGCCACCACGCCTGGCGAACAGCCCGGTTTTTATGATAATCCCCAAGAGCAGCACTTCTGCAGGGTACACAGCTGTCACCCAGCTCTTTCCTACTCTGTACCTGCACCTGCTGAACGTGGCTGGAGAAAAACGCATAATACAGTGGTGAGACTGAGCTCACCACAATTTCACGATTACTCGCCTGGGGGCTGGGGACTGCCTGCCAACCCCAGTCCTGTCTATTCACTCTCCCGCCCTCCTGGGACTCTATTTCCTACCTGTGGTTCCCTCCTCCAACCTTGCCCACCTCCTCTCCAACCTCACCCTCACCCTTGACCCTGTTCTTAGTTTCTGGAGAGAAGAGAAGCCACCAGGAAACTTCCTCAGGTTTTCTTGTTTTTTTTTTTTTTGTTTTTTTTTTGTTTTTTAATGGAGTCTCGCCCTATCACCCAGGCTGGAGTGCAGTGGTGCAATCTCGGCTTACTGCAACCTCTGCCTCCCGGCTTCAGGCAATTCTCCTGCCTTGGCCTCCTGAGTAGCTGGGATTACAAGTGCATGCCACCACGCCCGGCTAATTCTTGTATTATTATTATTTTTTTTTAGTAGAGACGGAGTTTTACCATGTTGGTCAGGATGGTCTTGATCTCCTGACCTTTGATCCACCTGCCTCGGCCTCCCAAAGTGCTGGGATTACAGGCATGAGCACCGCACCCAGCCCTTACGCAGGTTTTCAACACATCTACCCACCTACCTGTGACTATTGTTTTCGTCTCTCCTGTTAACTGCAGAAACACTCTCAGCCAAGGCCGACTTCTACATGTGTACACTTGGTCCCCTTCTCTCTTGCCTACTCAGGGCCATCAGTCAAGCAAGCCTCTGCTTTCTCTCCTGTACCATCAATTCTCCGGTATCTCCTGGAGCATTCTCGTTGGCATCAAAGCACATTCTAATACAAACCTGCTTTTTCTTTTCTCTCTTTCTTTTCCCTTCCTTCCTTCCTTCCTTCCTTCCTTCCTTCCTTCCTTCCTTCCTCCTTCCTTCCTTCCTTCCTTCCTTCCTTCCTTCCTTCCTTCCTTCCTTCCTCTCTTCCTTCCTCTCTTCCTTCTTTCCTTCCTTCCTTCCTTCGAGATGGAGTCTTGTACTGTTGCCTGGGCTGGAATGCAGTGGCACGATCTCAGCTTACTGAAACCTCCGCTTCCTGGGTTCACGTGATTCTCTTGCCTCAGCCTCCCGAGTAGCTGGGATTACAGACACACACCGTCATGCCTGGCTAATTTTATTATTATTATTTGTATTTTTAGTAGAGACAGGGTTTCACTCTGTTGGCTAGGCTGGTCTCAAACTCCTGACTTTGTGATCTGCCTGCCTTGGCCTCCCAAAGTGCTAGGATTACAGGCGCAAGCCACCGCGCCGGGCCTCTGCTTTTTTAACTCCTCGTCTCGCTCTAGCTTCAGTGTTCTGCTGCTCTTTACAATACAATCCTCAGAGGCTGGGTATGGTGGCTCATGCCTGTAATTTCAGCACTTTAGGAAACCAAGGTGGGTAGATCACTTGAGGCCAGGAGTTCAAGATCAGCCTGGCCAACATGGGTGAAACCCCGTCTCTACTAAAAATACAAAGATTAGCTAGGAGTGGTGGCCGGCACCTGTAATCCCAGCTACTTGGGAGGCTGAGGCAGGAGCGTCGCTTGACCCCAGGTGGAGGTTGCAGTGAGCTGAGATCGTGCCACTGCACTCCAGCCTGGGCAACCAAGTGAGACTCAAAAAATAACTTAATAAAATAAAATAAAATAAAATAAAACAACACAATCCTCAGAGGTATTTGTACTCATCTTGTGTCTCTGATTCCTTTTCCTCCCAAATCTGTGACTTTGCCAAATCAGCCATTTTTTTTTTTTTTTTTTTTTTTTTTTTTCCCAGGCTGGTCCTGAACTCCCGGGGCCAACTGATCCTCCTGCCTCAGCCTCATGAGTAGCTGAGACGATAGGCATGTGCCACCACGCCTGGCTATTTTAAAAATGTTTTGTAGAGACAGAGTCTCCCTATGTTTCCCAGGCTGGTCTCGAGCTCCTAGGCTCAAGTGATCCTCCCTCCTCAGCCTCCCAAATAACTGGAATGGCAGGTGCAAGCCACCGTGCCCAGCTCCAAATCAGCTCTTGGTGACGTTACCAATGACCCCTATGTGGCTCAGCCCCGTCTTCCGGTGGCCTGTCCTCATATTACTTGAGCTCCCTCCTTGTTGACAGTCATGCCTTCCTCCTTGGTTTATTTTCTCCCTCAGCTTCTAGGACACTCCACTCTCAAGACTTCCCTTCTGACCCAGTGGCTCCTCCTCTGCAGTCTTCCCCGTCCTTGGAGTCTTTAAATCGGAGAGCCAAAGGGCTCAGTTCTTCATTCTCTTCTCCTTTCTCTCTTCACTCACTCTTTTGGTGATGGACTCCCAAATCAATCAGTCTAGTTGGGATCTTATCCCTGAACTCAGACTCATATTCACCTGTCCTCTCAACATTTCCACTGGGAAGTCTATTGGGTACCTCAACACGTCCAAAACCAAATTTCTGATTCACATTCTCCTCCTGTCTCCCCATACCTGCAATTCATCTAATCTCAATAAATGGAAACCTCATCTTGGCATCTTTTCAGATCAAAAACCTTAGAGTCGGCCGGGCTTGGTGGCTCACGCCTATAATTCCAGCACTTTGGGAGGCTGAGGCGGGTGGAACACCTGAGGTCAGGAGTTCAAGACCAGCTGGCCAACATGGCGAAACCCTGTTTCTACTAAAAATGCAAAAAGTTAGCCAGGCGTGGTGGCGGGTACCTGTAATGCCAGCTACTTGGGAGGCAGAGGCAGGAGAATCGCTTGAACCTGGGAGGCGGAGGTTGCAGTGAGCCGAGGTCACGCCATTGCACTCCAGGACCCTTAGAATCATTTTTTACTCCTCTCTTTCTCTTCCTCCCAACACTCAATCCATCAGCAAATTCTGTCAGCTCTACCTTCAGAATAGATTCTAACCACTTCTCACCACCTCCGCCGTCACCACCCTCGTGGAAGCTACCATCACCTCTCATTCTAATGATTTTTTTAATGTGTTGCTTAAATTTTTTTTATTGAGGTGAAATTCACATTAACAGAAAATTAACCATTTTAAAGTGAGCAATTCAGTGGCTTTTAGTACATTCATAATGTTGTGCAATCATCACCTCCATCCAGTTCCAAAACATTTCATCACCCCCAAAGGAGACCTCACACCCATTAAACAGTGATTACCCATTCGCTCCTTCCCCCAACCCCTGGCACCACAACACTATTTTCTGTCTCTGTGGACTTGCCTCTTCTGGACACTTCATATAAATGGAATCATACACTATGTGACATTTTGTGTTTGTCTTCTTTCACTTAGCATCATGTTTTCAAGCTGTATCCATGTTGTAGCATCTATCAGCACTTCATTTCTTTTCTCTTTTTTGTTTTTGAGATGGAGTCTTGCTCCGTCGCCCAGGCTCGAGTGCAGTAGCGCGATACTGGCTCACTGCAACCTCCACCTCCCGGGGTCAAGCAATTCTCCTGCCTCAGCCTCCTGAGTAGCTGGGACTACAGGCATGTGCCTCCATGCCTGGCTAATTTTGTATTTTTGGTAGAGACTAACATGGTTTTGCCATGTTGGCCACACTGGTCTCAAACTTCTGACCTCAGGTGATCCGCCTGCCCTGGCCTCCCAAAGTGCTGGGATTACAGGCATGCCACTGCACCTGGCCTTATCCGCTCATAGATTTATGGACATTTGGGTTGTTTCCACGTTTTAGCTATTGTGAATAATGCTGTTATGAGCATCCACATACAAGTATTTGAATACCAGTTTTTAATTCCCAGGTATATACCTAGGAGTGTAACTTCTGGGTCATGTGTTAATTCTGTTTAACTTTCTGAGAAACTGGCTGTTTTCCATGTCCAAATTATTTTAACAGCCTAAGTTTTTTAATTTAAATTTTTAGTTTTAGAGATCGGTTCTCATAGGCTGGAGTGCAGTGTCGAACTCCTGTCCTCAAACAATCCACCTGCCTCAACCTCCCGAGTAGCTAACAGCCTATTCTTAATGCAGCCACCATCATGATCATTTAAGACATGAGTAGGTCAGGCGGTGGGACTTACCCCTGTAATCCTAGTACTTCGGGAGGCTGAAGCGGGTGGATTGCTTAACTCAGGCATTCCAGACCAGCCTGGGTAACATGGCGAAACCTCATCTCTACTAACAACACAAAAGTTAGCCAGGTGTGGTGGTGCATGCCTGTAATCCTGCTACTTGGAGGGGTTGAGGCAGGAAGATCGCTTGAAACAGGGAGGTTGAGGTTTCAGTGAGCCGAGATGAAGCCACTGCACTCCAGCCTGGGTGACAAAGTGAGACCCTGTCTCAAAAAAAAAAAAAAAAAAGACATGAGTAAAATTATGTCCTCTCTGCCTAATACTTTCAATGGCTCCCACCTCACACAGAGTAAAGCAAAAGGCCTCACAGGGGCCTACGAGGCTTTGTATAACCTGGTCTCAGGCATCCTCCCAGACGTCATCTTCTATCACACTCCACACACTCAATATTGACGTCTTTGCTGTTTCTTAGAAACACCAGGCATGTTCCCACCACAGGGCCTTTGCACTCACTGTCTCATCTTCTTGGAATGGTTCACCTTGGTACCCTCAAGGCTGGCTTGGCCAGGAGCGGTGGCTCATGCCTATAATCCCATCACTTTGGGAGCCTGAGGTGGGTAGATCACATGAGCTCAGGAGTTCGAGAGCAGCCTGGCCAATATGGTGAAATCCCGTCTCTACTGAAAATACAAAAATTAGCCAGGCATGGTGGTGTGTGCCTGTAATCCCAGCTACTTGGGAGGCTGAAGCAGGAGAACTGCTTGAACCCAGGAGGTGGAGGTTGCAGTAAGCTGAGATTGCACCACTGCACCTCCAGTCTGGGCCACAGAGCGAGACTCCATCTCAAAAAAAAATAGGCCGGGTGTGGTGGCTCACACCTGTAATCCCAGCACTTTGGGAGGCCAAGGTAGGTGGATCACTTGAGGTCAGGAGTTCAAGACCAGCCTGGCCAACATGGTGAAACCCCGTCTCTACTAAAAATACAACAATTAGCCAGGCCTGGTGGCGGGCACCTGTAATCCCAGCTACTCGGGAGGCTGAGGCAGGAGAATTGCTTGACCTTGGGAGGCTGAGGGTGCAGTGAGCCGGGCGCCACTGCACTCCAGCCTGGGTGACAGAGTGAGACTCCGTCTCCAAAATAAATAAACGAATAAATTCCTGGCTCAGTCACTTGCTTCAGGTCTCTGCTCTAAGTCAGCTTTTCTGAGGCACTTTCCTGCCCCCCAAATCCCTGGTTCCATCCTCTTCACTCTGCTTTATTTTCTCTATAGCACTTATCACCCCGGACCTGGACATTTCTTTTTTTTTTTTCTTTTTTTTGAGATGGAGTCTCGCTCTGTGGCCCAGTCTGGAGTGTAGTGGCCTGATCTCAGCTCACTGCAACCTCTGCCTCCCGGGTTCAAGCGATTCTCCTGCCTCAGCCTCCCAAGCAGCTGGGATTACAGGCATGCACCGCCATGCCCAACTAAGTTTTGTATTTTTAGTAGAGACAGAGTTTTGCCATGTTGGCCAGGCTGGTCTTGAACTCCTGACCTCAGGTGATCCGCCTGCCTCGGCTCCCAAAGTGCTGGGATTACAGGCATGAGCCACCACGCCCGGCCTATTTTTTTACTATATGTTATTATTTGCCTTCCTTTCACTAGGGTATGAGCTTTTCCCGTTTGTTACCAGATGTTTCTACCTCCAGCACCCAGAAAAGTGCCTGGAACATAGCAGGTGCTCAATAAATGGCCTGACAAGTGAGTGAAGAAATAAGTGTAGGAATGAATTGAACTCCACTTACAGATGAAGAAAGTGAAGTTCCCAGAAGAGGCATGACTTGTGGGAGGTCTCACAGCTGGTAAGGGAAAGCCTTGAGATTCTAATCCATGTTTCCTTTTTTTAAAATTGTTATTTATTTATTAATTATTTTCTTAGAGACAGAGTCTTGCTCTGTCACTCAAGCTGGAGTGTAGGCATTTATGGGATTTAGCTGAGGGGAAGGTGAAGTGAGAATACATTTAGATTGGGCTTACAGGGATATTTTTATGTGGTTCACAGATATTTCTCGGATACTTAAACCACCTAATTAGTTGTCATGGTGTAGAAATGGCTTCCCAGAATGCTTCTATTGTGTAAGTTACTAACTCACTAGATGCGAGGCCACAGCCTACTAATGGCATGAATGTATCTTTTAGCGGCTCATTCCAGAAGCATCTGTGTAATAGAAATGTCAGGAATTGAAAGGAAGCCTGCGCGGTGGCTCACACCTGTAATCCCAGCATTTTGGGAGGCTGAGGTGGGAGGATTGCTTGAGCTCAGGAGTTTGAGACCAGCCTGGGCAACATAGTGAAACCCCATCTCTACTAAAAATAAATTTTAAAAAAATTAGCCAGATGTGATGGCCTGTGCCTGTAGTACCAGCTACCTGGGAGGGTAAGGCAGGAGGATCACTTCAGCTCAGGAGTTCAAGGCTGCAGTGAGCCATGAACATGCCACTGCACTCCAGCCCGGCGATGAAGCGAGACCCTGTCTCAGCAAACAAACAAACAAACCAACAAACAAAAAATTGTAAGTATTGAGCCAGAAGTTAGTCTGTGGAAACATTTCCCAAAACATATTTAACATAGTTAAATATAACATATAACATAGTTAAATATAAACATAGTTAACATATGAATGAAACTTTATGAAAGTTTTTCTTTTTCTTTTCTTTCTTTTTTTTTTTTTTTTGAGATGGCATGTCACTCTGTTGCCCAGGCTGGCATGCAGTGGCACGATCTTGGCTCACTGCAACCTCCGCCTCCCGAGTTCAAGTGATTCTCCTGCCTCAGCCTCCTGAGTAGCTGGGATTACAGCCGTCCGCCACTGCACCCAGCTAATTTTTTATATTTTTAGTAGAGACAGGGTTTCACCAGGTTGGTCAAGCTGGTCTCGAACTCCTGACCTCGTGATTCACCTCCCTTGGCCTCCCAAAGTGCTGGGATTACAGGCGTGAGCCACCGCGCCTGGCCAGAAGTTTTTCTAGATTTCCAAAAGATTTCGATAACATCACCAATACTGATTTGTGAAGCTGAAACTTGTTCTAAATTATAATGAATTTTTAAAAAGTTCCATCAACCACGCTAGAGGAAAGATAACTTACTTTCCTTTTCTCTTTGTAGACAAGGATATTGTGAAACATGCAGCTGAAAAAGTAGGAAACATCACAGAGGTGTGTCAGGCAGAAAATTAATAAGAACATTACGTTATCCTTTGGGATTTTGCAATGTTTGTGGTATTTGGCTCTTTTAAATATGTAATTTGTTATTATTTCATATTCTAAGTAAACTTTCATGTCATACAGTGTTTTTTTTTTCTTTAAACTTTATTTTCCTTTCTTAAAGAGGTCCCTCCTCCACCATCCCCGCGCTCAATTCCTTTAGCTGGATCCTTCCAGTTCATGATTGATTGGTTTAAAATATGGGTCGTTCAACAGCCGTGTGAACCCGGGCTAGTGGCTATACCCCTCTGAGACTGTTTTCTTAGTGGTAAAATGGAAATCATAATAACTTTGCAGGGCTGTTATAAAGTTTAAATAAGCCAAGTCCTGCAAAATGCTTAGTGCAGGTTTGGAATGAACCAAACGATGACAAATCTCAACCTGTCTTTATGCTGAGACCACTCCCCAGTTTCCGGAGCCGCGGCCACTATCTCCCCATGCGCATGCACACCCGGCTCTCCCTTCCAGGCCCTCCCCACCACGTGGGCGCGGCCTACCCTCCAGCAGGGGGTAATACGTGGTGTCAAGGGGCTACTTCCGGGATTCCTTCCCGTCCACTCTGGGGAACAACCCTTTTGTATGACTGGCAGCATCATTAGCCAGTAGTGATTAGAGAAGAGCCCGACGTTAGGTGCTTCCCCCAACCCATTTCGGAACTTCTCTTCCGAGTTAGCCAATTGGAAGCTTTGGAGGGCGGGTTCTCCTCTGGGGGCGGGACAGAGTGACGGGCCTCTCTTTTGGCTAATGGAAACTTGGCTGCTGGTAAGCTATGACCAGTCAGAAGCGAGAACGTCGGATCCTGGGGCGGGGCTGGAGCTTCGTCAGTTGAACTGCTCGCGAGGAGGGTTGCCCGTGGAGAAGGTGAGAGGCAGCGGGAGTGGAGGGTGCGCGGGCCGTGGTGGAGGTCTTAGGTGGAGGGGAGGGGGTTTCTCTCGGGGGAGAGTGGGCTGCGGTGGGCAGCTGACCTGGCCTTGTAGGAATCGGGAGGGAGGGTGCCCTTTAACAAGGGTAGGCGCTTGATTGAGGGGTTGTGAGGCTGAGCGCAGCATGTGAGTTGGGGGTGATCTGTATATGGCAGGAGGGTCTTCAATGGGGAAAGTTGTAAAGCAGGAGACAGCAGATGGTAAAATATAGAGATGTCCTGGCGATTTAGTAGGAGGTTTTAAGGCACAGGGTCATTACAGCGCACTATGATTTACAAGCTTTGATTTGGGTGAAAGTCGTGGGAAGAAGCAATATTGAGGAAGAGAGGGAAGGAGACCTCCAGGGATGAGCATGTACTTTAAAGAGATGTGAAGCCCTATTACGCCTGAGGCGTTTACTATGTGCTGTGCACTGCCAAGTGTTTTAGGTGAATTAACTCTTAAACTTACTCTACTGATGGTTAAGAATGTAGGCTCTGGTGTCGGGTTGAATCCCGAATTTGAATCCTGGCTCTGCCACTGATCATTACTGTGGCTTTGGGAGAGTTGTTTAACCGTTCTGTCGAGAGGGTTAAAGAGAGTTGTTGAACCCCTCAGCTTCATCATCGGTAGAATGACCTCATCTCTGTCTATACCATTGGCTAGCTTCACCCTCTTTATCTAATGAGAACTCCCACGTGTGTATTTCCAGCCTGGATCAATGCCCTGAACTCCAGACTCATATCGTGGCCGACTCTTCTCTCTTTGGAAGTTCATCTGACATTCGGACATAAACTTGTCCTAAACCAAACTTGGGGTTTCTTCCTTTCAACCTCCAAACCCAGTTGATGGGACATTCATCCTGCCAGGTACTAAGATCAAGAAACTTGGAGTGTTCTTTTGTTCTGTTTTTTTTTTTTGAGACAGAGTTTCGCTCTTGTTGCCCAGGCTGGAGTGCAATGGCGCAATCTCGGCTCACTGCAACCTCTGCCTCCCGGATTCAAGGGAATTACAGGCGCCCGCCACCACACCCAGCTAATTGTTGGTATTTTTAGTAGAGAAGGGGTTTCACTGTGTTGGCCAGGCTGGTCTCGAACTCCTGACCTCAGGCGATCCACCGCCCTCAGCCTCCCAAAGTGTTGGGATTACAGGCGTGAGCCACCGTGCCCAGCTAGCTTGGAGGGTTCTTCACTTCTCCCTTTTGTCTTATATATGGTCTAGCAGATTGCATTAGCTCTGTCTTCAGAACACATCCAGAATCCAACCACGCCTCACCAGCTCCTTTGCTACCACTCTGGCCTCAGTTTGTCTCCTGCTCTTACCTGGTTTGTTGCAGTGGCCTTCCAGGTGGGCTTTCTGCCTCTCACTGTTAGGGGGATACTAGTAGAACAGAAGTCAGGTCAGGTTGCTCCTCCTTTCAAACTCTCTCCTGGCTCCCACCTTACACTGCAAAAGTCTTCACCATATTCATGAGGCCCCAACCTATTGGGTTCCTCCTCCTCCCTCCCCTCAACTCCTATGACTTCTCTCAGTCACCTGGCTCACTCTGCTGCAGCCACCCGGGCCTCCTCGCTGTCCTTTGAACGTAGCGAACACATTGGCATCTCAGGGCCTTTGTACTCGCTGTCCCTGAACGCACTGCCACCTCAGGGCCTTTGTACTCACTGTCCTGTCCTTCTGGATCAGGTCTTCCCAGGTGTCTGGCTTCTTCCGCACCTCTTTCAGGTCTCTGCTCAGATGTCAGCTTCACAACCAGGCACTTGCTGACTACTCAAGCTAAAATAACTCCTGTCACCGTGTGGCCTCTCACTTGGCTTTATTTTTCTTCATAACACCACTACCTGATACAGATTATTATTATTATTTTTGAGTGGACTCTTGCCTGGTCACCCCGGCTGGAGTGCAGTGGCGCGATCTCGGCTCACGGTAGCCTCCACCTCCTGGGTTCAAGTGATTCTCCTGCCTCAGCCTCCTGACTAGCTGGGATTACAGGTGTATGCCAGCATGCTCAGCTAATTTTTACATTTTTAGTAGAGATGGGGTTTTGCCACGTTGGCCAGGGTTGACTCCTGACCTCAGGTGATCCACCCAGCTCAGCCTCCCAAAGTGCTGGGATTACAGGCGGAAGTCACCACTCCGGGCCTATTATTATTTTTTGAGATGGAGTCTCGCTCTGTCACCCAGGCTGGAGTGCAGTGGCATCATCTCAGCTCACTGCAACCTATGCCTCCCACGTTCAAGTGATTCTCCTGTTTCAGCCTCCCAAGTAGCTGGAAGTACAGGTATATGCCACCACGCCTGGCTAATTTTTGTAATTTTAGTAGAGGTGGGGTTTCACCATCTTGGCCAGGCTGGTTTCAAACTCCTGACCTCAAGTGATCTGCCCACCTCAGCCTCCCAAAGTGCTGGGATTACAGGCATGAGACACTGTGCCCGGCCCTCACATCAGTTATTGTTGGTTTATATCCACTGGGCTTCTTGGACCCCCCCACTAGAGTGTTTGACTCCATGTGAATATGGAACCCGGCACCTATAAGAGCACATGGTGTTTAAAAAGTGTTGCTTCTCCTATACCGTCCTCACCACCCTTCGGGGTCTCCCTGTGGCATGGGGCAGGGTTGCTGAACTAGGAGGGTCATATGTGGGGTGGTGGGGTCAGAGGTGGGGGAATAAACTGGGCAGATTGTGGTGCCCAAGGGCAGAAGGAACCTTTAGTGTCTGAAGGAACTTGGAGGAAATGCAGATTCCTGGGCCCACCCCCAGAGTTTCTGCTTGTGTATGGTTGGGACCCGACCTAGGAAGCTGCATTTTCATAAGCACTTGTGGTAAAGATTATGTTCCTTGGCCATCACTGTGGGAAACACTGTTAGGCTGGTTCAGAGTTTGCTGGAGCCACTGTGGTGATTGAGACAGCTCCTGACCCAGCTTGGGAGTCAGGGAGGGCTTCCTGCTGGAGAGGGGATTGGAGCTGAGACCTGGAGGATGACAGGGAATGAGCTGAGGGGAGAAAACCTTGGCTGTATCCCCAGTGTCTAGAACCCCATTCCATGGCATCTCCCATTAAATTCACAAGCAGTCCCTGAAGATACAAGATTGATTAAAATGGCTCTGCCCTCACGGGCTCCTGGTCTGTCAAATAATCAACAGATCACACAGATGGTAACAGGGAGTGCCAGACACTATTTGAAGCACCTTACATACATTAAATAATTTAATTCAACAACAACCCTATAAGGTAGGAGCTCTTATTATCCCACTTTACTGATGGGGGAAGGCCCAGAGAGGGCAAGTGCTTTGCCCAAGGACACACCAAGGATAAAGGCAGCTGGAATCTGAACCCAGAAGTACCCAGCCTGCAGCATGTGCCATGCTTAAGGTGTGAGGCCGCATTTGGGTTAGTTCTGGGAGGAAACAGGAGGTGGTCAGGGAAGGGCAGCTGGGTAAGGGGAAGGAGGATGAATGTTTCTGTCCTTCACAGTGGGATCCTAGACAAGCCTCAGTTTCATCCTCTGTATAATGGGGATGGTTATAATACCCACCAGAGAGCAGAATTTAAGGTGAGTCAGTCATTGGGTTAGTAAGTGTGCATGGTCCTTATGTAAGGCAAAGCGCCTTTGAGAGACAGTGGGAGTGGGAGTCTGGATGCCCCAGGGGGAACTGGGTTGCCGCAGTGTGCACTGTAGAGATTTCATTGCTTGGTTCCCCAGAGGGCTTCTCTGTCTCTACATTCTTTGGGGACAATGTGGAAAGCTTTGTTCTGTATTCTGGGGCAGTGAAGGGGGGGTTCTATCCAGCCTCAATTCACCCACCTGGTGGGGCGGTGAGGTCAGAATGGGGTCAGGAAGGGAGTCATCCAGGCCAGGCCACGTGTGTGAATGTGGGGCGGAGGTCTGCTGCAGGGGAGAGCCCAGCTAGGGTATGGCTGGGCTGGAATAATGTGTTGGTGGTGATGGGGAGCTGCAGTGTGGGGAAACAGCCATCAGGTGGGGGCTGCCAAGGCCAGTGATTTGCCCATGTCGGGTATAGGAGGTAGTGATGTAGATTTGTCTTTGGTGAGCCCAGCGTGGAGAGTTTTCAGCTCCGGCCCCCGGGTAAGAGCTGTGAAATCTGTGAGCTATCCAGGGAGAGCCATTTGGGAGGTGGAGCCAGGGGTGGTGATGTAACGCTGGAAAGGAAAGGGGTCATCCTAGTGAATGATGAGAGGGAGAGAGCTGGGGGCTGAAACACTGAGTGTAAGTGTCCCGGCGCCATGATGTCATGAGGCCCGAGAACTGGGTCAGGTGTGTGGGCCAGGATGGGGCCTGGGGGGCAGCCGCACAGTGCTCGCAGGGATGGGGTGGTGACGTCATGGGTTGGTGAGGGCGGGGCCTCGAAGGCACCGCTGGGATGCGTGAGGTCAGGAAGGAGGCAGAGGCTGAGAAGAGGAGCTGGGAGAGGCTCAGGACTGGAATGAAATCAGCCACCAGGATGAGCCAGTGGTCATTCCGAAGCAAGGATGGAGGATGCAGGTAGAGGGACAGGGTCAGCGGCGGGAGGGGAGAGGGGGCTTAGGGTCCGGGGAATCCTAGAAGTGGCGGTGGTGGTGGGGTCAGTGGGGAGGAGGGGTTGTTCAGAGAGGGCTCTCTAAAGGGAAGAGAGGTGGAAAATATGTGTGCGGGTGGAGTGGGGGTTGGGGATGGTGTTACAAGCAATTTGGGAGGGAACAGAATCCAGGTGAAATATGGGAGTGATGGAATACAGGCTGAAAGTGGGGTGTGTGGAGCAGAACCTTGAGCAAATATGCGGGAAGAATGCAGGTGGAATAACGGGGTCCATTGAAGTTGAATATGCGGGAGCTCTAGGAGACCGTGGGTGGCTGATGTAGGGAGGAGAGTGCGGCTGCCTCCCTGCCCCCAAATCTGGGAGAGCAGGATGGAATGAAGGGGCTTTGGACGGGAGAGAGGGGGCTGGTTTCCGGGGAATGTAGCATGAGGGTTGGGCTGGAATATGTGGAGTAGGAGGTTCTGCAGACAGGAGGGGAGGGGGAGTTAAGAATTCCGTGGCCATCTGGGGGACAAGTGACGGGCAGCTGGGGTCAGGGAGGCCATGTGGAGCTGGCACAGGTGTGGGATTTATTCCATCCGCAGTTACTGAGTACTTAGGACATGCCTAGAGGAGGGGATGGGGCCGGGCAGCAGGTGAAGTTTGTGGAGGTGAGAGAGGTGTAAGTGTGCAAGGGGAATTGAGTTTAGGCAGAGTATTCGGTGGCTCAGTGTCTGGGATGAGGGCGGGGTGGGGGCTAAGGACAAGGCAATGGGATGCCGAAAGGGGCTGCTCTTTGCGGGCTGGGTATGGGGGGTTTCTGCCAAGCAGTGGGGAAGGGGGAGTTGGCGGTGGGGATGCGGTGTGGCGGGCCCCCTTCCTCTGTGCGGTTTCCTCCCGGGAGTTGGGGACCACGAGTGGGAGCGGTGATGCTGTGCGGCTCCTCAGGTGTTCAGTTCCGTGGGTGCCTCCTACGCCTTGGTAACCCAGACGGTGTCACCGCTGATAGGTTCTGGGAGCCGGAGTGGGTGGGGTTGATGGGCGGGGTTTAGAACACCCAGTGGGGCGGAGCCAGTGCTGCCACGCACTGCATTGGGGTCAGGGGATGTGGGATATGCGGCAATTTGTTTGCAGCGAGATCGAGATGATTGTTTTTTATGCCATTGCTCTGTTACCCAGGCTGGAGTGCAATGGCATGATCTTGGCTCACAGCAACCTCTGCCTCCCGGGTTCAAGCGATTCTCCTGTCTCAGCCTCCCGAGTAGCTGGGATTACAGGCGCCTGCCACCACGCCCAGCTAATTTTTGTATTTTTAGTAGAGATGAGGTTTCACCATGTTGGCGAGGCCGGTCTCGAGCTGACCTCAAATGATCCGCCTGCCTCGGCCTCCCAAAGTGCTGGGATTACAGGCGTGAGCCACCGCACACGGCCGAGATCGAGGTTATTAACCTGGACTTATGAACCACCAGAGAATGAAAGCACAATTGCCAGAGTGTGAATTTTCCAGGGGAAGGGGGTCCCCGAATTCATCAGCCCTTCCAAAGTACTCTTCTCCCAAATGAAGTTGAGAGCTGTGATCTAGAGAGAGGTGTCTGTCAGGATGTCTAGGGCCCAGGCCATTGCCCTTGGGCCTCTGAGAAAAGGGATCTGTGGATGGGCCTGGGGGGTGGTAGTTTGGGAGCCCCTGAAGTGAACTTGCAAAAGGTTGTGGGACTATTCATTTATCTGCAGAAGGCTCAGAAATTTCATTAGATTCTCAAAGGCTCAAGGACTCTAAAAAGGTTAAAAATCCCTTACCTGGAGTTTCAAGGATCATCTTTTTTGCCTCACAATATTATATTTTCTGATATTAGATTTTATTTTATTTTTTGAGATGGAGTCTTGCTCTGTCGCCAGGCTGGAGTGTAGCGGCACGATCTCGGCTTACTGCAGCCTCTGCCTCCTGGCTTCAAGCAATTCTCCTGCCTCAGCCTCTGGATTAACTGGGATTACAGGCGCGGGGCACCACACCTGGCTAATTTTTTTGTATTTTTAGTAGAGATGGGGTTTCACCATTGTTGGCCAGGCTGGTCTAGAACTCCTGACCTCATGATCCACCTGCCTTGCCTCCCAAAGTGCTGGGATTATAGGCATGAGTCACTGCACCTGGCCTGCTCTGACACCCTTTTAAAAGCTCGGCTCGTCCTACTCCAGTACCCCCTGTCCCTCTTTCCAGCTTGACTTCTCTCCACAAATGTTTGCTGAATGAGTGAATGAATAATAATAAATATATAATGAGTATGACTTAATAAATTAATACTAATATTAATCATGATTCTTTTGTTGGCCATCATGTATTTATTTTCTTTCTTTTTTTTTCTAACTGAGTCAGGGTCTCACTCTGTCACCCAGACTGGAGTGCAGTGGCAAGATCACAGCTCACTGCAAACTCTGCCTCCAGCCTCCCGAGTAGCTGGGACCACAGGCATGCAGCACCACACCTGGCAATTTTTTTTTGTATTTTTAGTAGAAATGGGGTTTCACCACATTGCCCAGGCTGGTCTTGAACTCTTGAGCTCAAGCGATCCTCCTGCCTCAGCATCCCAAAGTGCTGGGATAACAGTTGTCAGCCACTGCGCCCGGCTTGGCAATCATGAATTTCTAGTATCCAGCATGTATTGGACACAGCAGCCTCCAGGTCACAGTACCAAGTACTTTTATATATATTGCCCAATGTAATCCTCACAACAAGTCCACGAGGTTGATGCCGTTATTATACCCATTTTCCAGATGAGGAAACTAAGGCACAGAGAGGTGAATTCGCTTTCCCAGGATGCCACAGCTGGTAAATGATGGAGCCAGGATATGAGGCCTGGCCTTCTAACTCATGAGCCTGGGCTCTCAGCTCCTCTAGGTTTCTCTCTCATCTCCTTCTCCAGCAACCTTGGCCATGGACCAGCCGGCCGGCCTGCAGGTGGACTACGTCTTCCGGGGTGTGGAGCATGCCGTGCGGGTGATGGTTTCTGGGCAGGTGCTGGAGCTGGAGGTGGAGGACCGGATGACGGCTGACCAGTGGCGGGGCGAGTTTGATGCTGGCTGTGAGTGTGCCTGCCTGGGGTGGGCTCGCCTTTCCTCTCCTGGGATCAGCTTCTCCCAGAAGATCAGGCCACCCTGAATCCTGCCCACCTGCCTCTTCTATGTCACCAGAAGCTTTCCAGTGTGGGGAGGGGTGTAGGTCTTGTTGCTCAAGCCAGAGACAGTGGAGTCGGGTAGAATCGGAGAGCTTAGATGCTGGGGCTGGGCAAGCGGTCAGACCTCAGGAAGGACTTTTCTCCCCACCCAGTCATTGAAGATTTGACTCACAAGACAGGGAACTTCAAACAGTTCAACATCTTCTGTCATATGCTGGAGTCAGCCCTCACTCAGGTAGGGCCCGGGTTGGCGGGTGGGGGTGGAGGGAGGTTCTGTCTTCCAGGTTCCTGGGGGTTGATGCTCATCTGATGTATGTAAGATCCTCTACCTTCTCTTTCATTGTGGGAAGAGGGCGATCATTTTCTTCTTTTACCAAGTGTAAATGCTTCATTTTGAACTTAATGATAGTTATTCTCATGTAGAAAATTTAGGTCACAGAGAAATATAAAGAAGAAAGTAAAAATCACTCCATCCCGAATACTGTCTTCTGTTAATATTTTGGTGAAAATCACTCCAGTCATTTCTCCATGTCTCTGTTTGTTTCCAAATACGTTGTGTGTGTGTGTGTGTGTGTGTGTGTGTGTGTGTGTGTGTATGCATTTGCAGACCTGTAATTATATATAGTTTATGTAATTTCCAAGGTATTCTGCAACTTGCTTTTTTTTGTTTGTTTATTTTTTTTTTTGAGACAGAGTCTCACTCTGTCACCCAGGCTGGAGTGCAGTGGCACCATCTCAGCTCACTGCAACCTCCGCCTCCCAGGTTCAAGCGATTCTCCTGCCTCAGCCTCCTGAGTAGCTGGGATTACAGGCGCACGCCACCATGCCCGGCTAATTTTTTGTATTTTTAGTAGAGACGGGGTTTCATCATGTTGACTAGGCTGGTGTGGAACTCCGGACATCAGGTGATCCACCCGCCTTGGCCTCCCAAAGTGCTGGGATTACAGGCGTGAACCACCGCGCCCGGCCTGCAACTTGCTTTTAAAGGATTCAGCGATATTTCATAAAAATGTAGTCACATCAGTGAATATAGCCATTCATTCATTTCATTTGCTGAGCATTGACAGTGTGCCAGTCATTATGGGGGACACTGGGGATACAGCAGTGAACAACAGATAAAACCCCTGTCCTCATGAGGCTGACATTTTGGAGAGACAGACAAATGAAAAAATACATAATGTCAGGTACTTAAAAGTTTTTGTTTGTTTGTTTGAGATGGAGTCTCACTCTGTCTTCCAGGCTGGAGTGCTGTGGTGTGATCTCAACTCACTGCAATCTCCGCCTCCTGGGTTCAAGCAATTCTCCTGCCTCAGCCTCCCGAGTAGCTGGGACTACAGGCGTGTGCCACCACACCCGGCTAATTTTTGCATTTTTAGTAGAGATGGGGTTTCACTGTGTTGGCCAGGCTGGTCTTGAACAGCTGACCTCAAGTAATCCGCCTGCCTTGGCTTCCCAAAATGTTGCAATTACAGGCGTGAGCCACCGTGCCCAGCCTAAAAGTAATAATCGGGGGGAAAAAGCAGGTTAGAACTTAGAGTGACAGGGATGGGTGGTATTTAGATATCTTTTTTTTTTTTTTTTTTGAGACAAGAGTTTTGCTCGGTTGCCCAGGCACAGTCTCAGCTCACTGCAACCTCTGCCTTTTGGGTTCAAGTGATTCTCATGCCTCAGCCTCCCAAGTAGCTGGGACTACAGGGCTGCCCACCATGCCCAGCTAATTTTTGTATTTATTTATTTTTTTTTTTTTTTGAGACACTGTCTCTGTAGCCCAGGCTGGAGTGCAGTGGCATGATATTGGCTCACTGCAACCTCTGCCTCCCGGGTTCAAGCAATTCTCCTATTTCAGCCTTCCGAGTAGCTGGAATTACAGGCATGTGCTATCATGCCCGGCTAATTTTGTATTTTTAGTAGAGACGGGGTTTTGCCATCTTGGCCAGGCTGGTCTTGAATGATCCACCTGCCTCGGCCTCCCACAGTGCTGGGATTACAGGTGTAAGCCACCGTGCCTGGCCTGAACAAGCGATAGTTTCTTAAAGGTTAGTTGCAATGTGGAATCTGCATCCTCATCAGTGAACTTTTTGTATTGTTACATTAAATTCCACTGACTTATCTTGCATTTTGCATGGATATTTTTTTACCTGTGGATGATTTTGTAACATCATGCATTGGTCATTTGGAAAATATTGGTTCACTAAGTTGCGTGGATTTTCCAAATGTTGACACATTTCCTTATATAATATCCAGAAGTCACATTTGTTAACATCCTCACCGATTTCCCCAGGAAAGTCTGTGAACACCGAGAAGCTATCAGACACCCAGTAGAAGATACAAGTTTTCCAAAATTCTAATTTTAAGTGCAAAGCTTGAATTTTGTTATTGGCAAGACATCCTGTTAGCCGTTTTTCTTGAAGTGACAGGCTCACTTTGTTCATTTTTGAGAAAATGTCTGCCAGATAGCCTGAGTCTAAATAACCATAGTTTTGTCTGTCGTTTTTTTTTTTTTTTTCAAGTAAAAATAGTGTTCCATGAAAAGTGGCGAATTTAGCTCAAAACTCAGATGCAGAAGCGCTTTTTCCTGAGACCATCGTCATACTTTGGCGTGCACAGAAGTACTTGGTGTGTGCTTCCCATTTTCCTGCACAGCATAATAAAGAGATGTGTCCTCTAGGGGCTGCATTCAATAAAATTAATAATTTTTACTGCTTCATCAAGAACATTCCGATGTTTCATTTCCTGTGTTTTATGGTTGATTTGCTTATTTACTTGTTTGTTTATTTGTCTTCCCCAGCCCCCCACTGAGACTGGGGAGATACAATAACCTCCAGTACCATTCGGTGCCAGGGGCTTGATTTCTGCTAAGGCACCAGCAGTTTTCCCCACCATTGCTTTTGTACCATTCGCGCACATGTCAACACAGTGAAAAAGACAAATGATGTCTTTGTATTATTATGAAAGTAGCTTTGACCTCGGTGGCCATCCCTGAAAGGGTCTCGGGGACCCCCCAGGGATCCGGAGACAGCACTCGGAGAGTCACAGGTCTAAGCTGTTCTCTGTGGTTGAGCATTTAGGTTCTTTCTGGTTTCTTCCTTCCATGAAGTCCTTGTGTCTGCCCTGGGCCGGGGCCATGTTGATCGCCAGCCTTCGCGTAGGAAAGCCTAGGCCGCCCAGAGAACGGGAGGAGCTGTGGCCCGGGTGTGTGCTAGGTGCCCTCAGTGTGGCGGTGGCGGGTGCTGTGGCAGCTCCTCCTCTCCTCTCCTGACAGAGTAGTGAGTCAGTCACCCTGGACCTGCTGACCTACACAGACCTGGAGTCCCTGCGGAACCGCAAGATGGGGGGCCGCCCAGGCTCCCTGGCTCCCAGATCGGCCCAGCTCAACTCCAAGCGCTACCTGATCCTCATCTACTCCGTGGAGTTTGACAGGTGGGGAGAAGGGGCTGGCTCCACGGCCAGGCTGGTGGGCGGGGTGGGAGAGGATGTGGGTAGACCTTAGGAACCCCGGGCACCCAGGCAAGATGACATTGGTTAAGCCTTGCCTTGGGAATCTTCCCTGTTGGGGTTTGTATCATTTAGTATTGTGTTTGGCTACAAGTAGCAGAATAACCATCACCAGTGCCCTAAGCAAACAATACATCAAACAAACAATGCATCACATAACAAGATGTCTAGGTAGGTGGCTGCCACCTGTTTAACTGTTCCACTAGGGACTCAAGCTCTTTCTTTTTTGTTTTTTTCCCTTTATCACCGTGAATGTGTTGGCTTTTTTTTTTTTTTTCTTGAGATGGAGTCTCACTGTGTCATCCAGGCTGGAGTGCAGTGCTGTGATCTTGGCTCACTGCAACCTCTGCCTCCCAGGTTCAAGCAATTCTTGTGCCTCAGCCTCCAGCGTAGCTGGGACTACAGGCACCCACACCTACGCCTGGCTAATTTTTGTATTTTTAGTAGGGACGGGGTGTTGTCACGTTGCCCAGGCTGATCTCGAACTCCTGGCCTCAAGTGATCCTCCCGCCTCAGCCTCTCAAAAGTACTGGGATTACAGGCGTGAGCCACTGCGCCGGGCTTGGCCTTTTGACTTCATCTTTATCTCTTCATGGCCACAAAATAGCTGCTGGATCCTCCAGACATTGCATCTATATCAAGGCAGGAAGAAGAGGGATGGGGCTGAGTTTGTTAATTGCATCTGCTGTTTTTACCAGGAAAAAAAAGTGTTCCCAGAAGCCTCCCAGCAGATTTCCTGTAATATGTGGCCAGAAGTGGTCACGTGAAAGGGATGCTAGGAAAATGAATATCTGGCTTTCTAGCCTTTACAGGGGGAGGCAGCAAGAGAGTTGGGAATGGCAGTTGTGTAGCTGGGTGACCGCGTCTGCCCCATGTGTTAGTAGCCACTGGATTTCTCAGTGGGAAGTTGCCAATCCTCTGTGAATAGCATCTCAGGGGGCCGTTAGTCACAATGGCCCACCTTTCCCCAGCCAAGCCAGGGTCACCCAGGCCAGGCCAACCAGAATCCCCCGCTGTGGCATCTGAATTAGGATTGTGTTTGGCTGCAAGTAACATGATACCAGCATTCCCTTCATCAGCAGTGTGCGACAAGGAAGTTCCCCCAGATTACACCAAGGCTGCCAATCCCAGTGGTCCCCAAATTGTTATATAAGAGGCTTTCAGAGGTGGTGACTGGAACAAGGGGTTCGGGGACAGGGAGGGGCCTTGAGGATGTGCTCGTAAGCCTCTAGGACAGTGCAGTTTTTGGAATCGTGTATTTTCGTACTCTGTGGCTCTCAGAGGCTGGTGTTTACCCTCAGGTGCATTCTTGGCCTCTGAGATGCCACGGTTCTAATCCTCCCTCCTCAGGATTCACTACCCGCTGCCCCTCCCGTACCAGGGCAAGCCAGACCCTGTGGTTCTGCAGGGCATCATCCGGTCACTGAAGGAGGAACTGGGCCGCCTGCAAGGGCTGGACGGCCAGAACCCTCGGGACACCCGGGAGAATGAGATCTGGCACCTGCGGCAGCAGTGAGTCTTGGAGGGGTGGGCAGCTGGGGTGGGTGGGGGCCCTCCCATCATGCACTGCGGGGCCCATGCTTGGCCCTCTGGGAGGATGACTGTCCTTCGACCACCATGTAGTTATTCTTTTTTTTTTGAGACAGAGTCTCACTCTGTTGCCCAGGCTGGAGTGCAGTGGCACGATCTTGCCTCACTGCGGCTTCCTCCTCCCGGGTTCAAGCGATTCTCCTGCCTCAGCCTCCCAAGTAGCTGGGATTACAGGCATGCGCCACCATGTCCGGCTAATTTTTGTATTTTTAGTAGAGAAGGGGTTTTGCCATGTTGGCCAGGCTGATGTCAAACTCCTGGCCTCAAGTGATCTGCCTGCGTTGGCCTTCCAAAGTGCTGGAATTACAGGCATGAGCCACGGCGCCTGGCCTCTGAGCCCCTCTTCTGTACCTTTGTGCTGGGTGGTGCTGGGGACATAGCGGTGACCAAGACTATCTTGGCACTGCCCTCCTGGGACTCTCAGTCCAGGGAGGGAGGCAGATGTGTTTGCAGACAGTGAAGGCTCAGAGTGGGTGGGGGACCTGACCCTGCCTGGTATGGGAGGGGTGTTCTTGGCAAAGGGAGCGGCATGTGCAAGGGTTGGGGGGAGGTTGAGCTCTATGTAGGTGAATCCACTTTCATGGGGTGCCCCTTTTGTGCTAGCCCCTCCCTGCCACTCACATAGTGCCCAGTCCTGGGGGAGATGGGTGCTAAGTATATAACCACCTGAGTATATCATTACAGATGGAGATGGGTGGGGCAGGAAAAGGGGCCTGTGCTGTGGGAGGCTGTCACAGGACTCCACTGGGGTGTGGGGTGGGTCAGGCACAGGGGCTGGGGAAGTGTTGTAGGCAGAGGGAACAGCCTGGGCAAAGTCCTTGTGTTAGGTGGGAATGCGGTGAGAACAAGGGAATGAATGAAGTGAAAGAAGCAAAGGCTCTTGGCGTATATATTCATGCCTGCCTTGTACTTGGTTCTGTTGGGGAGATGCATCTGGGGCTTGATCGCTACTGGGAAGAGGCCTGGCTCATTGGGGAGGACTAATAATATTTTTAGTAATAATATTACCAGTAACTAATGTTTATTGAACATTTAACTGTATGCCAGGGTTACTCTGTGCTTTATGATTAAATTCATTTTATCCTCACAGCCACCCCACAAGGTAGGCACTGCTATTACCACCATTTGATAGAGGCCCAGAGAAGTTAGGGAACTTGGCGCAGGTGACACAGTGGGTAATATGGCTAGGCTGGACCTTAGAGCCAGGCAGCCAGCGCCGAGTCTCTGTTGTTTCCCCAGCTGTTTGCACTGCTGGTGGCTGCAAGCCCAGGACAGATCGCTAAGTGCTGACCGGGAGGACCAGTCCTTATGGGAGCTCACGGGGCTGGGGAACCCCGCCGGTCTTCGGAGGAGCTCGCCTGCGTACTGCTGGGCCGAGGAAGGCCGCAGTGGGGAGGCCAAAATTTATCCTCAGGATCTGCTCTCAGGCTGTGTGTATGTGTGTGTGTGTGTGTGTGTGTGTGTGTGTGTGTGTGTGTGTGTGT
>NW_026652290.1:92933975-93005625 GCF_009828535.3 Hylobates moloch
TTTTCTTTTTTTGAGACGGAGTCTCGCTCTGTCACCCAGGCTGGAGTGCAATGGCGCGATCTCAGCTCACTGCAACCTCTGCCTCCTGGGTTCAAGCGATTCTCCTGCCTCAGCCTCCTGAGCAGCTGGGATTACAGGCATGTGCCACCACACCCAGCTAATTTTTGCATTTTTAGTAGAGACGGAGTTTCACCGTGTTGTCCAGGCTGATCTCGAACTCCCGACCTCAAGTGATCCACCTGTCTTGGCCTCTCAAAGTGTTGGAATTACAGGCGTGAGCCACCGCGCCTGGCCTAATTTTCTTTTTTAAAAAATTTTGTGAGCAGTGAGGAGTTCCAGGGCAGGCCCTGACTCCTCCAGACACACCATTTACACCTGAATCTCTGGGATGGGACCCCTCCCTCCTGCCTAAGAGTCCCACTACTTCCACTACTTAACTTTCTTATTGTGAAAAATAATACACCCCAAAGAGTATAAAATATAAATGTACAGTTTCACAAATTATCATAAAGCCAGCGTCCATGTAACAACTACCCAGGTTAAGAAATTGAGGCTGGGCGCAGTGGCTCACGCCTGTAATCTCAGCACTTTGGGAGGCCGAGGCAGGTGGAACACCTGAGGTCAGGAGTTCAAGACCAGCCTGGCCAACATGGTGAAACTCTGTCTCTACTAAAAATACAAAAATTTAGCTGGGCAGGGTGGCGCATGCCTATAGCCCCAGCTACTCAGGAGGCTGAGACAGGAGAATCACTTGAACCCAGGAGGTGGAGGTTGCACTGAGCCGAGATCACGCCACTGCACTCCAGCCTGGGTGACAGAGGGAGACTCTATGTGGAAAAAAAAAAAAAAAAAAAGGAGAAAAAAATCGAAAGTAGTCATTTCCCCTTAGCCTCCGTATGTCTTTTTCCGGGAGAGACCCTCCTGCCCCAACCATGCTCCCAAATGCACCAAATCTCACTCACTTGATTTGCTTATGGTTTTGCCAGCTGAACTGTGCATCCCTAAACAATATAGTTTAGTTGTATCTCTTTTTGCACTTAATTTAATTTTTTTTTTTAAGAGACAGAGTCTTGCCCTGTCACCCAGGCTAGAGTGCAGGAGTGCAGTCATGGCTCACTGTCACCTCAGACTCCTGGGTTCAAACGACCTTCCTGCCTCAGCCTTCCCAGTAGCTGGGACTACAGGCACATGGCACCATGCCAAGCTAATTTTTTTTTTTTTTTTGAGACGAAGTCTTGTTCTGTCACCCAAGCTGGAGTGCAGGGGCGCAATGTCAGCTCACTGCAATCTCTGCCCTCTGCTTCCTGGGCTCAAGCAATTCTCCTGTCTCAGCCTCCTGAGTAGCTGGGATTACAGGTGCCCCCCACCAGACCCGGCTAAATTTTTTTGTATTTTTAGTAGAGAGGGGGTATCACCATATTGGCCAGGCTGGTCTTGAACTCGTGACCTCAGGTGATCTGCCTGCCTCGGCCTCCCAAAGTGCTGGGATGACAGGCATGAGCCACTGTACCTGGCAGCAAGCTAATTTTTGTAGAGATGGGGATTTACCTTGTTGCCCAGGCAGGTCTCAAACTCTTGGGCTCAAGGTATCTGTCCACCTTGGCCTCCCAAAGTGCTGGGATTACAAGTGTGAGCCATCACACTTGACCTACTTATATGTCTTTTCTTGTGATGAAAATCTTAGTTTCTAGGGATAATAACATATTTATTTGCTTTATCTTAAACAATACCAGCGTAATTAGTAATAATTGAATTTTGAATGAAGTTTAACATTTCCAGGGCCGGGTGTGGTGGCTCACGCCTGTAATCCCAGCACATTGGGAGGCTGAGGCGGGCAGATCATGAGGTCAGGAGTTTGAGACTATCCTGGCCAAAATGGTGAAACCCCGTCTCTACTAAAAATACAAAAATTAGCCAGGGGTGGTGGTGGGCACCTGTAATCCTAGCTACTCGGGGGCTGAGGCAGGAGAATCGCTTCAACCCGGGAGCCGGAGGTTGCAGTGAGCCAAGATCGCGCCACTGCACTCCAGCCTGGGTGACAGAGCAAGACTCCGTCTCCAAAAAAAAAAAAAAGAAGAGTTCTTTGTAGTTCTTTTTGGCGTTAGGCTATCTCCCACTTGCTCAAATGATGTGTTTTAGTCACCTCCTATAATTCTCCAATATGCCACCAACTTTGATATAGAGTTAGGTCTGTTTGGGCCAGTTTCTTTTAAAATTTTTGTGATGGCATTTGTTAAAATTTAATTAATTAATTTGTATAAAATATTTTTATAGTTCCAAAGTCAAAACTGAAAAAGATGGAACATTCAGAGAGGTCCAATTTCTTAAAATTTTTTAAAATTATTTTTACTTCTGGTTTTATTTTTTTGAGATGTGATCCACCTGCCTCAGCCTCCCAAAGTGCTGAGATTACAGGCATGAGCCACTTGTCCAGCCAGAGAGGTCCAATTTCTGTTCATTTTCCCCTTCCCCATAAATAATCCTTTTTTTCCCATAGATTTTGGTTTATTCTATAATTTTGAAAATATAAACATAATTTATAATTCTCATTTCTTTTACCAAAAGGGACATTCTGAACATACTGTCTGCACTGCACTGTGTCACAGCAGTCACTCGGTGACAGGACATAGAGATTCTCTACTTTCCTCTTTATAGGTTTGTGGGACTCAGTTGAGTAGATGTATTAAAAATTCAATTAGTTCTCTTTTAACATACATTTTGGTTATTTCCACTCTTTTGCTATTGCAGACTGTGCTGCAATGAATAGCCTTGTGTATACATTTTCTCAAGGAAGGGTTTTGAGCATGGTAGTTACCTGATCGAATTTGTATTGTGAGGATTTCGTGACTGGGAGACTGGCCTGGCGAGGTGGGAGGAGGAGGGAGGCAGTGCTAGGCTTTCAGGATGTGGACGGATTGATGAAATCGTTTAGAATTGGAGCTCACATGGCTGTGTCCCCACTCCTTCACCCGCACCAGGGGGAGGAGTGTGTGTGTGTGTGTGTGTGTGTGTGTGTGTGTGTGTGTGTCCTGTGCGTGGTGGGGTCATATCCTCTTCGTGAGGTGGATGGGGGTGATGTGACCACCACATCCCTCCACGTCGCAGGGGACATGATAGGACCCTGTCCCTCCCCATGGGGTTAGTTGAGAGTGATGGAGCTGCGTTCCCCCTTCCGGGGAGGTGAAATGATGAGGCGTCCCACCCCCATGGAGTAGTGGGAATGGGGCCATGCTTCTCTCTCCAGCGCTCTCTCCCCGTCTTCCCCAGGGTGTCGCGCCTGGCGTCCGAGAAACGGGAGCTGGAGGCGCAGCTGGGCCGATCGCGCGAGGAGGCGCTGGCCGGGCGCGCGGCGCGCCAGGAGGTCGAGGCGCTGCGCGGGCTGGTGCGCGGGCTGGAGCTGGAGCTGCGGCAGGAGCGCGGCCTCGGGCACAGGGTGGCCGGCCGTCGCGGCCAGGACTGCCGCCGTCTGGCCAAGGAGGTGAACAGCGGGGGCCCGGGGTGGCCAGCGAGGCGCGGACCTCGGCCTCAGCCTGGACCTTGGCCTCAGCCTGGACCTCCGCGCCCCTCTCTCCTCCCGGCAGCTCGAGGAGGCGAAGGCATCGGAGCGGAGTCTGCGCGCCCGGCTGAAGACGCTGACCAGCGAGCTGGCATTGTACAAGAGGGGGTGAGAGGCGAGGCCTGCCAGGCACCTGGGCGGATGGGCGGGGCCTGAGGGGGGTGGGGCCTGATGAGGCGGAGCCTAAGGGAGGCGGGGCGGGGCCAGGTAGGGTGGAGGGGGCGGGGCTGAAGGGGAGGCGGGGCTTAGCGGACCCCGACTGGAGTCCAGACAGGATTTGGGTGCGGTGGTTAGAAGGTGGACCCGGGCTGTGCGGAGATGCGCAGGCTTGGGGCGGCGTTCAGGAGGGACTGGGAAAGGGATCGGGCCCTAGGGTCTCCTGGTGCGAAAGGGTGCGGCGCAGCAGGTGGGGGATCAGGGTGAGGTCCGCTGGCATTTATGGGGTGGGTGGTGGAAAATTGGGAAGGGTTTCCGGGGAGTTGTGGAAGACTCCGGAAAGAAGGGTCTGTTGAAGGTGGTGTGTTGAAAGGATGTAGGGAAATGACAGAGGGGTGTTTTAGGCGTTTGGGTGAGGTCTGGGGGGAAGATATCGAGAGGGTCGTGGGCCCAGAAGTGCACGTCTAGGAGCTGATGGGGTAGGCCTGAGGGTTCGGAGAAGGTGCGGTCGGGGAGGAGTCTCGCGATTGAATTTGTCGGGGCGGGCGGGAAGCTGACAGCTGCCCCTGTGGTCTTAGGAGGCGGACTCCGCCGGTGCAGCCGCCCCCGGCGCGGGAGGACCGGGCCTCATCGTCCCGGGAGCGCTCCACGTCGCGAGGCCGCGGCGCCGCGCGCTCCTCATCCCGGGAGAGTGGCCGCGGGAGCCGGGGTCGGGGCCGCCCTGCGCTCCCTTCGCCCTCGCCCACAGGTCTGTGCCCCTGCCCTGCGGTAGGGAGGGGACGCACTGGCGCTGCCAAGGCCCATCTCCGGACCTAGCCGCCTCCTCTCCCACGCCGTCCTAGGTGGTCGCGCGCTCCGCTTCGACCCCACGGCCTTTGTGAAAGCCAAGGAAAGGAAGCAGAGAGAGATCCAGATGAAGTCAGTGCCCCTTCCTCCCTCACCTGCCCCTGTCCCGTGCCCGCTCCCGGGCGCTCATCTCTCCACGCCACCATCAGTCCGCATCCTCTGCCACCTGCTCGCTTCTCGCCCGATACCCCCGCCTGCTCTGCCTGCTCCGCCTGCTCTGCCTTCCGTCCGTCCCACCTCCTCGTCTGTGTTTCTGCATGCTTTCCGGTCGTAGGCCCGTCACCTCGGGCGTTCGCCGGCGTGGCTGTGAGCTTTAGGGGCGCAGCGACCCCCTTGCCTGCAGGAGTTGGGCGTACAGGCCGGCGTCTCCTTTCTTTTTTCCCAGGCAGCAGCAGCGGAACCGATTAGGCAGTGGGGGAAGCGGGGACGGTCCGTCTGTCTCCTGGTCTCGCCAGACCCGGCCCCCTGCTGCCGTGACTGGCCGAGGGGACGCCCCTAACCGCTCCCGAAACCGCAGCTCCTCAGGTAACTGGCCTGGAGCTCGGGGCCGCCGGGCTAGGCGGGACTGGGCGGGGGTGGGAGGCACTGGGCGGGGCGGGGCTGGGCGGGCTGGGAGGTACTGGGCGGGGCCAGCGAGGGCCAGAGCTCACGCCCTCCGTCTCCCTCTAGTGGACAGTTTCCGCAGCCGCTGCTCGTCTGCCAGCTCCTGCAGCGATTTGGAGGATTTCTCTGAGTCGCTCTCCAGAGGGTAAAACTTGGACTTGGGAAAAGGATCACCTGCAAAGGGTTTCTGGGGAGACTAGAAACAGTCTTTTGCAGGGAAATTGGGTGATGGAGCCTGGGGGCCTTGAAACCACAAAGGTCGGGGAGGTGGGAAGTACCAGAGCCTCCCCACCACTGGTCCTTGGTTACTCCTTTTTCTCAGGGGTCGCCGCCGCCGTGGGAAGCCTCCCAGCCCAACGCCCTGGAGTGGGTCCAATATGGTGAGTAGAAGGGGCAACATAAACCACTGGAACACAGCTGCCCCCATTTCCTGTGATTCCTTCCTGGGGATCAGGTGCAGAGGCGACTCTGAATGCCTTTGGCAATAGGGCTTTTTTGTTTAAGAGTGGGTCTCGCTCTTTCAGACTGGGGTGCAGTGGGGCAATTGTAGCTCACAGCAGCTTTCAACTCCTGGGCTCAAGAGATCCTCCCACCTCGGCCTACGGAGTAGCTGGGACTAGGCTTTGTTTTTGGTGGGGGGGGAGGGTGGGGTTGAGACAGGATAAGGGGGTAGTATTGTCTCTTTATGTTGCCCAGGCTGGTCTGGAACTCCTGGCCTCAAGCCATCCTCAGCCTCCCACAGCACTGGAGTTACAGGCTGGGCCAGTGCACCTGGCCTGGGAACAGCACGTTTTGAGAGCATTAGATTGGAGAAGGAATAATGAGGGGCAGGTGATGTTCTTTAGGGCTTTGGCTTCTGACCGTCAGGTCTTAAAACCTGTCTCCTTCTCTTACCAGCTGTATGATTCAAGGCAGTTCTTTAGCCTCTCTGTACCTTAGTTTTTGTTTATCAGTTAACCAGTGTTGGTAATGGCATCGCCTCACATGTGAGGTGAGGGCTCTGTGAGGACATTAGGAGGTTATTTTGCATATAATGAATGGCCAGTAGATGTCAGGCCTTATTTTTCCCCAAGGTCCTTAGGCTCAGGATTTCCAGTGGGATTTAGGGGGACAGGAATAGAGGGACAGTGGGTGACCCCTTTTCCTGCCTTCCCCATTACCAGAAGTCTACCCCCATGGAACACAGCCACCATCAGAAATCTCTGGCCAACTCCGGGGGCTGCGTCCCCATCAAAGGTGAGCCTGGGACTCCACATCCCCTCTCCCAGCCCCAGGTCCCGTTGGAATGGTAGTGGGGGCAGTGGTATATTGGGCCCAGGAACTCCCTGGGGCTTCAGGCCCCTCACAGCCCCCCATACCCACACCTGCTCTCACAGAGTACAGCTCGGACCACCAGGCGGCTGACATGGCCGAAATAGACGCACGCCTGAAGGCCTTGCAGGAGTACATGAACCGACTGGACATGCGGTCATGACGTGGAGAAGGGGTACTGCCCCTCCATCCCCCACCCACTTGCTGGGTATGGTGTGGGGGTTGGGGCCAGGGTGGCCTCCAGCCCTGTCCAGGCGCCGCCCTGGCCCAGCCCCTTCTGCTGCCCCTGGGGTCTCAGGTGTGTGAGGCCCTGACCTGCCCTCTCCCCAGGCAGTGCATGCTGGGAGGGGGGATGCGTGCATTTTGTAAATAAACATATTTGCCCTGGGGACCCCTCAGCTTATGACTAAAGGGTGAGGGTGGAGTGGGGAGAAATGTGGAGGAAGAGAAATTGGGGGGTATAATTGGGACCTGTGTGTCTGTGCCTCAGAGGCAGATTGGGACTCAGGCCTAGGAGAAGCTTGTACACTCTCTAAACAGTGCAAGGGCAGACCTGGGAGGAGTAGTGAGCAGCCCGTCCCCAAAGGAGTCCAAGCAAAGGTTCTGCGCAGGATGCCTTTGGCTGTGTGGTGGGAAGGGGGGTGTCTTGCAGCGTGGTTCACCGCCCAGGAGGACCCCCAGGACCCCCTGTTGGTGACATCCAGGCCACCTTGGTGCTGATTCCTGGGCTCTGACCTGAGACCTCTGGGTTCTGAGCTGTGGTGTTGCTCTCGAGCTGGGATCTCCGGGGTCTTGGTTCAGGGCCGGGGCCTCTGGGTTCCAAGCACCAGTGAGGAGAGTGCTGGGAGGGGAAGGTGTGGGAGGCCTTTGGTCTTGTGGGAGGGAGAGAAGGAGGGGAGGTGTGTGGTGGGACCTGCTGAGGAACACATTTTGAGCTGCATCTTTATTGGAGAAGGAGGCAGTGGGGTTTTCGGCCATGGGAGGAGAGGAATGGAGTGCGGATCAGCAGGGCCTCAGGGGGAGCGGTAGTGTGGCCAATTCTGGATGAGGTTGTAGAGCTGGTCGCCTGGAGAGAGTGTACGCTGCACCTCCCGGTGTCCTTTGAGCACATAGTTGGACCTCAGGGCTCCCTGAGCCACGCCGCAGGCCAATAGACCCTGGGCTGCCCGGATGGCCTGGGGTGGGGGCACCCGATCTGGAGGAGGCAGAGGTAGGAGTTAGGCAGGGGCTTTCCCGAAGGGCAGTGATAGTGTAGGGCTCCGTGTCAGCCCCCATCCCGACTGGCTGGACAGTCACTCACCCATGTAGTTGCCCATGAAGCTGATGCCAATGGACATGGGGTTCCATAAGTGACCTGAGTGGGCACCCATGAAGTTCCAGCCACGGCCCTCGTATACGAGCCCGTCTTCTCCAATCAGGAAGCTGCATGGGGAGGTCGGGGGGCTTGATGAGTGAGGGAGGGTTTCCCGAGGAGGACTCCTCCTCCTTCCTCCACTCACCCTGTCTCTGTTCCTGCCATGGTGCACACAACTTCCCCAGCATGCTTCTCACCCATTAATTTCCCACGATAGTAACAATGACTGTGGTCATTTATTGGGCCCCTGCCATGCGCCAAGCACAGCTCTGCATACACCTTTTTTTCATCCTCACAGCAACCGTGTGAGTCACTACCACCCCCGTTTTATATAGACAGAATCAGGGCGGTAGAATCACCTGCCCCGGGGTCACGCAGCCCATCTGAGGCACAGCTGGGGTTTTTAACCAGGCCTCTGTGGTCCCCACCCACGTGATCTTGTGCCTTGCTCTCTCCTGCCTCTGTAGAGGATTTGTGGAAGTCTTGTTTTACTGAATCCTTGCAGGACAGCCCTCTGAGGCAGGGACTTTTTTTTTTTGAGACGGAGTTTCACTCTTGTTGCCCAGGCTGGAGTGCAGTGGCGTGATCTCAGCTCACTGCAACCTCTGCCTCCTGGGTTCAAGCGATTCTCGTGCCTCAGCCTCCTGAGTACCGGGGATTACAAGCATGTGCCACCACACTCGGATAATTTTTGTATTATTAGTAGAGATGGGGTTTCACCATGTTGGCCAGGCTGGTCTCGAACTCCCGACCTCAGGTGATCTGTCTGCCTTTGGCCTCCCAAAGTGCTGGGATTACAGTCATGAGTCACAGTGCCCGGCCGAGGCAAGGACTCTTATCATCCTCATCTTAAGCAGAGAGAGAGCAGAGACTCAGAAAGCGGCATAATTTGTACAAGCTCCTCAGAGCCCCCTGCCTCTCAGAACTCTGCCCTTGCCCCAGCTTGCTTCCTGCCCTCGGGGTCCACTGTGGGACAGGATCAGAAACTCAAAGTTGGGGTCATAACCAGATACCAACCCTGGAGCCCCAGCACCTGCCTCTTTGAGGTTTCCAAGCCTGGCAGCAGATCCTTAAGGCTGATTCATTCAGCACATCTGATTGAGCGTGTCTGACTTGGCAAATGGGAATGAACTAGAAGATCAGTGCCTTGGAGCTGCAGTATGTGCCAACTCAGCCCTCGCACTCACAGTGTCATTAATGACGCACAGAATGTTGGAACTTCCGAATCTCGAGACCTGAATCTGCTGCTTAGGAAGCCAGCTCCCAGAATCTGGCCCCAGTGATGCTGGCTGCTGGGACTGGCTGGTTGTGGCCCTGCCATATTCCTGGAGCCTGGCATGATGGTGGTGGGGTCAGGGGTGGTTGGTTCTCCCTGGTCATTTGTTGCATGAATACAGCTCATTTAAACCTCAGTCACCATCGCCAAGCGGGTACAGTCAAAAGCCGCATTTACAGGTGAAGAAATGAGGCTCAGAGAGAGAACGTGACGTGACATGGAAAGGTGATTCAGAACGTTAGAACCAGATTCTGAATCCTAAAAGCTGAGGGCCAGACAGCAGCTGCTTCTGTATGTGGTGATGTGGACCCGAGGCTCTGGCCTTCGTGACCTCATGGGAACACTTAGAATCGGAGCACCTGAGTCTTGGAAACAAAACGTTGAAGTTGGAGTCTTTGATAAAATCTTCAACTGGAAGAGCTGGGAATACCTTTGGAAACTTCTAGACTTCTCTGGGTGGGTTTTTTTTGCATGTGTGTGTGAGTGAGACACAGCCTTAGGAGGTCCTGAGAACATGCCCTCTGGGTGGGGTCTATTGAAGGGGCTCTGGGACCTGCGTGTACCTCCAGTAGGCTCTGCAGGGGATTCTGATGCTTACCTGGGTTGAGAGCCTGCAGGATTCAAACATTCCCTCCCTGTGGAAACCCTCAGGCTGGACTGCAGCCCGTTATAAGGAGGAGGTAGCTGGTAGGCATGGCCTGGGACCTGCTTCAGCCTGCTTCAGCTGGCACCCCTTAGAGTCTGTTCTCCCCACGGCAGCCAGAGGGAGTCTCTTGTACCTACACTAGCCCTGGTCCGTGGTCTGTGGGCGGAAGCCTCCCATGGCTCCCATCTCGGAGTAAAAGCTGGAGTCCTCACTGTGGTCCACAAGGCCCTGCCTGGTCCGGCCCTTTCCTCATTTCATTCCGCTCCCCCGGCTATGTTCAGCCACCCTATCCTTCCCACGGGACCCCCCCCCCCCCCATCAACCCCGTTGGCTTTGCCCCCAGCACCCCCTGCCACCTGCACTCCTCTGTCTGCTCCCCCATCCCAGAGCCAAGGCAGCCACTCTCAGGGAGGCCTTCCCTTGCCCCACCCTTCCAAGGAGCCTGTGTGGGTCTGGTCCCAGCCTGAGGTCACCCTCCCTCACCTCTTTCCTTTTATCCATCCCTCTGTCACCGTCTGAATTCGCCTGTGGCCTTGGCTTGTTTCTCCCTGCTGGTCTTTCAACCCCAGGAAGCTAGAGTGGCGCCACTCTCCATGCCACATCTGGCACACTGCCTGGCACATAGTAGGTGCCTAATGGCAATAGCCCATGGCTTTGCGGGCCCCCGTGTGCCAGGCAGTTCCTAGGTGCTTTGCCTGTATTGGCTCATCTAAGGAGCAGATGGGCCGCGATCCCACTGACTTTGCCGAGGAGGAAGCTGAAGCCGGGAGGACCCGCCCCAGGCCTCAGCCAGCAATAAGCTGAGCTGACTGACCCTGGAACCCAGCTCCGCACTGGGTCAGCCTGCTTTTCCGCCTCCTAACAAAGGCACCAGGCATCAGGAAGGGGCGCCTTCATAAGGCGTCGCGGACACCTTGGTGTGCATTAGGCAAAGGCTGCCCCTTCTTCCCGGGAGGGGCTTAGATTTCAGCCCATGCCCCCTCCTCACGCATCTTTGTGCTGTGAGCACCTGCCCCGGCCCACGTGGTGACCCGAGGAAGAAATGACCTTGTGAGGTTCAGTAAGCTGCTCAGGGTGTCAGCCAGGTGGCCTCAGCACCGGGCCTAGAACTAGTCCCGCTGGCGGGCACTTGCACACCTTTGCCCCTGGGGTCCCCAGTCCAGCCCGTGCCTTCCCGCCACACTCACTTGTAGCCCACGTCGCACCAGCCCTGTGTCTTCATGTGGTAGTGCTGCACATTCCGGGCCTGCTGCTGGCACGAGGCTGGGGTGTTGCAGCTGCTGCCCGCCGTGTGCGACACCACCACATAGCGTAAGGGCAGGCTCAGGCGCTGGGCGCAGTCTGATGCCAGGGCCCTCCACTCGTTCCGGGGCACTATGGGGCTGCAGCAGGCCGGGTCTTCTGTCTCCTGAGCCGCTCCGAGTCGAAGGAGGCCGAGGAGAGCCCAGGCAAGCAGCGCGCAGCGGCGGGACATAGCGGCAGGGCGGCAGGGGCGGGGAGACCGCTAGGAGCGCCCGGTGGAGGGGCCGCCTTTATCTCCTGGGGGATTCCGGGAGTGGCCTGGAAAGTCTTGCTTCACACCTTGCTGGGACTTCCTGCTGGCCCAGCAGACCCCAGACTCAGCTTCCTTCTCTGGCTGGGCCAGGGCGGGATGCACTGTGGTTGGGGTCTGGGTCACTCCCACGGCAATGACAGGCCCCCTCGCTCAGCAGGGAGGGACGCACAGGCCCCTGGGCGCTTCGCCCCGCCGTTTCTGGAAGACCCGGGGCCGGGATCCCGGTCCTGCTTGTCTCTCCTCTCAGTGGAACATGGAACAACTCAACAGGAACTTACATTGCAGAGGCCCGGGGCATTGGCACATCTTTTCCCCGCAAGGACTGAGGTAACAAAGGTGCCCATTTTAAAAACACTTCCTTCTCCCAGGTCCAAGCCTGATGCCATTTACCCTTGCAGCAAACTCAAGAGGTGAGTATCTGGAAGGCCATTTTACAGTGGAGTAAACTGAGGTTGGGAGCAGGGAAGTCACGGGCTGAGACACAGGAGGCACCGGAGCCCCATGTCTAGAGCCAGGCTGCCTGCGTGTGAATCTTGGATACGTAGTGTGTGAGAGCCTGCAAGTGGTTTTTTAAAATGTGTATTTAAAAAAATTATTTTAATTTTATATTTTATAAATAATATTTTACTTTTTTTGTTTGTTTGTTTGAGATGGAGTTTTGTTCTTGTCACCCAGGCTGGAGTGCAATGGTGCGATCTTGGGCCACTGCAACCTCCGCCTCCTGGCTTCAAGTGATTCTCCTGCCTCAGCCTCCTGAGTAGCTGGGATTACAAGTGCACACCACCACCCAGCTAATCCCTCCAGAGTAGCTGGGATTACAAGCGCACACCACCACCCAGCTAAAAATTAGCCCAGCTAATTTTTATATTTTTGGTAGAGACGGGGTTTTGCCATGTTGGCCTGGCTGGTCTCGAACTCCTGACCTCAGGTGAGCCACCTGCCAGTGTTCCAGAGTGCTGGGATTACTATAGGCATGAGCCACCGCGCGTGACCAGTGTGGTGTGTTTTAATCTTCCATGTCCTGCATTCTCACATACATTGTACTCATGCTGTTACTGAACTGTGCACCAGGCATCTGTAGCACTTTTCAGAAATTATCATATACTCACGACAAGCTTGCAAGATGCATGTTATTATTAACCCCTCTTACAGTTGATGGAACTGAGGCCCGGGGAGATGATCACATACAGGAGGTGGGGAAGCCAGGGTTTGGCTACAGGCTTTCTGCCTGCAGAGTTATAAACCGTATTCTCCTCCCTACAAACTTATATAAGGACATTAAAAAAAAAAATCGAAACCATGTGCATCAATTTACCTTTTGTCACCTAATATTTCATGGGCATCTCGCCAGGGCAGTACATCTAATTCTAATTTATTCTTTATAATAGTTGCACAATATGCTATAGTATCAGTTCAGCATTGTAGATCTTTTAGTTTTTGAAGGTTTTGCAGTATTTTCCCCACACTACGCAAAATATTTTCAGACATATATCCCTATGTGCTGGTGCATTTATAAGTAAATTATAAACACAGAGTTATTAGGTCAATGAGTATACATATTTAATTAATACTATCAGATTGTTTTCCCCAAGAAGCTATTAATAATTCGTATTTTTCACCAGTAATGTTTTGGAGCCTCCTCACCCTGACCCCAGAAGTGGGTGTTATCACTTCTTCTTTTTTTTTTTTTTTTTTTTGAGTCAGAGTCTCGCTCTGTCACTCAGGCTGGAATGCAGTGGCACGATCTTGTCTCACTGCAACCTCCACCTCCTGGGTTCAAGCCATTCTCCTGCCTCAGCCTCCCAAGTAGCTGGGATTACAGGCGTGTGCCACCACACCTGGCTAATTTTTGTATTTGTAGTAGAAACGGGGTTTCGCCATGTTGGCCAAGCTGATCTCGAATTTCTGAGCTCAGGTGATCCACCCACCTCAGCCTCCCAAAGTGCTGGGATTACAGGCGTGAGGCACCTTGCCTGGCCAGTGTTATCACTTCTTAAATTTATAAGTATAAAGTGACAGCTCCTTTGGCATTTTTATACCCACTCAGGAGACTGGGTATTTTTCTGTATTTGCTGTCTATATTTGGGCTTGCTCTTTTGTCAGTTACCTATTCATATCCATTGCCCATTAAAAAAAAATTGGGTTGTTTGCCTTTTTGTTATCATTTGCAAAATGAACAAAAGAATCCCATAATTGGGATTTTTGAGTTCTTGGGTGTGTACATTTTGTGTATTTCAGTTTTTTTTAGAAGCATTAAAGAATAATGTAATAGAAAAAGTGTATAAACACATTTTTTATAGAGTTGATAGACTTAGAGTAGTGAGCTTATGAATTTTCACGAAGTGAATGCACCTGTGTATCCAGTGCCTGGATTAAGAAGTAGAGCTACACTTAAAATTTTAATAGGAATTGGTAAATACAATACCGAAAAGATTTTAGTATTTACTTTTCCCACAATGCGATCAGTTTTTAAATGTTTTACTAATCCAAAGAACAAGATCTCATTATTGCTTTATTTGCATTTCCTTGAACATTAGAGAGGTGATTATCTTTTTACATATTTATGGCTATCAGCATCCATCTTCAAACTGTCTGTTCATCTCTTCTGATCATTTTCTTGTTGAGTTGTATATGGGGGATATTAACCCTACGTCTTATCGAATGTGCTGCAAAGCTTTTCCTCTAATCTGTTAAAAAATATCTAGATTTTTTCTTTTATGGTTTCTATGTTTCCTGTCTTAAGAGGGACTTTTCACACTAAGATTGTAAAACTTTTTCTATTTAAAAAAGATTATTTTGTGTTTTACTTTTAGATCTTTACCTCGGCTAAAATGTATACTTGCATGTGGTGTGAGGTAGGGGTCTGACCTTGTTTCCAGATGGCTAGCCATTTGCCCAGGTTCTGTTTATTATATAGGTAGACCTGGTTTTAAATTTCCATTCTACCCATTATTAGCTGCATGATCTTGGGCAATTGGATAGCAATTGACACAGTCGACCACTTCCTCCTTCTCAAAATACTTATTTCCCTTAGCTTTTGTGATGTAAGACTGCCTTGATTTTCCTTCTGCTTCTCTGGCTGGTCTTTTTTTTTCTCTCTTTTTTTCAGAATAATTCTTCCCTCCTGGACCCTCACACCATATATTTTGTGCTGAGTGATCTTATCCACATAATGCCTTCAGCCACAGTCAAAGTACAGAGGATTCCTGAATTTCAGTGTCTAGTCTGGAGCTCTCAGTTGAGTTCTGGATCTGTGTATCCACCTGGCCACTTGACGCCTCCACTTGGATGTCCCACAGGCACCTCCAATGCAAAATGACTCAAGACCTTCTCCTCCACATCAGCACTCTCGCAGGAGTTCCTGTCTAAGGGAATGGTATCACCATCTTCCCATTACGAAAGCCATACATTTGAGCACCATCCTTGACTAATTCCTGTTCCTTCCTTTGCTGTACCCAGTACCCAAAAGAATGCCCAGCACATGGTAGGTGTTCACTAAATAGCTACTTGATTGAATGGATATGCAACCCACCAGAATGCCACTGTGATGAATTAGAACTCTTCTATCTAATTCCATTCTCTGCACCCTGGTCCAGACACTGCCTCCTTTCACCTGGATTTTGCCCTGCCTCTTCAGTGACCTCCCAGGATGCACTCTGGCCTCTATGAGGCCAAAGCTCTGCTCAGGTCTTTTCTGCAGTCACCCTCAAAAATGAGTCACATTTTTCAGTGGCATCTCGTGATTCCTAGAATGAGGCCCAAGCTCCTCCCCATGGCCTACAGCATGGGCTGCCCCCATCCCAGCCTCACCTTGCTTACTCCCAAAAACCTCTTTCTGACTCCTGCAGCCACTGTCCCCTTCTTGCTGCCCTTGAACATGCTTTGACTACCCTGTTCCCTTGGGGACTTCAGACACACCGGGTGTAAGTTTTAAATAGAGGAACCTGGAACTAATTCAGGAACTTCGTACCTTAGCTTTAAGACAACAAAGCACCAAGCCAGCCTTTTGTAAAAAGACAGGACTATCTACACATCAGATTCCTTTTTTTTAATTTTTATTTTCTTTTTCCCCTTTCTTTTGCCTGTGCTTTCGTTTGAGGCACAGATTCCTTAAAGACACTAAGAATATAAACATTAGCCAGCTGGAGTGAAGCCTTCCATTGTGAGAGTTTTATTTAGTCTGTATCTTTAAAAAAAGTATTTACTTATTTATTTTTTGAGACAGTTTCACTCTGTTGCCCAGGCTGGAGTGCAGTGGCACAATCTTGGCTCACCGCATCCTCCGCCTCTTGGGTTCAAGCAATTCTCTTGCCTCAGCTTCCCGAGTAGCTGGGGTGACAGGTGCCCACCACCAAGCTCAGCTAGTTTTTGTATTTTTATTTTTTTTTAGTAGAGATGGAGTTTCACCATGTTGGCCAGGCTGGTCTCGAACTCCTCACCTCAGGTGATCTGCCTGCCTCGGCCTCCCAAAGTGCTGGGATTACAGGTGTGAGCCATATTTACTTACTTATTTTTACATACAGGTGTGAGCCATATTTACTTACTTATTTTTACATACAATACAAACACTTTAAATAAAGTTGAAGATCATCTCAATGGGCCAAGTGGTCAAGCCGAACACCCAGGATCCAGCTGTCCAGTTCAGGGTAGCCCCTGAGCTTCTCGCTCTGACTCCAACAGGGCGAGCTTGCTATCCTTGTGGCACGCGGCCTTCTGCATTGTGGATGATGGAGCGGCTCATATAGTCCATAAGTTTTGTGCGTAGCTAGCTGTGTACCCTGTCCCTGTGAGCTGGTTCTGCCCGGCACCTCTGTGACCTCGAGGAAAGAAGCTAAGGTAAGACCTGGCCTGCCTGGCTCCCCGACTTCCTTCCTCCGCCCTCAAATTCTGGCTCCCGCCTCACTCTCTATATTTATTTTTATTTTAAATTTCATTTTAGAGACAGTCTTGCTTTGTCACCCAGGCTGGAGGGCAGTGGCACCATCATAGCTCACTGCAGACTCGAACTCCTGGGCTCAAGGGATCCTCCTGTCTCGGTCTCCCAAAATGGTGAGATTATGGACATGAGACACTGCACTGGGCCTATTGTGTATCTTCTCGGCCGAAAATTGAAACATGCCTTGTGAGCATTTACTGCAACTTGAATGAGTGATTATTATGTTGCCTTTAATCCTGAGAGACTGTATTACTTGTGCACTTTTTTTTTTTTTGGATGGGCGAAATTAGATTTACTCCCTATATGTTTTAGAAAATTGAAGTTTTAAATATCAGACTCACTAGCTGCCCTGATTTAATCTGTTACAATTAAGTCAGTTAAAAAACTCCTCCTTGGCCGGGCGTGGCTCACACCTGTAATCCCAGCACTTTGGAAGGCCGAGGTGGGCAAATCACTTGAGATCAGGAGTTCGAGACCAGGCTGGCCAAAACGATGAAACCCTGTCTCCCCTAAAAATACAAAAATTAGCCAGGCATGGTGGCGGGCGCCTGTAATCCCAGCTACTTGGGAGGCTGAGGCAGGAGAATCGCTTGAGCCCAGGAGGCAGAGGTTGTAGTGAGCTGAGATCGCGCTACTGCACTCCAGCCTGGGCAACAGAGCCAGACCCTGTCTAAAAAAATCAAAACAAAACAACAACAAAACCCCCAGGAGTTCCTGTACCCATATTCTAGTGGGGAAGACAGGAAGAAAATTAACAAACATCTAATAACTATTTTTAAAAGCCAGATATACGATATTTCACGTGGATGATCCGACTGGCCTGCTGCGGGTCAGGGAAACAGGCTCCCAGGTGGCATCCTCAGCTTGGTCTTGGCGCTGGAGAAAAGATGCTACGCGGTTCCCTCCTTCAGCCACCAGAGGGCGCGCCCTCCCCGTTTGTCCTCTTTCGTGCACTTTTTCTCCCGCACCTGTCAGTCACAGAGCAGCCCTTTAGCGGAACAGGGATCCTGTTCTGTGATTTTCCTGAGGGCCTGCCTCTCCCAGGGAGTAGCGGGCTCCTATGAACAGTAATAGCAACCATAATGTAGAGACGAAGAGCAAAGAGTTGCTGAGTTTTATGCTGATGTCCAAAGTCATGGGGCATTTCATTTTTCTTTTCCTTTCCTTTAAAAAAATTGGCTGGGCATGGTGGCTCACGCCTATAATCCCAGCTCTTTGGGAGGCTGAGGCGGGTGGATCACCCAAGGTCAGGAGTTCGAGACCAGCATGGCCAACATGATGAAACCCCGTCTCTACTAAAAGTACAAAAAATTAGCTGGCTATGGTGGTGGGCGCCCGTAATCCCAGCTACTCGGGAGGCTGAGGCAGGAGAATCACTTGAACCCCGCAGGTGGAGGTTGCAATGAGCCGAGATCACACCATTGCTCTCCAGCCTGGGCAACAAGAGCAAAACTTTGTCAGAAAAAAAAAAAGTGCGATTGGGTCGTGAGAGCTCTGTTCTCATAAATAAATTAATACATTCGTGAATTAATGGGTTAATAGATTAATGGGTTATCATGGTAGTAGGACTGGTGGCTTTATAAGAAGAGGAAGAGAGACTTTAGTTAGTATCCTCAGCCCCCTTGCCATGGGATGCCCCATGCTGCCTCGACACCCTGTAGAGTCCCTACTAGCAAGAAGGCTCTCATCAGAAGCACCCCACAGTCTCAGCCTCAGAACTGTAAGAAATACATTTTGTTTCTTTATAAATTACCCAGTTTCAGGTATTCTGTTATAATCAACAAAAAATGGACTAAGACAGGATTATTACTGGGTTAAGAAATAAAAGAAAAAAGAACTATTGATACATGCAACAATCTGGATAAATCTCAAGGGCATTATGCTAAGTGAAAAAAAAGTCAATCTCAAAAGATTTCATACTGTACAATTCCAACTTTTTTTTTTTTTTTTTTTTTTTTTTTAGACGGAGTCTTGCTCTGTGACCTAGGCTGGAGTGCAGTGGTACAATCTTGGCTCACTCTCATTGCAACCTCTGCCTCCCAGATTCAAGCAATTCTCCTTGCCTCAGCCTCCCAAGTAGCTGGGATTACAGGAGTGCACTACCATGCCCAGCTAATTTTTGTATTTTTAGTAGAGATGGGGTTTCACCATGTTGGCCAGGCTGGTCTTGAACTCCTGACCTCAGGTGATCCACCCACCTTGGCCTCCCAAAGTGCTGTGATTACAGGCGTGAGCCACAGTGCCTGGCCTATATAACATTCTTACAATGAGAAAACGACAGAGATGGAGAACAGATTGGTAGTTGCAAAGGGACAGATATGTTTGTGTATGCATGTGTATATGTGTGTGCATGCCACTATAGTGATAACACAAGGGGATTCCTTTGTGGGTCTCTATCTTGATTGTGGTGGTAGGTATACAAATATTTACATGGATCAGATTGCAAAGAAATGCACATGCACATGCACGCACACACACACAGGACTGCATGTAAAACTAGTGAATACTGAATAAGGTCCTCTGTAATCTAGTTAACAGTAATGTACCCATGTCACTTTCCTGGTTTTGATATTATACTGTGGTTATATAAGATGTTCCCACTGTGGGAATACTGGATGAATGTTACGTGGGACTGTACTTACTATTCAATTTCCTGTGAGTCTGTAAGAGTTCAACACAAAAAGTAATTACAAAAGAAGAAAAGAAAAGGTGCTGGTGATGACGAGGTCATTGGGAAAAGGGCTCGTGCGGTGCCTGCATAAACTGGCCATAAAAAATATGGGACAATAAGTTGTGGAAAGCCACAGGAGGCCTCTGACGAGGAAAGCCTTCTAACTGCCATCATGTTCCCATGACCAGAGCGTGACCTGCACTGTGCTCAAGGAGAAAGACACTCCTTTGAAGCATTGGAATGTGGCCAGATATGCCGGCTCCTAGTTACACCCACTCCCCACAGCTGCTCTCCGATAAGTTAAAGAATAAATCAGTAGTTAAGTTTATGCTGCTTCAGCACAAAGAAAATTTACCTAAACCGCCATTGCTATAGATTAGGTGTATGACACACCGCCCCGCCTTCACCGTTTTACCCCTGAATATCTGCTTCTTAGATCTAAGTGACTGTACTCAATAAATAGTGTGGAGACCAGAGTTTGGCACCTTTGGCAGCCTCCAAAAGTGCAGTTGGCCCCCTGGCACCCCACCCTTTATGCGCTCTTAACCTGTCTCTTCTCATTCCTTCGTTGCCACCGGACTTTGGGTACCCTACGGGTGGTGTTGAGGCTGGTCCCCAACACAAGGTGACAGCAGCCATCCCACTCCATTAGCAACTGTGGTGATAAGCACTGGTTTAAAATGGGCTGAACTGAAAGCTGTTACTCTTGCCTTAGTCCAGGGATTGGCAAACTTTTTCTATAAGCACCAGGTAGTAAATATTTTAGGCTTTATGGACCACATATAATCTCTGTTGCATATTCGTTTCTCTCTGTGTGTGTCTATGTGTCTGTGTGTCTATGTGTGCTTTAAAATGTTTTATAAATGTAAAAACCATTATTAACTCATTGGCTGTTTAAAACAGGCCACGCATAGTTGTGTGTGTGTGTGTGTGTGTGTGCGCGCGTGCACATAAGTCAGATTTGGTCTGTGGGTTATAGTTTTCCAACCCCTGCTTTATACAATATTTCTAAAGGCTGGACATGCTACGTCTTCTGACTCTGGAGTTGTTGACAATGTCTTAGCCACCTGCTCTGCCACTTGGAAGACTACAGACCAGCAGACTAAAGATAATCTCTTCATAGGGCTGTGAACTCTGGAAATTCGATCACAGCTGCTAATGGAACCTTCTAAGTCCATTAGCAGCTGTGATTCATTATTCATGTAGACGCTCATAGTAATGATGGCAGCAGTGGACCGTATGGAGCTGCCACTGCCATCACGTGGGCTGAAGTGGGAGGGCGGGGGCACAGCTGGGGCTGCACACTCCACTAGACAGTCAGAGCTGGGGACAAGTGGGAGCCTTGCCCCTTCCAAGTTGGTGGGGCAGGAGCTCCCGGGTGCAGCTGCAGCCACCCAAGTCATGGCTGTGGACCCAGGCCTCCCGCTCCACGGAGCAGGCAGAAACCCCACCCTCCCAGGTGCAGCTGCAGCTGCCCAAGTTGTGGCTGTGGACCTTGGCCTCCATGTGCTCTTGGAGGTGCTTACAGCAGGCAGGAGCCCCACTTTTCTGGGCACAGCTGCAGCTGCCCAAGTCGTGGCTGCAGACCTGGGGCTCCCGCTGCATGGAGGAGGCCAGAGCCCCACCCCACCAGGCATAGCTGCAGCCGCCCAAGCCATGGCTGCAGACCCAGGCATCTCTGCACTCTTAGGGGCTGGGAAGGCACTCTCTGCCCTCACAGGCTTAGAAGTGCCTCCTCCTGCTCCCTGGCTTCTCCCTGCTGTCAGCACCCACTGCAATCTTAGAGCAAAGTTGGGGCCGAGCCTAGGCACTGTCACCCAGCCTGGCTGGGTGTGCACATGCCTGGGGCAGTGCTGACACACCAGCCGCCTGGCACAGTGCCTCCAGACTTTGGGCACTGATGAGCATAGGAGGAAAGCTGAGGGGGTGCTGAGGGCAGCTTGGTACTGGCCTGCAGGTGCCCTTTGGCATAAGCAGCCTGGGCACCATGGATGGCAGCAGGAGGAAGACAGGCTCCTGGGCAGAAGGGGGCAGGTCCTGGTGAGGCCCCACCTTGAGGTCAGGGAGGGCCTGAAGGCTGGGGGCTGGGCTGCCAGTCCCAGGATCAGAGGAGGAGCCTGTGGTGCCTGTTCGGGGCCTATTCATGGCCACCTGTGGAGCAATCAGCATGCACTTCCTCCCCTCTGTGGCCCATAAAAGCCCCAGGCTCAACCAGCACAGGGCAGATGATGGGACAACCAGCTGCAGAGAGGAGCTATACTTTCTGCTGAGAGCTGGAGCAGATGATGGGATGACCAGCTCCAGAGAGGAGCTACCCTCTCTGTTGAGAGCTGGACACTTGTTGGGATGACCTGCATGCAGAGAGGAGCTGCCTGCTGCAGGAGACTGAGCTGGTCTATTGCTCACTAAAGCTCCTCTTCATCTTGCTCACCCTTCACTTGTCTGTGTACCTCATTCTTCCTGGTCACAGGACAAGAACTTGGGACCCACTAAATGGCGAGGCTAAAAGAGCTGTAACACAAACAGGGCTGAAACATGCCCCTTGCTCACCACGCTGCAGGCAAAGAGAAGGGGAGAAGAGCTGTGGCCCTTCGGGGAGCCCAGACTGGGGAGCTCCCTGAGCCAGGGCTATGACTCCCTCTTGGGGCCCTGCAGCTCCTGGTGTCTCCAAGCACCAGGTCCAGCTGCAGCCTCGCAGAGAGCCAGCACCATGCTGGCACTGGGAGCTGCCTGCCCTGTGGCAGCAACTGGCATGTCTGACTGCGCAGTGGCTGGACCCCACGCTTGCTCACACACCCCTCGCAGTCTCCCTTGGAGGCATGGGATCCAGGCCAGTAGTATGAGCTGAGTGCAGCCTGCCAGGCCGAGTGGGCAGAACGAGCCCAGAGGGTCCAAGCAAAATTCGGGCAAAGGTGCCACCAGCCATGGGTTTCTGGCCAGAAAAGCAGCACTCCAAAGATCTTGTAACAGTGAGGACCCATTCTCTGATGAGACTGACTGGAATCGAGCTACTGATCAAATTTGCACAACCTTCATTGCTGTCATTGCCATCCGATCCATCACTGCAACACACTGACTTTATGGCCAGGCAAGGAGAGCAACCCTAGCATCTGGGGAGAGACCACCACATGCTCACGAGGCATGGGGAGGGAAGAACAGTGCTGTGTTCGCCCCCCAGATTCAGCACTGCAGCCCGAATCAAGCAACAGCTGCTGCTGGGTTTGCCACCCCCACCTACATGCTATGAAAACAGAGAAACTCATGTTTTTCTTTTACTTTTCTTTTCTTTTTTTTCTTTTTTTTTTTTTTTTTGAGACGGAGTCTCACTCTGTCATCCACACTGGAGTGCAATGGCGCAATCTCAGCTCACTGCAACCTCCACCTCCCAGATTTAAGCGATTCTCCTGTCTCAGCCAACTGAGTAGCTGGGATTACAGGCACGTGCCACCACACCCAGCTAATTTTTGTATTTTTAGTAGAGACGGTGTTTCACCATGTTGGTCAGGCTGGTCTGGAATTCCTGACCTTGTGATCTGCCCGCCTCAGCCTCCCAAAGTGCTGGGATCACAGGTGTGAGACACTGTGCCCGGCTGAAATATGTTTTTCTGACATGGCTGGTCCTGAACCACTCTGCTCTGCCTTGTGCCATCAATGGCGCCTTCCAAACATGGATCTTCCTCATATGTGCACAAACACATAGACTGATAGACATCTTGCTTTAATCGGACATAGAAATTTATGGCTGGGCACGGTGGCTCACACCTGTAATCCCAGCACTTTGGGAAGCTGAGGTGGGTGGATCACTTGAGCCCAGGAGCTCAAGACCAGCCTGGGCAACATGGTAAAACCATGCATTTTCTTTACAAAAAAAAATATAAAAATTAGTGGGGCATGGTAGTGCGTGCCTGTAGTCCCAGCTACTTGGGAGGCTGAGGTGGGAGAATTGCTTGGGCCCAGGAGGTGTGTTGAGATGAACCAGGATCACATCACTGCACTCTAGCCTGGGTGATAGAACAAGACCCTGTCTCAAAAAAAAAAAAAAAAAAAAAAAGCTGGACAGGTTGTATTTTAGGTTATGAGACTCTGGATATAATTTAAATCTTGTTTTAGTTGGCTCTGTTTGACACCACTATAGCAGGGGAAGGAAGCTGAGGTGCTGTCTCTACTGCCAGGTCGGGGTAGAAGTCCAGGGGAGAGGGTGAAGAGTGCTTGATACTGATGGGTTTTGAAATTCAGGCTCCCCTTGTGGTCCCCACTGATACTATGACTCTATTCTTGGCACTCTCAAACCTTGACCTGGTGGGATAATTAAGATTCCTTACAGCCCACAAAGAGACTGAAAAAAACAAAAGTAGAATATCCAAGGATGTTGGCACAACTGTAAAACCGGTAACAGGCTGGGCATGATGGCTCATGTCTGTAATCCCAGCATTTTGGGAGGCTGAGGAGGACGGATCACCTGAGGTCATGAGTTCGAGACAGGCCGGCCAACATGGTGAAACTAAAAATACAGAAGTTAGCTGGGCATGGTGGCACCTGCCTGTAGTTCCAGATACTCGGGAGGCTGAGGCAGGAGAATCGCTTGAACCTGGGAGGCAGAGGTTGCAGTGAGCTGAGATCGCACCACTGCACTCCAGCCTGGGTGACAGAGCGAGACTCTGTCTCAAAAAACAAAACAAAAACAAACAAACAAAACCTGTAACATACACTTAATGGTAATACTGATGATAGCAGTGGGCTGTCTGGTGTGACCGCTGCCATCACGCTGGCCACTGCAGGGAGGTTGCAGGGAGGAGGTGGACAGCACCCTCCACAGTTGCAGTCTTGGGGGCCGGTGTCATGGGGTTGGGCTGGGTCGCCTGTAGCAGGGGAGCAGCGCGGTGGGAGAGCACCGCCTTCAGGCACATCACAAAGCATTTTCACAGATAGCTTGTTTCTAGTTTTTATGGCGGGATAAAGGGGCCTGATGCAGATCTAGGGCCATATTTTGGGGGCCCGGGGTGGGAAGTGGGAGTGGCGCTCTCTGCAGGGACCCAGCCAGTGGCGCAGCCACTGCACCGACCTTGCTGAGGGTGCTAGTTCCTGGGGCTGAGGAGGAGGATCTGCGCTGGGCTGCTGGGGTCTCCTCCCTCGCGTCCACCTGGACATTGGAGTGATTGCCAAACCTGTCACTCCAAATGGCTTGGCCCCAGGCCCGTGATCCACTCTGCCCCAGGCCACCCCTGAGTGCCGGGGTAATGAGGCAGCTCGTGGCAATGTCGCCCCTACCCCAGATGCCAGCCCAGGCCCAGCGAGGATCAGGAGTCCCCTCCCCAGGTTGTGAGGGGGCACAGCCAGGGCTGCGTGCTCCACAGAGCAGCCAGGAGCCCTGCCCAAGTTGTGGCTGCAGATCTCGGCCTCTGTGCTCTTGGGGGCCAGGAGCAGGCAGGAGCCCTGCCTTCCCGGGTGCTGCTGCACCTGCCCAAAGTGTGGCTGCAGACCCAGGCCTCCTGCTCCATGGAGCAGGCAGGAGCCTCCTCCTGCCCCCACAGCTGCAGCCGCCCAAATCAGTAGCTGCCCAAATCAGCAGCTGCAGCTTCAGGCATTCCTGCACTCTTGGGAGGCTGAGAAGTGCCCCGCTGCCTGGCTTCTCCCTATTGTTGTCACCTACCATAATCTTGGAGCAAAGGTGGGGCTGAGCCCAGGGGGCCATGAACAGCAGCAGGAGGCAAACAGATTCCTGGGTGGAAAGGGCCACGTCCCTGGTAAGGCCTCACCTTCAGGCCAGGGAGGGCCTCACAGCTGGGGGCTGGGCTGCCAGACTCACAGGCCAGAAGCGGGGACTTGTGGTGCCTTTTCTGGGTGCCCATGGTCACCCATGGACCAATTGGTATGCACTTCCTCCCTTTGGAGGTCTGTAAAATCTATGGGCTCAGCCAGAGGAGGGCAGAGGATGGAGAGATGACTGAATGACCAACTGAAAAGAGGAGCTACCCTCTCTGCTGAGAGCTGAGAAGATGACAGGATGAACAGCTGCAGAGAGGAGCTCTCCTCTCCAGGGCCTCCTTTCTGCTGAGGGCTGAACACTTGACAGGATGACCTGCCTACAGAGAGGGGCTACCCACTGTGGGCCTCTTCTGAGCTATTCTATCTATCACTTAACAAAGCTCCTCTTTGTCTTGCTCACCCTCCGTTTGTCTGTGTACCTTTCTTCCTGGATGCAGGATAAGAACTCAGGCAAAAGTGCTGGCAGCCACAGAGGTTTCCAGCCAGAAAGAGCAACACCCCAAAGATCCCATAACAATACCAGAAGGAAAAAAAACCCGAGAAACGAATGGAAGAAATGTTTGAAACAATAATGACTGAAAATTTCCCCAAATTAATGTCAGACACCAAACCACAGATCCAGGAAGCTCAGAGAACACCAAACAAGATAAATGCCAACAAAGCAAGACCTCATCTCCTGAAAGGTGCTCGCTTTCTGGGAGACACAGATCCCCTCCTGGAAGAGGCGCATGACCACATGGCAGGAGTTCCCTTCCGAGACTGCCAAGCACCTGTAGCAGTGCAGATCCCGAGCTCTCTTCATGCACAGCAGGGCCACCAGCAGGACCAGGGCAAAGGTCTCATGGCATAGGAACTGCTCATTCTTCCTCTCTTGCCAGTCATTTAGTTTCAATAAACTAAAATTTGTTCTTAGTTTTGTAGCTTAAAAAAGCCTACAAATAAGCCAGTGCAATTTCAGCAAACACGTTGTCTTAGTACATTTTCTGATGCTATAAGAGAAGTGGATTGGATAATTTAAAAAGAACTGAGATTTGTTTCTTATGGTTCTGGAGGCTGGGAAGTCCAAGGTCCAGGGGTCCGCATCTGGCAAGGGCCTTCTTGCTGTGTCACCCCATGGCAGAATGCAGAAAGACAAGAGAGCCCATGCACATGAGAGGGGAAAGGGGTCTGAACTCATCCTTTATAAGGATGTCACTCTGGTGATAAGGAACCCACTCCTGCAATAACAGCATTAATCCATGTATGAGGGCAGAGGCCTCATGACATAATCGCTTTTTAAGGGTCTCACCTCCCAACACTGTTGCATTGGAGATTAAGTTTCTACTACATGAACTTTTGGGGATACATTCAAACCATAGCACATGTGTTTTCTGCTTTCAGTTTAAGGGAGGTTTAGTAAGTAATATTTATAGTTAAAAACATCGAACACAGTGAAACCCCGTTTGTACTAAAAATACAAAAATTAGCCAGGCGTGGTGACGCATGCCTGTAATCCCAGCTACACAGGAGGCTGAGGCAGGAGAATTGCTTGAACCCGGAGGCAGAGGTTGCAGTGAGCTGAGATCGTGCCACCGCACTCCAGCCTGGGCAACAGAGCGAGACTCTGTCTCAACAACAACAACAACAACAACAACAACAACAACAACAACAACAACAAAATCAATGCAGTATAATTACCAAATATTAGATTCTAGAGTGATCTGTGACTCTGCTACCCCAGAACAGTCTAGATGAGGTCAGATCTTGACAGAGGGCTTTTTGGGTGGTATTCCTGCAGAAGGAGAGAAGGGGGAGAGGGGAATAAGAGGGAGGGTGGTAGCAGCAGCAGCGGGGAAGGAACAGAGACATGGAGAACGACAGAGTTGCATGGTTACTGAGAGATGGGAAGGTATGGAACCCAGCAGAGACTGCACATCTGGGTGGGACATGGACAACCAAACTCCATTTCCTACTCCCCCCTCCCACAGCCTGGACTGGAATCAGATCCTTACCTGGGCACAGATCCTGGTGATAGGGGAGGACTTGCAATCTGGCTTCATACCTGGGACCTTGAACCTCACAACTGCCTGGTTCTGAGAGCCCAAAGACTCCAGGCAGCAGTGCTGGAAGCAGGGCCAGAAGGTGCAGCTGGAGCCACAGGGCCGGGTCTGCTTCAAGTCTAGGATGACACCGTCATCACAGCACTGCTCCAAGGGGTTGTAGGTCCACTCCCCACACCTGGGCGCTGGCTGGCATAGCCACAGTCTAGGATCTCGAAGAGTCGGGGCTGGATGGGCTGCAAGGACCAGCCTAGGACCACCTCCCCACCAACCTTAATGCTGTTCTCTCCTCCCTCACTGCATCTCTTCTCACCCGTGACTCCTTCTGAGTTTGAACTCAGGAGTTCAAAAATGAAGACGGCAGCTGAGAAGCAGAAGGGGAGCGAGAATGATTCTGAGGTCACCAGGTCTTGACCACGGGGCACAAGATGATGTCTCTGAGCTTCTCTGGTTGCTGTAACAGCTCAGAGTGGATTTTGAGACTGGCTGTGGGTGCAGGTCCTGGGGACTGGGCTTGGCAGGTGAGGAAAGGCAGGGAGGGCTCTGGGAAGAGTTAAGCTTCTGGAATTTTCAGTTCAGGAGACAGACTACAATGCAGTCACAGATGACATAGCAGTGATTATGAGGTGGGACACCAATAATTAAATAGAGAAGAGAGAATTAACTTTGAAGTTCAGAAATAATTAGGGATGCGATATCATTAGGGATTAGTTTAGCCTAGGGCTGGGGTCTCCTTACCAAAAATTCTGGGCACCATGGTTTAGGCTTCAGGGCAGCGGATGAGAGAGCAGCAGTGGAAATGGGTCAGTGACTTTACATAGGGGCTTATATAGGATATGAACTTACCAACATTTAGGGAAGTGTGCAGAAGGAGTGGCTTCTTGGGAAGAGTCGGGCATGAAGAGCTGCAGGGAACATAAATCATTCATCAAAAGCTTAATGAGATGCTTCTGGACCTGTTCCAAGTAGCTGCTGCCTCCTCAGACCCTTCAGATCCTCAGGATAAAGGCTACCCAGGAACCCGTCTAAGCTTTGACTCTGCTGAGTGTCTTTCTTTGAACACTGCCCAAGGGAAAACCACTTGGAAGATATTCCTTAACTCTTGCTTATCTAAGAGCAAACTACTCACCAAACACCGGCTGTCTCTAGGGTCCCCATATTCCTCCACCCTGAAGTTTCAAGGAGTCCCTCTACTCCCCGTCTCAGTTCATCTCCAGACCTGCACTGTCTATAATTTTTCAGAGTCACGTAGGGGAAATTGTGAAGTTGCAGCATAATCTAGAAGAACAGCAGGGGCTGCAAAACTGTGCCGGGGAGAACAACAACAACAACAAAAATAGGTGGTGTAGGATGGACCTCTGGGATTCATAGAACAGACAGGAAAGCAGCACCTTTTTTTTTTTTTTGGTCTGTGGAGTGCCTTGTTCAAGCAAATGCTCTTGTGTGTCTCACTGTGTGATGGGATTACATGTGGGGTATTATTACAGCATGCCCCTCCATTTTCCACTGGTTTCTTCCCTGTGTCACAGTGAGAAGGGTGGGAGGGTGAAAGAAGGATAAGGCAGAGGTGTTAGAGCTTTGTAAAAGTGCATTGTTAGTATAGAGTCTCTTCCTCCTCCTTCCTCTCTCTCTCTCTTTTTTTTTTTTTTTTTTTTTTTTGAGACACCGTATCTCTCTGTCTCCCAGGCTGGAGTGCAGTGGTGCTATCTTGGCTCACTGTAACCTTTGCCCCCCAGGCTGAAGCCTTCCTCCCACCTCAGCCTCTTGAGTAGCTGGGACCACAGGCATGCACCTCCTGGCCTGGCTAATTTTTTTGTGTTTTTCATAGAGTCAGGGTCCTACAATGTTCTGGTCTTGGAATCCTGAGCTCAAGCAATCCACCTGCCCCAGCCTTCCAAAGTGCTGGGATTTCAGGTGTGAACCATCGTGCCTGGCCTCTCTCTCCTCTCTTAACTGGATGTCCAATTCTTCGGTATTGATTTCGTGCAATAAACTAGCTCTCCTCGCCTATTTCTGCAGTTGCGTATTTGCATAGATACGTCTGTCTGTCTACTTATCAATATGCCTTCTCCTTTCCCACACATCCAAACAGAAATCCCGCCTGTCAAGACACATTCTCTCACCTACACAGAACAGCTGCTGAGGAAACAGACCTATAAGAACTACATTCCTGTTTATCAAGTTAAGTAGTGTGAATACCACATTATAACTCCGAGCCAGCAACCAAGAAATTTATGACGACTTGAAAGGGAAAGCCGCAATGAAGAGTATAAGTGACTAAGGAGGGAAATCCCAAAGCTGATGACTAGAATTGATCTCCGTATAATTGAACTATCTATGTAGAAAATCCCACGGAACCCGCTGTCAAGCAAGAGGTGAGTCTGATAGATTCTTCTAGTGACAAAAACAAGCCCTTTTTAGATTCAGACACTTTATTACTTACACAGACAGGGAAAGGAAGGGTAGCCACAGGTGCCAGCACCATGTCCCTTGTACAGGGTGACACTGAAACAAAAGGGCCAGATGACTGAACAAGAATAATAGGATGCCTGTTGCTGAGTAGAGAATCCAGCCTGTGGCTCCATGGTATAGGGAGGTAGAAAGCCTCATCCCTCCCCAGAAGCCAGAGGCAGTGAGAAGCTGTGTCATGGCGGCCTCCCTTATCCATAGAGAAGTGACGAGTGACGCTGTGGCAGCTCCCCACAAGCCTCCCATGACCTCACGTTCTGGGAAGACCAGAGAGTGTTCTGCCATGACATACATCAGCGTCAGTTAATTTCACCAATGTGGCCCACGTGGCGATGTCTGAGGTCACCAGGGCATTAGGGCAGAACCGTTACCATAAAGCTACCCCAAAAGCTCCTGGAACTAATAAGTAAATTTAGATGGTTGTAGAATACAAAGCCAACACACACAAATCAATTGCATTTCTCGCTCCTGGAAAGAGTAAGTGGAAACAAAAATTTAGAGGGCAACAATGCCATTTATAATACCCCCCCCCACTCAAAATTGAAATAATTAGGTATACTGTAAATCTAGGAGAACATGTAGAGGATATATATGCTTAAAACTATAAACTAGTGATTAAAGTAATCAAGGAAAACCTAAATATACAGTGGTATATCATGTCATAGTTTAGAATATGGGGCTTTTTAGCTAAGATGTCAATTCTCTCCAAATTGTCTACAGATTTAACACAATTCCAATGAACACCCAAACAGGATTTGTCTCAGATAGAAGCAAAATAATTCTAGAATTTGTCTAGAAAGGCAGTGGAAACAAGAAGGGCCCAAACAATTTTGGGTGATGAAAAATGTTAGAGGGTTCACACTACCCAATTTCACAATTACTCAAGCTACAGCAATGAAGACAGTATAGTACTGGCAAGTAGAGAGACACATAGATCAATGGAGCAGAAAAGATTTCAGAAATAAACCCAAACAAATATGGCAAATTGACTTTTGACAAAGATGCAAAAGCAATTCAATGTGGGAAAAGATAGTCATTTCAACAAATGGTGTGGGACAATGGGTATGCATATGAAAAAAAATCTTCTACCAAAGCTTACACTTCCTACAAAATTTAACTCCAAAATGATCTAGATATAAAAAGTTAAACTATACATTTTCTAGAAGAAAACATTAAGAATATCCTTATGACTTAAGGAAAAGATACAAAAAACATTGTCCATTTAAAAAATTGATAGATCAGGAGGGGGGTTTCACCCTGCTGGCCAGGCTGGTCTGGAACTCCTGACCTCAGGTGGCCTGCCCACTTCAGCCTCCCAAAGTGCTGAGATTACAGGTGTGAGCCGCCGTGCCTGGCCCCAGTGTCTTTACTGTAACCTTTTTTTTTTTTTTAAAATCAGCAAGGGCTTTATGACCTGTATCCTATCTCATCCTGTCACTTAGAAGGCCTTATCATCTGCAGCCCAGTAGGTGTCAGCTTTATTTTACCCAAACCCTACTCAAGCTGGAGTTGCCCTGGTTCAAATGCCTCTGACAGAGGCGCAAATGCTGCTACTCTGGTCACTCTCTATTCCTCTGAATAAGAAACTGTCTTTTGTCTCTCTTTTTGCCAGCCTGGCAGTGAGGCTTTCACTGTCCTTTTGTTCCACCCTCTTTTCAAGGATGTTTGTGTAGTGAAAAGCCTTGAAAGAAAAAAAAAATCACTCAGACATGGCCTGTCCCTGTGCCTTGGGCTACTTAGAGACTGGTGGCTGGGTTCTCAGTGGAAGCATCTCAGGACACTATGTGACCTATCTTGACCTAGCCTGGGAAGACACGCAGTATCACCTCTGAAACCTTCTTATGCAAAAGAAGAGCCAACCCAGATTCAATGGAGGGTAATTAGATTCCACGTCTGATAGGGGACTTGGCAAGGTCACATTGCAGAAGAGAATGTGGGGTAGTAAATATTGTTGTGCTCATCTTTACAAATACAATCCGATGCACTAAAATAGCACTTTCCTCTCCCTGGCCTTACCCTGGGGTTCTCTCAGGATGTTTCTGCTATCTATTATCTATTTTTTTTTTTTTTTTTTTGAGACGAAGTCTTGCTCTGTCACCCAGGCTAGAGTGCAGTGGCATGATCTGGGCTCACTGCAACCTCTGCCTCCCGGGTTCAAGTGATTCTCCCACCTCAGCCTCCCTAATAGCTGGGATTACAGGTACCCGCTATCAATGTCCAGCTAATTTTTGTATTTTTGTAGAGACAGAGGTTTCACCATGTTGGCCAGGCTGGTCTTGAACTCCTGACCTCAGGTGATCTGCCTGCCTTGGCCTCCCAAAGTGCTGGGATTACAGGTGTGAGCCACCTTGCCTGGCCATTTCTGCCATCTTTATCTTCCATTTAGATTTGCCTATGTGTTTCACAGGGTGAATTTTTCATCCCATGCAAGGTTTTGATGGTTCTGAGATTGCAAGTATGATTTCCTCAATGGTGACAAAAGCTGAGCCTCCTTCATATTTATTATATTAGATCCTATGCACAGGGAGTAGTTGTGCCATCAAAGTATGTAGGAGGCTGAAATCTCAGCTCAGCAGAGTGGGCACATGGGCGGCAGCTGGCACCTGCATGTTCATCAGGGTAAACTGGTTTCATTACACCACTGTGCTCTGCAAAATTGCCATACGTTATCATACCCCACGCCAGGCACAACTTTTTGAAGGGATGGACCCATCCCAGGTAGTAGAAACATAAGTCTTGCTTTAGTTTGCCCAAGGGTCAGTCCAATTGGCAGACCTACCCACTCACCACTTAGACCAACGCCCAGATCCATCCATCATGGCAGAAATGGCATATAGAAGAAGGAAGCCTCAGCTGTATGACGAGCAGTCATGGTGCATATTCTAAGGGGGAGGAGGTAAAGCCTGGAAGATGCAGTGCAATTTGGTCCACTTCACACAGGCATGAGCTGGCAACTCAGATCTGTCCAAAAGCTGCACCCAGGGCCTGTTTTCCATTTTCTGAGGCTCCTCTGTATTGAAAAATAAAGAAAGGCAAACAAGGGTTACTAAAATCATGAATTTATTTTAAATGCCCACATTTTAAAAAATGGATGTAATTAGAACAAAAATACACTGCAATATTCTGGAGTTGTTTAAAGGATTTACAGAATCATGAATTAGTGGTGCCCTGCAGGGAGGGTTGAGTGGCAATGAGACAAGCATATGGTCATAGAATGGACTCTGCCCCAGCCCACTGGGATCTTTCTGCAATGGCAGTATTTACCTCATTCAGAGAAGGATAATAGTAACCCTTGGAGAGTGTGAGGTGTGAACCAGGTGATCCTCATTGCTCGGATCACCTGTGACAGAGTCAGCTGCAGCTTGGAAATAACAAACCCGGGAGGATCCAGAGAGATTGGAACCAAGATGGCGTTTCTGGAACCCAGAGCTCTCCCAGGACCTGCTGACCTCAGGTAATAATTCAGAAATGTTTTCCAGGGGAGCAGATATTGAAGAACCTTGGGGCATGATCAGGAATCTCGAGGGTCTGTCCTAAAGCTGCAGCATTGTTATTTTCTAGAACTGTGCTGTCCAATATTGAAGCCACGAGGCACATGTGGCTATTTAGATTAGTTAAAATTAAAGAAAACTTAAGAGTTAGTTGCTCATTTTCACTAACCACAGCCACTTTCAGCCTTCACTTCTTTCCAGTGGAGGCCCCAGGAATAACGGAGCAGAAACAAATCATTTCCACTGTGCCCTGTCCAAACTGCTGACCCACGGAATCCATGAAAATAACAAAATAGTTGTTCATGCCACTGCATCTGTAGTGGTTTCTAATGAGGCAACATATCATTAGCATAGAAATTGGTATGTGGCCATGAGGAGCTGCTATAACAAAAAGACCTCAGACGTGTGGTTTTAGCTTGGGTCCGGGTGGTAGTCAGACACCAGAAGCTCCTTGTGGAGAAAGTTCATGAAGGCTGGAAGTGTCTCAATTGACTCTTGGGGAAAGCTGGAAGGATGGGAGAAATTGTCATTAGAATCTGAGAAAAAATGCGTTTCTTATTATATATTAGCAGAATTTTTGGTAACAATGACACTTGTGGTAACATTGAAAATAGCAAATATTCCTAGTGAACCTATGGATTTGGCTAAGGATACTGCTAGGCAGAATCACATGTGTAACAATTGCTTTCCTTCAGCCACACACAATAAGAACAGAGATATAAGGTATAAAAAATAGAGAAAATGTCCAGTTTTTGAGCAAATTTTAGAGGGTATATAAAGAAGTGCCAGGATTTGCTGGGTTCAAGAATGAAAGAGTTGGCCGGGTGCGGTGGCTCATGCTTGTAATCCCAGCACTTTGGGAGGCCGAGGCGGGTGGATCACGAGGTCAAGAGATCGAGACCACGGTGAAACCCCGTCTCTACTAAAAATACAAAAAAAAATTAGCCGGGCGTGGTGGTGGGCGCCTGTAGTCCCAGCTACTCGGAGAGGCTGAGGCAGGAGAATGGCGTGAACCCGGGAGGCGGAGCTTGCAGTCAGCCGAGATTGCGCCACTGCACTCCAGCCTGGGTGACAGAGCGAGACTCCGTCTCAAAAAAAAAAAACAATGAAAGAGTTTGTAACTCCTGTCTCTCCAAGTGTGGCAAGATCTCAAATTTTAATAAGCCTCTTGGGAAAGCTCAAATTCAAGGTGAGGCTGTTTATTTGTTTTGCTGTGTGTGTGTTTTTTTAAAACTCTGAGATACATCCAAGTTTATGTGTCATACAGTCTCTCAGCCAAAACAAAATTAAATCCAATTATCTTAAGGGCATGTCTCATAGGCCCTCCCTGTCAAACAATGGGGCTTCTCAAAATCTTAAGATAATTGTTCTCACAGGAGGCTCAAATTAGAGAGGTGGTCTTGGTAGTGACCTATGTAGAAAAACATTTGAAGAGATCACTGTTGATAATTTTCCAACATCTATGAAACACATCAATCCAAAGATTTGAGGAGCTCTGTTTTTGAAAATAGGATTATTTTGCAAGTAGAACTTATTATTTATAACATAATGTTATGGTGTTTATCCTCACCATTGTATTTTACTGCATTGGCTTTTATTTAATTTCAGCCATGTGTGGATATGGCCAGATGTAGTTCAATCCATCTTGGTTGGTTGAAAGAAATACGGAATGCATAGATACTGGCTTAGAATGAAATAATAGCATTAGATCTTGCCATGCATCTTTATGGGGAATGGGTGAGTGGTTTTTGTTGTTGTCATTGGTGTAGACAAAATATAAAAAGCAGGGGAGCTTTGACTTGACAAGAGCCTCCTGACGTGGGACGTTTCGACAAATTCATAGATGTGCAAATTGTTTTTAAAAATATAAGGAAGAAAGTCACTTGCCTTCCTGGAGTTTGGCTTCATGTCTCTCCTTCAAGTATACCAAATCAGATTCGGTAGAATTTTCAAATCTATTTTCCAACTTTTTGGGTTCATGCATCTTACACTTAAACTGCTCTTAAAAATAAAGTTGGATCGATGTAAACATCTTTAGAAGAAAATAATTGGTAAACATGATGACATTTCTTTTTTGTTGTTGTTGAGATGAGGTCTCTGTTACCCAGGCTGGAGTGCAGTGGCGCGATCTCAGCTCACTGCAACCTCCGCTTCCCAGGATCAACCGATCCTCCCACCTCAGCCTCCCCAGTAGCTGAGACTACAGACATGCACCACCATGTTCAGCTAATTTTTGTATTTTTTGTAGAGATGGGGTTTTGGCATGTTTCCCAGGCTGGTCTTGAACTCCTGGGCTCAAGCAATCCGCTGGCCTCAGCCTCCTAAAGTGCGTGAGCTACTGTGCCCAGCCAAGACATTTCTAAACACATGGAAATAGCACATACGCTCAAAAGACTGAACAGTCATTAAAACCATTACCTCTCTATCTCTCTCATTGCATTTGTTATAAAAGAAAAGATCTTGGCTTATCCATCCACCATCCAAAATTCAAATTTTGCTTTATTTATGATATTCTCTTGACAAGAAACTCTTCTGACAAGAAAACTGATGTGCATATATGTCCAAACCCTGATGCCCTGATGTTGAAATGATACTCCCTTGAATAGTAAATGTTTTCATGGGATTGGGGTGAAATAGGAAGTGAATACCCCCCTCCCTTCCCCAAAAAAGGAGAAAACTTTCATCAAAAAATAGCACAACTTGTAAAGGGAGATTCTGGTAAAATGTCATGAACTGAAACCACTACATGAGGTAAGCCCATATGTGCATTTAAGACTGTATATTTCCCTCTAAGCTCCTCTTTTAGTTGTATCACACAGGTTGTGTTCTGGTGTATATTCATCATGATTTAGTTTAATTGGCTTTCTAATTTCCATCATTTCTTTTTTGGCGCATGGATCATTTTAGAAGTAAATTACTTCATTTCCAAAACTTTGAAATTTCCTAGGTATCTTTTTTTGTAATAGGTCTCTAGCATCATTCCACTTTGTCCAGAGAATTTTATGTTCTTTATTTTTTACAGCAGTTTTAGGGGCTGGGTGCAGTGGCTTATGCCTGTAATCTCAGCACTTTGGGAGGCTGAGGTGGGTGGATCACTTGAGATCAGGAGTTGGAGACCAGCCTGGCCAACATGGTGAAACCGCGTCTCTACTAAAAATACAAAATCAGCTGGGCATGGTGTTGCAGGCCTGTAGTCCCAGCTACTTGGGAGGCTGAGGCAGAAGGATCGCTTGAACCCAGGAGGCGGAGGTTGCAGTAAGCCAAGACCACACCATTGCACTCCAGTCTGGGTGACAGAGTAAGACTCTCAAAAAAAAAAAAAAAGAAAAGAAAAGAAAAGAAAAAAGAATAGTTTTAGGTTCACAGCAAAATAGAGCAGAAGGTACAGAGATTTCCCAAATGCCCCCTTCCCCCACACACTCATGCATCCCACTATCAATATCTCTGCACCAAAGTGGTACATTTGTTCCAGTTGTTGAATCTGCATTTACACATCATTATCACTTAAAGTCTACAGTTTAGATTAGGATTTACTCCTGGTATTGTACATCCTATGGCATGTGACAAATGTAGAATGATATATGTTCACATCTATATCCTATAATTGTTATATGCTATAACTCTGATATAGTTATATCCTATAACTCTGGTATAGGAGTTAAAAAGAAATAGGCAGATAGTGAGGGTATGGAGGTCCTCAGTAAGGTTTTCCTTTTAATGAAAATCAGCCCCAAATCATTTTCCCTCCTAACAAAGATCAGCCTGAAAAGTTGAGCTGCAGACATAGATGCCGGCAGTTATGCCAATCATGTTCAAGATGGCGGCTCCATCTTCCCTTCTCTTTGCCAGTCATGTGTATAGTAAGGAGCAGACAAGATGGTGCTGGCCAAGAGGAAAGCCCATTTGCATAATAAGATTAGGGTGGGGTGGCCAGCCTTCCCTGTGCGCGATGTAAATGTCACACCTGATTGAAGCAATCCGTGGGCCCTATGTACATGAGACACCGCCTTCTCAAGTCAGCCTAGAAAATCTGGTGCACTCCCTGCCAGCTGGTCTTTCCTTTCAGAAGCCCCTCTCTCTCACTAGAAAGAGAGCTGTTCTCCTTTCTGTCTCCTTCCTTCCTTCCTTCCTTCCTTCCTTCCTTCCTTCCTTCCTTCCTTCCTTCCTTCCTTCCTCCTTCCTTCCTTCCTTCCTTCCTTCCTTCCTTCCTTCCTTCCTTCCCTCCCTCCCTCCCTCCCTCCCTCCCTCCCTTCCTTCCTTCCTTCCTTCCTCTTTCTCTTTCCCTCTCTCTCTTTCTCTTACTTTTTAAGACAGAGTTTCACTGTTTTGCCCAGATTGGGGTGCAGTGGCACAATCTTGGCTCACTGCAACCTCTGCCTCCTGGGTTCAAGTGATTCTCCTGCCTCAGCCTCCCACGTAGCTGGGATTACAGGTACCCACCACCAAGCCTGGCTAATTTTTGTATTTTTTAGTAGAGATGGGGTTTTGCCATGTTGGCCAGGCTGGACTTGAACTCCTGAACTCAGGTGATCTGCCTGCCTCGGCCTCCCAAAGTGCTGGGATTACAGGTGTGAACCACCACACCCAGCCCCTTTCTCTTTCTTTTGCCTATTAAACCTCTATTCCCGAACTCCACATATGTGTCTGTGTCCTCAATCTTCTTGGCATGAGATGACAAACCCCAGGTATTTATCCTAGACAATGATGCTGCTTCACCTCCATAGTACCATAGAGAGTAGTGTCACTACCCTAAAAATCCTCTGTGCTTTGCCTGTTCTTCACTCCCTTCCCCCCACCCTCTGGCACCCACTGATTTTTTTACTGTCTCCATATATTTCCCTTTTCCAGAATGTCATATACTTGGAATCATTCTCCATCCCTTTACTTTTAATCTGTATGTATCCTTATATTTAAGGGAGATTTCTTATTGACAATGTATAATTGGGTCTATTTTTTAATCCATTTTGACAATCCTTGCCTTTTAACTGCTGTATTTAGATGATTGGATTTTTAAATAATTATTAGATTAACATCCACTATATTTGTTACTGTTTTCTATTTACTGCCCTTGCCCTTTGTTTCTATTTTTGTCTTTTCTCTTCCTGCTCTATGTGGTTTTAATTGAGCATTTTATTTTATATCATTTCATCTTCTCTCCTTTTTAAGAATATCAATTATACTTCCTTTACTTTTTTGAGTGGCTGCCAACAGTATACTTCACGGATAGTTCAAGTATCTTTTTTTGTCTTTTAAATTTAGTTTATTAAATTTCCTCATCTAATCAAGTATCTTATAATAACAAAACATTCTTAATTTTTCCCTCCCATCTGTTGTGTCATCACTGTCATTCATTTCACTTATAAAAGCTATAGTCCCAGAACTTTGGGAGGCCGAGGCAGGTGGATAACAAGGTCAGGAGATTGAGACCATCCTGGCCAACATGGTGAAACCCCGTCTCTACTAAAAATAGAAAAATTAGCCAGGCATGGTTAGCCAGGCATGGTGGCCCGCACCTCTAGTCCCAGCTACCTAGGAGGCTGAGGCATGAGAATCGCTTGAACCCGGGAGGTGGAAGCTGCAGTGAGCCAAGATTACACCACTGCACTCCAGCCTGGGTGACAGAGGGAGACTCTGTCTCAAAAATAAAATAAAATAATAATTTAAAAAGCTATAGTTATTGGCTGGGCATGGTGGCTCACACCTGTAATCCCAGCACTTTGGGAGGCTAAGGTGGGCGGATCACCTGAGGTCGGAAGTTTGAGACCAGCCTGACCAACACGGAGAAACCCCGTCTCTACTAAAAATACAAAATTAGCCAGGCGTGATGGTGCATGTGTGTAATCCCAGCTACTTGGGAGGCTGAGGCAGGAGAATCACCTGAACCTGGGAGGTGGAGTTTGCAGTGAGCTGAAATTGTGCCATTGCACTCCAGCCTGGGCAACAAGAGCAAAATTCCGTCACAAACAAAACAAAACAAAAAGCTATAGTTATCAAATACATTGTTGCTATTATTATTTTGGTCATAGTGCTTTATATCAATTAAGAATAAGAAAAATAAGTTTTTATTTACCCTCACTGATTCTTTCTACAATACTCTTTCTTTCCTTATGTTCTTCAGAATTTCTGACCTATATCACATTTCTTCTCTCTGAACAATGACTTTTAATATTTCTTGCCACGCAGATCTACTGGCAACAAATTCCCTCAATTTTTGTTCATTCAAAAAAGATTCTATTTCTCCTTCACTTTTGAAGGATAATTTCCCAGTATACAGAATTGTAGGTTGGTGGTTTTTCTCTCTCAATCCTTGAAATATTTTACCCTACTTTCTTCTTGCTAGCATGGTATTTGAGAAGTTAGATATAATTCTTATCTTTGCTCTGCTATAGGTAAGAGGTTTTTCCTTCTGTCTTCTTTTAAGACTTTATCTTTCATTTTCTGCAGTTTGAAAATAATGTGCCTAGGTATAGGATTTAAAAAAAATCTTGCTTAGCATTATCTGAACTTCTTGGATCTGTAGTTTGGTGTCTGACATTAATTTGGGGAAATTCTGATCCATGATTTTTCTTCCATTCCTTTCTTTCTTCTCCTTCTGGAATTTCAATTACATGCCTGTTACATGTTTTTATAGTTACATATTTTATAGTTGTCTCACAGTTCTTGGACATTCTGTCCCTTTTTTTTAGTATTTTTTATCTTTGCTTTTTTAGTTTTAGGGGTTTCTATTGACATGTTCTATTGACATATTCTACTGACATATATACATATATATAATATTTATAAAGAATTGGCTCTTGCAATTATAGAGGCCACTAAGTCCCCAGATCTGCAGGGTGAATCAGCAAGCAGGAGACCCAGGAGAGGCAATGGCTTCGTTCCAGTCCAAGTCCAAGGTCCTGAAAACCAGGAACGCCAATGGTGTGATTCCAGCCAGAAAGTGGGCAGACTTCAGCCTCAGAAAGAGCTGACATTTTAGTTTAAGCCTGGAGGCAGGAAAATACCTCATGTCCCAGTTCAAAGGCAATCAGGCACGAGAAATTCTATCTTATTCAAAGGAGGGTGTCGTTGTCATTTTGGGCTGCTATAACAAACGACTATAGACTGAGTGGCTTATAAACAACAGAAACGTGTTTCTTACAGTTCTGGAGGCCATAAGTCTAAGATTAGAGTGCCAGCATGGTCCAGTTCTGGTGAGGACTCTTTTCCAGGTTGTGGACTGTCATCCTCTCATTGTATTTTCACGTGGTGGACAGAGCGAGGAGCTCTCTGGGGATCCTTTTATAAAGGCACTAATCCCATTCACGGGGGCTCCACAGGCATGAACTATCATCTTCCAAAAAGGTCTCATCTCCTAATACCATCACACTGGGGTTAGGATTTCAACAGATGAATTTTGGTGGGTAGAAACCTCCAGTCCATTGCAGAATCAGCCTTTTTGCTCAGGCCTTCAGCTGAAAGATGAGGTCCACCCACATTAGCAAGGGCACTCTGTTTTACTCAGTCTGTCAAATTAAATGTTAATCTCATCCAAAACACCCTCACAGAAACGCCTAGATTACTGTTTGACCAAACATCTGGATATCTCATGGCCCAGTGAAGTAGACACATAAAATGAATCATCACAATGATGAATCATCACAATGTTTTTGACATCTAGCATGTCTTTGTTATTCTTTCTAAGAATTTCCGTCATTCTACTTATATTGCCCATTGCATGTCACCTACTCTTCCTATTAGAGCCCTTAGTATATTAATCAATGCATTTTGAATTTCTAATCTGAGAATCCCAACATCCCTATCATATCTGAGCCTGGTTGTGATGCCTGCTCTGTATCTTTGTACTTCTTTGCCTGTAGGATGTGTCTTAGTCTGTTTTGTACTGCTATAACAGAATGCCACAGACTGAGTAATTCATAATGAACAGAAATTTATTTGCCACAGTTCTAGAGGCTGGGAAGTCCAAGATCAAGGCAGCAGCAGGTTTGGTGTCTGGTGAGGGCTCAGTCTTCACATCCCAGATAGCACCTTGAATGCTGCATTCTCCAGAGGGAAGGAACACTGTTCCTCACATGGCAGAAGGGCAGATGTGTGGCCAGGAGTTGTGGCTCATGCCTGTAATTCCAGCACTTCAGGAGGCTGAGGTGGGTGGATCATTTGAAGTCAGGAGTTCGAGACTAGCCTGGTCAACATGATGAAACCCCGTCTCTACTAAAAATGCAAGAATTAGCCAGGTGTGGTGGCGGGCACCTGTAATCCCAGCTACTCGGGAGGGTGAAGCATGAGAATCGCTTGAACCCAGGAAGCAGAGATTGCAGTGAGCTGAGATTGTGCCATTGCACTCCTGCCTGGGGAACAGAGAGAGATTCAGTCTCAAACAAAACAAAACAAACAAACAAACAACAAACAATAACAACAAAAGAGAAGAGCAGATGCAGGTGAATGCACTCCCCAGAGGGCTTTCCATTGCAGCATTCATTCCATTAATGAGGACAGGGCCCTCATGATCTGAACCTTCCATTTGTCCCCACCTCCTGATACTGTTGCATTGGTGATTAAGTTATCAACACATGAGTTTTAGAGGTGACAAACATTGAAATCATAGCACTATGACTTGTAGTTTTTTCTTTATAGCTGTGCATGGTGAACTGAGCAAAAGGAATTCTGGTCAATAGGCCTTTAGTGATGTGGTGCTAAGGTGTGAGGGGAGAAGAAGCATTCTATATTCCTATGATTGGGTCTTGGTTTTCTCATGAGCCTGTGTCCCTGGGCTGTGAACTTCGCACGTGTTTTTCTGTCCCCTGCCATTAGTTGGGACAGGATGGATAGGGGTGTGTATTTCCCCTCCTCAGTTAGGTTCTGAGAAAACCCCAATAGTTTAGATTCTAGTAAATTGTTTTTGTTAAGTAGAGCTTGTTAAGCAGAACAGAATGCTCTGTGTATTTCACTTTTTTCTTTTAACATTTTTTTAAGGGAATATTAGGTAGGAGCAATCAGGGTGTTGGTCATTATGATTATGCAGAGATGTTAATCAGGTATTACAAGAACTCCAATCATCATATTCTTTTTTTTTTTTTTTTTTGAGGTGAAATCTCTCTTGGTCACCCGGGCTGGGGGGCAGTGCTACAATCTTGGCTCACTTCAACCTCTGACTTCTGAACTCAAACGATTCTCCTGCCTTAGCCTCCCGAGTAGCTGGGACTACAGGTGTGTGGCACCCCACCTGGCTAATTTTTGTATTTTTAGTAGAGTGGGGTTTTGCCATTTTGGCCAGGCTGGTCTCAAATTCCTGACCTCAGGTGATCTGCCCGCCTTGGCCTCCCGAAGTGCTGGGATTACAGGCATGAGCCACCTCACCTGGACAATCATCATCTTCTAATCCACCCTCCAAAAATGATGAACAGGTAAGAACGATCCCACCTGACGATGCTCTTTGCATTTCAGAACTGTTGTTTTCCCTGTGAGACAAAGCAATGAGCATAAAAAACCCATGTTTTCTAATGTCTGCTTGAACTTCTGGCTCTGTGATGAGATGCATGTCTCTGGAATAATGCCTTGGAACAAAACAGAATAGAGCACAGGCTCCTGCACATCCGTTGCCTGAGTGACTTTCTTCCTTAAAGCAGGGGTTCTGAACCCCTAAGCTGCAAACCAGAACCAGCCGTGTCCTATGAGGAACCGGGCTTCACAGCAGGAAGTGAGCAGGGGCGAGTGACCATTACCATCTGAGCTCTGCCTCCTGTCAGATCAGTGGTGCCTGAGATTCTTATAGAACTGTGCAAGTGAAGGATCTAGGTTGTGCGTCCCTTATGAGAATCTAATGCCTGATGATCTGAAGTGGAACAGTTTCATCTGGAAATCATCATCTCCTCCCCCGGCCCCATCCCCTGGTGCCAAAGCAGTTGGGGGCCACTGCCTTAAAGGGTAAGTGACCCTAGCTTTGCCTGTTCCTGCACATAAGATCGCGTCTGACAGGGCTGGTGCCTGTGCGTCTACAATCTACAACCAAATATACTTTAATCTATAACCAGATGTACTCTTACACCCAAACTTTCATATGATTTTGCACGTACTGAATCTTCACCACCTGTGTATAAAACTGTGAGTGGACATACTGCATTGGAACAGTCTAAAAGAACTGCTCCTGGGCTGTGAACCTCCCTCTATAGTTCTCAGTAAGACTTCTGAATAAAACTAACTTTAATTCTCTTAAAGCTTGATTTTTTGTTTGTTTTGTCAACACCTCTTCCTTCCACCAGAAACATAAAGAGGTTTTGTTTTTTTTCCAATATTCACTATGAGAACCTGGTAGGGCTCTTGGAGGCAAAGCTCAGAAGAGGACAGAGGCTCCCCTTAGATTGGGCCCCCTGGAGTTTTTGACTCTCAGGCTTGTCCACACTAAGCCTCCACTAATTCATTCGTTGTAGTTTAAGTTTTTCTAAACTCTTTACTGGTTCCCACGGAGGTTTCTGCTGCAGAGTTCTGATTCTCTGTATCCTCCAGTCCATCTCTCCAAACCTTGGGGCAGTGGTTTGCCCTGTGATCTCCCTTTTCTAATAGATCTGAGAGTTGTTGACTTTCCACTTTGTTCAGTCTTTTACTTGTTAACATGGAGTGATAACTTCTAAGCTCTTTACGTGCCAGACCAGAAACTGGAAGTCCCAGAGAACATATTTTTAATAATGTTGATTTTCTAAAAGCTGAGGCTTTCTTCATGACTCAACATATAATCAATTATGGGCAAATATTCCATTTCTATGTAGACTTGGGAGGAACATATGTTCTACCGTTGTTGGCACATATATATATATATATATATATATGTATAATCTATCTATCTATCTATCTATCATCTGTCTATCCATCTATCTGTCTATTTGGTCACATGTGTTAGTTGCATTGTTCAGTTTTTAAACCCATACTAATTTAAAAAAATCTCCTTATTATGTAAATTATTCTGAGAAGTGTATTAAAGTCTTCCACTATTGTAAATTTATTTCTGTTTCATTCCATTTACTTTTTTTTGAAACCATGTTGTTAGGTACATTCAGATTTATGATTGTTATATGTTGATTTTGGGTTGTCATTTGTGTCATTATTATTTTTCCTGTTTTATCTCTAGTAATGCCTTTTACAACAAAGCCTACTCTGGTATTTGAATTGCTCCTGCAGCTTTCTTTTGGGAGTGTTTGTATTATGTATCTTTTCTAAGTATCAACTTTTAATATTTCTGAAGCCTCCCATGTAATGTGTGTTTCTTATAAGCAGCATGGACTATTTTTAAATTTTTATTTTTATCTTTTATTTGAGACAGGGTCTCACTCTGTCACCAGGCTGGAGCGCAGTGGTGTGCATAATCAGGGCTCAATGTAGCCTTGACCTCCCAGGCTAAAGCGATCCTCTTGCCTCAACCTCCCAAGTAGCTGGGACTACAGGCATGTGCCACCAAGCCCAGCTAATTAATTTTTCTTTTTTTGGTAGAGACTATTTTACTCAGGCTGGTCTCGAACTCCTGGGCTCAAATGATCCTCCCACCTCAGCCTCCCAAAGTGCTGGGATTATAGGCATGAGCCATCGTGGCTGGCCAGAATATTTAAAAATTCAACCTTAAAATCTTAGAATTTTATTTAAATTATTTAGTCAATTTGGTTTTCTTTTTCTTTTTTAAGACTATATTTTCAGAGTGGTTTCAGGTTCACAGCAAAATTGAAACAGAGGTACAGAGATTTCTCATATACCCCCTGATCCCACGCATGCATGGCCTCCTCTGTAATCAACAACTTCCACCAGAAGAGTATAGCTGTGAACAATTGATGAACCTATACTGACATGTCATAATCACCCAAAGTCCATAGTTTATATTGTGGTTCACCCTTGGTCTTGTACCAAGTCTATGGGTTTGGAGAAATGCATAATGACAGATATCCATCATTAGGGTCTCATATAGAGTATTTGCACTGCCCTAAAGACATTCTATTCTCTGCCTATTCATCATTCCCACTCATCTGCCTTTAATTACTACTGAGTTTGGGTTTATATCTGACGTTTCGTTTTTCTTATTTTTAAAAAGCCCTACCCACTTCTTTTGTTTCGTTTTCCTTCAGTTAATACCTTCTTTATAAATTTTTAATATTCTGATTTTCCACTCAACATTTTAGTTATACATTCGTATTAGTCTTTTGTCCTTTAAGATAAAAAGATGTATCATTGACTTACACTAGTTCCCTGTTATTCAAGGAGGGTAAGTTCCAAGATCCTTGGTGGATGCCTGACACTGCATAGTACTGAACTCTATATGTAGTTTTTTTTTTCTATACATTCATACCTATGATAAAGTTTTATTTATAAATTACCCATAGTTGATACTGTTTCTCTGGAAAACACTGACTAATACAATTATATTCAGTAGATTTTTCATTTTTGCTTCTTTTCCACCTCTAAAATTCCATTTGGTTCTTTTTTCATGTCTTTTATATCAATAGCTTCTACGTTCATGTTATTTTTTATTCCTGAACACATTTATAATAGATGTTTTAAAATCCTTGTCTGCCAAAAAAAAATTACCCATAGTAAAATAACAATAACTAATAATGCAATATAACAATCATAACAACATATTGTAATAAAAGTTATGTTAACGTGGTCTCTCTTTCTCTCTCTCAAAATATATTATTGTATGTAACATTTCTGGACTATGGTTAATTGTATCTGAAACCAGGAAAGTGACACTCTGGATAAGGGGAACTATGGTATTCTAAAACAAAATATTTCTTTTACCACTACCCAATATTGCTAGAACCTCAGAATGCTTTAATTCCATTTACACTCTTATGCCTTGCATTATTGTTGTTATTCTTTTTTTTTTTTGAGATGGAGTCTTGCTCTGTCACCCAGGCTGGAGTGCAGTGGCATGATCTCGGCTCCCTGCAAACTCCGCCTGCCGGTTTCAAGTGATTCTCCTGCCTCAGCCTTCCAGAGTAGCTGGGACTACAGATGCGTGCCACTACGCCCGGCTAATGTTATATTTTTAGTAGAGACAGGGTTTCACCGTGTTAGCCAGGATGGTCTTGATCTCCTGACCTTGTGATCCACCTGCCTCAGCCCCACAAAGTGCTGGGATTATATACCATAATTTCTTTATTCACTCGTCTGCTGTTGGACAGCTAGGTTGATTGAATATCTTGGTTATTGTGAATAGTACTGCAATAAACATGGAGGTGCAGATGTCTCTTAGATACACTGATTTCCTTTTTTGTGTGTGATAAATGCCCAGTAGTAGGATTGCTGGATGATATAGTGGTTGTTTTTGTAGTTTTTAAAGAGCCTCCATACTGTTCTACATAGTGGTGGTATTAATTTACATTCTAATCAACAATGTATAAGAGTTCCCTTTTCTCTGCATCCTTGCCAGCATTATTTTGTTATCTTTTTGATAATAGCTAACCTAACTCAGGTGAGATGATACCTCATTATGGTTTTAATTTGCATTTCCCTGATGATTAGTGATGTTGAGTAGTTTTTTCATATATCTGTTGCCCACTTTTATGTCTTCTTTTGAGAAATGTCTGTTCAGATCATTTGCCCATTTAAAAATGACTTTGTTTGTTTTTGCTATTGAGATGTTTGAGTTTCTTGTATGTTCTGGATATTAATCCCTAGTCAGATGAATAGTTTTCAAATATTCTTCCATTCTATAAATCATGTTTTCACCCTGTTGATTGTTTTCTTTGTTGTGCAGAGCTTTTTATTTTGATATAATCCCATTTATTTATTTTTGCTTTCATTGCCTGTGCTTTTGAGGTTTTATTCATAAGATATTTTCTCAGACCAATATCCTGAAGCATTTTCCCTGCTTTCTACTATAAGTTTTGTAGTTTCAGGTTTTACATGTAAATCTTTGAATCATTTTGAGTTTATTTTTGTATAGGGTGATCTATGGGAGTCTAGTTTCATTGTACTACATATGGATATTCAGTCTCCCCAGCAGTATGTATTAAAGAGACTATCCTTTCCCCAATGAGTGTTCTTGGCACCTTTGTCAAACTCAGTTGGCTATAGATACTTGGATTAATTTTCAGGTTTCCTGTTCTGTTCCATTGGTCTCTGTGTCTATTTTTATGCCAGTGCCATGCTATTTTGGTTACAACAGCTTTGTAGTATATTTTGAGGTGTGGTAGTGTGATGCTTCCAGCTTTGTTCTTTTTACTCAAGATTGCTTTGGCTTTTTGAAGCCTTTTGTGGTGTACTTTCATATCTACTTTCTCAATAATACCTCAAAAGCCATTTCTTTTCATATGATGCCCACACCAAAGAATAAACAAAGACATAAATACCTCAAGGACCTACTACCTAAAAAATTGAGCCTCTGTAATCTCAAAGAGAAAGTAAAAACCTGAGGGTTCCAAGGGAAGATGAATGTGAGGAAAACAGTGGAGTAGCCTAGAGATAAAGGAATAGAAGATCTATAGTCTTCAAAGTTGGAAGATAAAGGAAGATGGCCTTCTGTCTTCAAGAACAAAATTTGAAATGGAGGGAATCAGCCCTGGAGCTATTGCTGATGTGGTTGCCAAATCAATACATCCCCTTATGATCCTTCAGTATGGGTATTTATAGGGCCACTTGAAGAGAGACTATAGCCAACTTGGACATCTTTGGTGTCTTGGTGACTAAGGAGGGAAACTCAGTTTCTCTCAAAAGGGAAATGAAGAGAACTGCTGTATATGTCCCCTATGAACCAGGGGAGCAGTAAGTAAAACTTGGTAAAGGTCATCAAATTAGTTCTGCCAGGCTCTCACCTGCGACTGTGAAGGCACCTCATGTAAAGTAACATGCCTTGCTGGGAATGGCATTTGATAACAGCAGATTTGTTCTCAGTAATGTTTTCTTTTCATTTCAATTCTTTTCTGTTCTTTTCCAGATAGGGTCTCACTGTGTTGCCCAGGCTGGCCTCTAACTTCAGGAGTTCAACAGTTTCTCCTGCTTCAGCTTCCCGGGTAGCCAGGACAGGTGTGTGCCACCATGCTAATCTTCAGTAACGTGTTTTCTTTGATCTGTCATTGCATGTTTTGCTAGCCTCCCATGGGTGGATTGAATCTTGAATACCTCCCATGATCTTATCACACCCATCTTAACTAGAATATTTCCATTCAACACTGTGGCCACAAATTTTCCAGTCTTTTGAAATGAGGTCAAAGCTCTTCATTTGAATTTGCTTATTAGTGTCTACCTATATTGAAAAAAACACTACATCATTAATTTCATCCTTCAGTTCTGGTCCTTGTAAGTGGAAAGAGAACTTTAGATATACTTGCAAAGATCAGAATGTAGAATCATAGATATTTACAGTTTGTTCTCAATATTTTACAGCTGAATAGTAAAAATTTAATTTTACAGCAAAAAATTTTGTGAGCACTCAGTTTAGTCTTTTTTTTTTTGGACAAAGTCTCACGCATTCTGTTACCCAGGCTGGAGTACAGTGGCATGATCTCAGCTCACTGCAGGCTCCGCCTGCTGGATTTAAGTGATTCTCCTGCCTCAGCCTCCCAAGTAGCTAGGATTACAGGTGCCCGCCACCACGCCCGGCTAATTTCTGTATTTTTAGTAGAGACAGGGTTTCACCATGTTGGCCAGTCTGATCTCAAACTCCTGACCTCAAGTGATCTGCCTGCCTCAGCCTTCCAAAGTGCTAGCATTATGGGCATGAGCCACCATACCCAGCACAATTTAGTTTTTATATAAAGGCAGCATAAATGGTAACACCACCTTTCAACCTTGAACTTTCCACATGCAATCAATAGGACTGCAGAATAGGGAATATTATCTAAACTAAGGCTGCGCTACACCATGTGGTTTAACTTTAGATTAATTGAAATTAAATAACATGAAAAATTCAGTTCCTCAGCTGGACTGTTCACATTTCATGTGCTCAACTGCCGTATTTCCTAGTGGTTACAACATTAGACATCTCAGATACAGAACATTCTGATCATTGCAGAAAGTTCCATTGGACAGCTAATTAGAGAGTCCCTTATATGAAGTTCACCTCAGGAGGCTCATACTGGAATTAAGAGGCATTTCAATTCTTCTCCAATTCCATCTTGTACTGCATCAATGTGCCCTGGCAAGGATCTCCTCCACTCGCTCCCTATGTATCCAGGGATCCCCTGGAGTTTTACTGTCTGCTGTGACATTTTGGAGATGCCTCCTGATGAATTGGAAAAATAGTGACATGGGTGAGGTCTGGTGGCCAAGAACTGTTGGATGCTTGCCAGCCCATGAATACACAATGGATACAGAGAGAGACGAGGAGGAGTCAGGAATCAAAGGCAATGAAATATTTCCACCCAGGGCTGCAAGCCCGTCCAGGCAAGTCCTCCTTTTGAGCTGGAATTCTTTTTAGATCTACACAGCCACAGAAGACTGAAATGGAGCCCATTACAGTCATTTCTCAACTTGCTATTCCTCCAGCATGTTCCTTGCGTAAGACTCCCTGTAAGATCTCACCGAAGGAGGACACAAATTCCTGAAACCTTTGACCTGACCCTCTTCTCTCCCCATACACCCCAGTCACTCACTTTTGATCATGTGCACACTCTTTGTCTTAGGCTTCAGAGTCCCAAAGGCTGTTATTTTCTTCCTTTCTGGATAATAAGGTAGAAAAATTTGAAAATATGTGAAGATCTCCAAGGATTTGATCCAAATGACCAAAAGTACATCTGAATATGAGAACTTTGACTTTTCTTTCAACTTACGTAGTAACAAGTATCCATTAAAAATGCTAAAGAATCAGTCTCAAAATATTAAAAACCTTGAGACTTAAATATAGAAAATAAGAAATACTTCTTCTATTATTTTCTTATGTTTTTTTCTTGTGGGGCAGGGAGGTAGTGGACTCTTAAGCTTAAGAGTCTCGAGAGGGCAAGAGAGGCTCATTTTTAGAGTAAAAATATTAACCACATTTTTCCTCAGTGCTGAGGAACGAATACACCAAAATATAGCTGTGGTTTATAACTGGATTTGAGTTGGCTGTGAAGGGGAAGTTGAAACTTTTTGTATCCAGAAACATCAATGGATACGATTTTAGTTCCCCATAAATCAGCCATGCTAACATTCATGTATATTTATTATTTTTTAAAGTGAAAGCAAGTTTATTAAGAAAGTGAAGGAATACAAGAATGGCTACTCCATAGGCAGAGCAGCCCCGAGGGCTGCTGGTTGTCCATTTTTATGGTTATTTCTTGATTATAAGATAAACAAGGTGTACTAGTCTGTTCTCATGCCGCCAATAAAGACACACTCAAGACTGGCTAATTGATAAAGAGGTTTAATTGACGCACAGTTTCACCTGGTTGAGGAGGCCCCACAATCATGGCGGAAGGCAAGGAGGAGCAAAGCCACATCTTACATGGTGGCAGGCAAAGAGAGAGCTTGTGCAAGGGAACTCTCATTTATAAAACCATCAGATCTCTTGAGATTTATTCACTACCATGAGAACAGCATGGGAAAGACCCGTCCCCATGATTTAATTACCTCCCACTGCATCCCTCCCATGACAGGTGGGAATTATGGGAGCTACAATTCAAGATGAGATTTGGATGGGGACACAGCCAAACCATACCATTCTTCCCCCAACCCCTCCCAAATTTCATGTTCTCACATTTTAAAACCAATCATACCTTCCCAACAGTCCCCTAAATTCTTAACTCATTTCAGCATTAACTTAAAAGTCCATAGTCCAAAGTCTCATTTAAGACAAGGTGAGTTCCTTCCACCTAGGAGCCTGTAAAATCAAAAGCAACTTAGTTACTTCCTAGATACAATGGGGGTACAGGTATTGGGTAAATACCCCCATTCAAAATGTGAGAGATTGGCCAAGATGAAGGGGCTACAGGCCCCATGCAAGTTAGAAATCCAGCAGGGCAGCCAAGTCTTAAAGCTCTGAAATTATCTCCTTGGACACAATTTCTCACATCCAAGTCATGCTGCAAGAGGTGGGTTCCCATGGTCTTGGGCAGCTCTGCCTCTGCATCTTTGTGGCTGCTTTCCCTCCTGGTGTTGAGTGTCTATGGCTCTTCCAGGTGCACAATGCAAGCTGTTGGTGGATCTACCATTCTGGGGTCTGGAGGACGCTGGCCCTCTCCTCACAGCCCCACTAGGCGGTGCCTCAGTGGGGACTCCGTGTGGGGTTTCAAGCCCACATTTCCCTTCTTCACTGCCTAGCAAAGGTTCTCCATGAGGGCGCTGTTCCTGAAGCAAACCTCTGACTGGACATCCAGGCGTTTCTCTACATTCTCTGAAATCTAGGTGGAGGTTCCCAAACCTCAATTCTTGACCTCTGTGCACCCGCAGGCTCAACACCATGTGGACGCTGCCTAGGCTTCGAGCTTGCACCCTTTCAAGCCATGGCCCCAGCTGTACCTTGGCCCCTTTTATCCATGGCTAGAGCAGCTGGGATGCGGGATATCAAGTCCCTAGGCTACACACAGCCAAATCATATCACAAAGGGTGAATTATTCATGAATTTTCCAAGAAAAGAGTGGGCAATTCCCAGAACTGGGGGTTCCTCCCCTTTTTAGACCATATAGGGTAATTTTCTGATGTTGCTATGGAATTTGTAAACTGTTATGGTGTGGGTGGGAGTTTCTTTGAGCATGCTAACGCACTATAATTAGCATATAATGAGCAGTGAGGACAACTGGAAGTCACTTTTGTTGCCATCTTGGTTTTGGCTGGCTTTTTTATTGCAACCTGTTTTATCGGCAAGCTGTATCTTGTTCTGACCTCGTACCTCATCCGGTGAGTTAGAATACCTTAACCATCTGGCAATGCAACCCAGAAGTTCTCAGCTTTGTTTTACCCAGCCTCTATTCAAGGTGGAGTTGTTCTGATTCAAATGTTTCTGACATTTCCCCCCTCCCTTTTACAAGGCAACTCTTAATCCTAAGGGTTGTGGAAGGATGAAGATCCATATTCTGTAACTTCTTTAGGCTGAATAGGGGCAATGATATTCCTGCCTAACTATTAGTGTCTCTTGTATTCAGGGTAGAGAGGAGCTCAGAAAGCATAGTTATGGTGAGGGTTACTTGTAACTCCGAGTTCTGACAAAAGGTGGTATCTGTCTTTCTTGTTTATTCTGAACTGCAACCAGAGATCACTGGTTGGCTCACAGGAATAAGCAGTCAGTCTAAATCTCAGAAAAAAACCCTCAAAATCAACTGATGAGATTAGAATCTAATAACAGGTGTACCATAGTTCTTGAAACATAATTTTTCTCTCTCCAGTCTCCCATGTATTACTAAAGACAAATCATGGAAAAATCAATTTGCTTTATTATACTTGGCCTAATTATTTGTATAAAGTGCAGCAATAATAATTATTTTTCACAGAGGCTTTTAAAATTGACTTTGATGGAACTGTGTTTCATAAAATGAATCTCAGATAAGACTTTTTAAAAGCTGAGCCCAGCCATGAGTTTGTACCCTCAGATACCTGAGTTGGGTAAATTCCTCTCCTCTTGAGGTCCCAAGATAACCTGGGGCTCCTGGGCCAATCAGAAAGTGACATTCTTTACTTACCACAGGTCGAGAACCCTGTACAGGGATTGTGTAGACAAGGCATGAGGCCAGTTTTCCCAAGGGGCTTTTATTGGCTTTATAAGTCAAGTTTGATTCCTTAAAGGAAAACATACGATTCCAGTCAAAGCTTTGGTAAAATCACCAGTTTCTCCAGTTGTGTCCGTTTGCAAAAGAAAACAGATTCTTATTGTACTTATGCAAATAACTGTATTGCTATAAGTTAAGAATACTCACAATTAGTTTCCAAATTTTGGAGAAATCAGGCAGACAGAAACAAATATGCTCCAAATTTTGTTCACAGGAGTTAAGCTGTCAATAGCTCAAGAGAAAAGTTTCCTTGACTCTGAAAAACAAAACAAAGGATCTGCAACATTTTAAGCAAAAAGCCAAAAAAGATTACTTCAGTCCTGTATTAGTTCAGTCCATACAGATAACTTCTGTTCTGTTTGATATTCATGAACATTTCAGCTCTCCATGAGAGTCCTGAAAGTTTTTTCCCTTATTCTAATGTCACAGTCTCCAAAGTTATCAGAAAACCTGCATTTAAGAACATCTGCTAGAGTCCTATAGCTGATTATAAACCACATTTTGAAGAGGATTAAAACAAGAAAACAATGATCCGTGGATGACATAAAGTCTTAGGACAGCCATAGTCAAAGATATGATTGACAAAGATATTTGGTTACCTTGTGGCACACAATAATTTAACATAACAATTATAATTATTACTTATAATGTACATTAAGTTATATTAGAATAATAAGAGTTTCTCATAATTTGGGAACACATACCAATACATATTTACACAAATACAGCCCAAAGAAAGCCAAACATCATTTCATATTTGACAGTGTTTCTTGTATGATTTTTGTACCAAATAAGCCAAATGTCACCTTTGCATTAGTGTACTATTAATGTTAAACCTAATTCTTAATAAAATTTTATAGACAAATCTATTTAACCTTAATCAGTTTGACCATAAGGCAAGATTCTCGTAAACTTTTTATTAACCCTTAACAGATTTTCTTTAAAGAGCAGATCAGTGCTCTAAGATAAACCTTTTGTGCTTTTATTCCAATGTTCAATTCATGGAAAAACTGAGTAATACCCCTTTAACTTTAGCCAACATGTTCATACACAGAATTTCTTTCACAAGATCAATTTTTCACAAACCTTTCACAACTTTCTTAAACCTTCAGCTTTATTCTATCTTAAAACTTAAAATAATCCTTCCACCCTTTAATCTAGGCAAAAACAATCCACATTCCCATGCCTTCTTATAATCTTTTACCAAAAACACATTTACTTTTTTTATACACCTTGCAAGTAAAACTATTTTTTCCTGAAGATTACATAAGTCACACGAACTAAAAGGCATTATAGTTGTTGTTTTTCTGAGAAAATATTTGATTTAAGCGCTTATTATTTTTAAACCAATTAATTAAAGCTCTTTTATATAAACATTACACACAACACATGTAAATACACAGACAGACAGAAGAAGATCCAGTAGTTGCAAGATTGTTCATTTGCCAGTTTGTTAATTGGATTACTGGCAGGGTGGAGCCTTTGGAGGAACAGGGCCAGGAAAGCATGCAGTTTCTACAGCCTAACAAGCAGGCACAGCTGGAAGGCAAAAACAGATCCCCAAAAATTAAGGGCCTCATTTTTATACCAGGTCCTGGATCCCCAAAAAAAGAAATGCTATAGAACAAGACAGTGCAATAATTTTACCATGCATTTAATTGCTAGGCAACCCAAAGTCAATCAGCCCATTCTGTAATTAACCCATCCCCCATAGGAGTCTTATGTCTGGGTGGGGGGAAAGGGCATTTCCATACTTTTTAGGTGGTCAAAAGCATGCTTTTCTGATCCAAAAAAAAGCAAAGAGCCATATATTCCCAAACAACTGCCATTAGTTATTTACCAAAGTATATTTCCTATCTAGTTATTACACACCAAAGTTCTCTCATAATGCAAATCAAATCAAAATCCCCAAATCAAAACCGTCACATAACACAATGCAAAACAGAACAAAGTCTTCAATTTTGAGAGGAATCTATCCACTTTTAATTCCTAGGGTTTCATGAGGAAAACAGGTTTTTCCCAAAACGTGGTCTGTAGCGCTTCCTGTTTTCCCCAAGGAGTTCCACGATGTTAGAACTTGAATAAGCTGACTTTTAACCATACTGCTCTTAAAAAATCCTTTAAAATTTCTTATTACCCAACTTTAGCCAGGCCAAACTGCCAATATTTCTGGCTTTTGAACTTTACCAAAGGAAAACCTTCCAGTTGCTCAGAGAAAGGAAAATCCAAGATGGTTGGTGGAGGGGAAAAGAATCAACAAATGGTAAAGGTCACACAGATATCAAACCAGAAAGCACTGATTCCCTAAGCCAGGATTGAACCCCGGGCCACCATTGGAGAATGGCACAGCCTTATCTACTGAGCTACAGCACTGAGCAGTTTCTGCTGCTTTTCCCAGAAGGAGCCTAGAGCAGCCAATTTTGAACTTGTACAGGCTTTTAAGTGCTCAAGATAGTTTTTAGAGTTAACTGTGATATGAACCCCTAAATTCATGTTCCCTGGAAGTTAGAGCCAGGAGAAAGTACTGCCATATGGTTACAAGGTTAAGCTCCCAAGGATATCTTTCAACATGTGGTCTCTGGGCAAGATGAAGGAGCAGACTGTTGTCCTGAGTAACAGAAAAGAGAGAAAAGAGAAAGGAGAGAAAGAGAGAAAAGCATTGCCTGTGGCAGGGTAGGGAAGGCGAAGAACTCAGGGAGGCCAGAGAAAGACTCACCCATTGCAGCCACACTGAATCAAAAGTTTAGGCCGCCCCTTCTTGGTTGCGAAGGAATCTTTTCCAGCAGTCCCATCAGCTCTCAAGTTTCCCCCTTTGGGGAGAAGAAAAGTTCCCCATGTCCCATTGTCCCATGATCCTGTACATGCCTAATCCTGTCACCCACAGCCATCAGCAAAGAGTGCAAGGCAGATTAATCCAAAGAGAATAGCACTTAACATCCTGTAGTGCCAAACCTGTTCTTAGCACATAGAGAAGGACTTTACGGAGAGGGGCCTCCATCCCCTTAAGTCTTAGGAAGGATTCTAACCTGCCTAAGATGTGCCTTGAATCCAAGTTTGGTCAAGCATCCTTGCCTTTAATTAAGAGTGGCCTTTACTCATGTGTGATTATTTTTATTGTGGTAGAAAGAGCTTGGAGCTAGTAGTTCAGCAAAGTGAATACAAGCCCTGAATTGGCATGGAGTGATTGGGCACTTACTCTATTATTTAAATTCACTGCAATCATTACAGATGCCCTCCAGAGCTATCACCAAAGCCTCCCTTTTCTCTATTCAAAAGAACATTTAGAACACACACACACACACACACACACACACACACACACACACACACACAACACACACACACACACACACACACACACACACACACACACACACACACGATCCCTCTGTCCTCTTTTATGTCATCACTAACTCAGTTCAAAGAGTACTTCCTTAGAAGCATTCACTCACTCACTCCCCAGATTCTGTCAAGGTTCCCTTTTATCAACTCCCATTTGAAAACCTTTACTTTTCCTACATGTAGTTTAAAAGAGATAGTATTTCAATAGTTAGCCTTTAATGTCCATTTCATGTCCTGCACTATAATAGAAATGTCTTGCCATACACTCTGCATCTAGCACAGAGCCCTGCACAGAGGAGATGCTCCATATTTATTGACTTCAACATCAATAGCCAAATTGAGGAACTGAGTGGAAGTAAACCGAATTCAATTAAATAAGATGGGTCAGGAAAGACCCATACTTGGGAATAAATCTAATAAAAGTGTACAAGATCTTAACACTGACAGTTACAAAACATTGCTGAAATAAATTCAAGAATTTTGAAATAAACTGAGAGCTATTCCATGCTCATGGATTGGATTTCTCAATATCCTTAATAAATAATTCTTCTTAAATGAGGTATAGATTTGGTGCAATCAAAATCAAAATCCATAGCCAGGCATGGTGGCACGTGCCTGTAATCCCAGCTACTTGGGAGGCTGAGACAGGAGAATCGTTTGAACCCGGGAGGCGGAAGTTGCAGTGAGCCAAGATAGCACCACTGTACTCCAGGCTGGGTGACAGAACGAGACTCCATCTGAAAACAAAAAAAACATTCCAACAGCTTTTTTCTTCCTGGAAGTTAACATGCAGATTCTTGTTATAGGACCTAGAAAAGCCAAAATATTTATTCTTATTTTTAATTTTAATATTTGTGGGTACATAGTAGGTGTATATATTTATGGGGTACATGAGATGTTTTAATACAAGCATGCAATGCATAATAATCATGTGAGTGGGGTTTCCATCTCCTCAAGCATTTATCCTTTGTGTTACAAATAATCCAATTACACTCTTGGTTATTTAAAAACGTAGAATTAAATTATTACTGACTATAGTCACCCTGCTGTGCTATCAAATACTAGATCTTATTCATTTGTTATATTTTTTGTACCCATTAACCATCCCTCCTACCCTCAATACACTTTCCCATTAACCACCCCCCCTACCCATACCCTTTCCAGCTTCCAGTAACCATCCTTGTAATCTCTATCTCCATGAGTTCAATTGTTTTGATTTTTAGATCCCACAAATAAGTGAGAACAGGTGATGTTTGTCTTTCTGTGTCTGGCTTATTTCACTTAGCATGACCGCCAGTTCTATCCATGTTGCAAATGACAGGATCTCATTCTTTTTTATGACTAAATAGTACTCCATTGTGTGTAAGTACCCGATAGGAACTTAGGTTGTTTCCAAATTTTGGCTATTATGAACAGTGCTATGACAAATATGGAAGTGCAAATATCTCTTCAATATACTAACTTCCTTTCTTTTGGGTCTATATCCAGCAGTAGGATTGCTAGATCACATGGTAGTTCTGTTTTTAGTTTTTTGAGGAATCTTCAAACTGTTTTCCACAGAGGTTGTATTAATTTACATTCCTACCAACAGTGTATGAGGGTTCCCTTTTCTCCGCATCCCTGCCAGCACTTGTTATTGCCTGTCTTAAGGATATAAACCATTTTAACTGGAGTGAGGTGACATCTCATTGTAGTTTTGATTAGCATTTCTCTGAAGATCAATGATATTGAACATCTTTTCATATGCCTGTTTGCCATTTGTATGTCTTCTTTTGATATATGTCTATTCAGATCTTTCACTGATTTTTGTGATCAGATTATTATTTTTTTTCCTATAAAGTTGTTTGAGCTCCTTATGTATTGTGGTTACTAATTTTTCTTTTCTTTTCTTTTCTTTTTTTTACTAATTTTTCATCATATGGGTAATTTGCAAATATTTTTCTTATTCTGTGTGTTGTTGTCTCTTCACTTCATTGATTGTTTCCTTTGCTGTGCAGTTATTTTGTTGTTGTTGTTGTTGTTGTTGTTGTTGTTTTTGAGAGGGAGTCTCGCTCTGTCACCCAGGCTGGAGTGCAGTGGTGCGATCTCCGCTCACTGCAAGCTCCGCCTTCCGGGTTCACGCCATTCTCCTGCCTCAGCCTCCCTAGTAGCTGGGACTACAGGCCCCACCGCCACGCCCGGCTGATTTTTTCTATTTATTTTTGGTAGAGACAGGGTTTCACTGTGTTAGCCAGGATGGTCTCGATCTCCTGATCTCGGGATCCGCCCACCTTGGCGTCCCAAAGTGCTGGGATTACAGGCGTGAGCCACTGCGCCTGGCCTGCAGAAGCTTTTTTAACTTGATGTGATCCCATTTGTCCATTTTTGTTCTGGTTTCTTGTGTTTGTGAGATATTACTCAAGAAATCCCTGCTCAGACCAACGTCCTGGAGAGTTTCCCTGATGTTTTCTTGTACTAGTTTTATAGTTTCAGGTCTTAGATTTAAGTATTTAATCCATTTTGATTTGATTTTTGTATATGATGAGAGATAGGGGTCTAGTTTTACTCTTCTGCATATGGATATCCAGTTTCCCCAGCACCATTTATGAAGAGATCGATGAGACTTTTTCCCCCAGTGTATGTACTTGGCATCTTTGTTGAAAATCAGTTAACTGTAGGTGTATGGGTTTGTTTCTACGTCCTTGATTATGTTCCGTTGGTCTATGTGTCTGTTTTTATGAGAGTACCATGCTGTTTTGGTTACCGTAGATACGTAGCCCACAGATAATTCTCACGGCTGCCTAGATTTCTATTTTATGGATAAATTGTAATTTACTTCATTTGTCTTCTTTTTGAAAATTATGTAGGTTGTTTGCAATATTTCAGCCTTACTCTAAAAATTCTGCAACAAATATTCTTGTATGTACATATTTGGGCACTTTAATTAGAGTGTTTAGTCAATAGCAGTAGATGTGAAAATTCTGAAGCAAATTGTGTAGGATGCTCTGAGCCATATGCATAGGGAAAAATCCCCAAACTAAAACAATAAACAAGAATGAACAGGTCCAGGGTTTCAGTTTTAAGAATTGAAACATATTTTGAATGGCAGCCAGTAAAATGCACTGACTCAACACTTCAAACAAGACAGTCCTGTTATCAGGAAGGTTAGGAGGGTAACGCCTGTTTTGTTCACTAAGCTGGGTGGACTCATGATTACTGAAGCAATACTTATTTCTGCTTTAGTCTCCTATGTTTGCATCCCACAAAGCTCAAATAAGAATTGAAGCAAATCCCTAAGATTTTTTTTTTTTTTTTTTTTTTTGCCTTATCGCCTAAAACTTGAGGAATGCATGTGTTCTTAGTGATTCACATCCACGGGACAAAAACTCAAGGAGAAATAAGAGCTGATGCCATGCAAGTCTTGGCTGCTTTTGTTACTGTACATTTTCTCTGAGAGTCCAACAGACTTCGGGCTGGAACTTGGCACTGGAGACTCATGTTTGGAATCGTAGGGGAACATCTGGCTGTTAATCACTTGCACAATTTAGAACATTTCCTATACATTGGCTTTAAATTCTAGCCCTTATTTCATTTTGTAGTCTTGTTTTCTTTCTTCTGCATGCTCACAATACCAAGCATTAATGATTTTAAAAACTAAAAAAAAAAGAATTTTATTTCTGGAGGTGTTACTAATGGTTGTGTGATTGTGCAGGTTCCAGAGAGCTGCTGACCTAACTACCCATCACCCAAGTCAAAATGCCCAATCCCCTCTTCGGTGAAAAGTGATGACCACACAGATATTTAAAGGAGAAGCACCCTCATGTACAACATCAGAGAGTCAAATCTACAGGCTCATCAGCTGTCCTACATTTTGTCAAAATAAAGCTCCTCTCAAACATGGAGGCACATCAGCAGTTCATGGAGCCAGAAGTACCTGCTTCACCCTCTCTCTTACATGGGTAGGCCTGAAATACTCCTTATCAGGGCATCTGGACTCTATTTTGGGTGTGTGCAAAGTGTTTTGAAGGGTTTTTCTTGGTGGATGTTTTGTATTTGGGGGAAAAACAAATCATCCTCAAATTGAACCGCCTAAATCTTCCGGGTGACCCCAGGTGATGGCACGGCACCATACTCTCCAGAGGTCTGCGATATTCGCCCAGAGGAGAACAGCCCCCAACAAGCCTGCGGTCCTCCATTCACGATGCTCTCTAGAATCCCAGGATGGCGTTTGTTTGCCTGCATGGGATTCACCTTCCATGACTCTCAGGAATCAGGAACTCAAAAGACATGATCCTGTTTTTTTTTTTTTTTTCTCTGCCTGTGTGTATTAGCTCAGCCAACCCTCTCAACGTGCTTTCCCTCATGCCAGCGGCACACCAGCAAGTCAGCAAAGTTCAGGGGCTCAGTACGCACTGAGTCAGGACATAAGTCTTATTTGCCTCTCCCTCGACTATGCTGGAGGTAAGGAGAAGACACAGCCTCTCTGCAAGCACAGTACTCTTCCCTGAAAGGCCACCCTCTTTCCAGTTTCCAGTACTCCTCTTATAGCACTAGTATCACTAGTTGGTTCTGCTTCTCTCCCATCCAGGGATCTGGAGAAGTTTCATATCAAATAAACATAAACACTCGAATAAATGGGTGTGGTCCTGGAACCAAATAAATAATCTTCATTGAAGTGGGGATGGGGAAGTGTAAGACAAAGACAGTGGTGACTTGCACTAGACAGGAGGTGGTGTGAAATCGGGACTCCTGAAACTGTAAGCCTGGTCTGCTGATCACGGACACCAGCAGAATGGATTCATAATTTCAAGTGGTGGAATAACATCTTTACAGAGGTAAAAAGAAAGGTAAAAGAAAATAACAGCCAACAGACCTTTCTAAAATAGCCTTCAAAAATGGTAAGGAGGTTGGGGGCGGTGGCTCACGCCTGTAATCCCAACACTTTGGGAGGCCAAGACAGGTGGATCACATGAGTCCAGGAGTTTGAGACCAGCAACTCCTGGGCAACATGGTGAAACTGCATCTCTACAAAATGCAAAAATTAGGTGGCACATGCCTGTAGTCCCAGCTACTCGGGAGTCTGAGGTGGGAGGATGGCTTGAACTCGGAAGGCAGAGGTTGCAGTGAGCTGAGATGACACCACTGTATTCTAGCCTGGGCTACAGAGTGAGACCCTGTCTCAAAACAGAAAAAAATGAAGGTGAGGATGCTCCCACTTACAGCCATTAATGGCAGTGACTGCAACGAGACTACTTTTCCTGCTATTGACAACTGTAAAACTGGATGAACCAAATGAGGTCACTATTTTCAGATGGTGAACAAAGACAGGATAAAATGTCAACCTCTGAAAGTAAAGTCACAGAGTGAACACCTGGATATTTGGACTCTGCCTGGGGACAGTTTCCCAACGGAAGTGCAAGTAGCAAGGATCTGAGTATAGCACAGCAGTTCTGCAGAACTAAGTTTCTGGATGGCTGATGGAACTGGAATCCCTTAGGTGTGGCATCAGTGAAGAAGTGCGAGCCCCCCAAATCCACGTGGGGTCGACCAAAGTTCCTGGATGAAGACTGGTCTACACATGCACATTCTAGACCATGCAAAGCTTAGCAGAGAGGTAAGTCTTAAGAAGTATTTGTCTCATTTATACCCATGGGATTTTAGTCAATGGAGGTGATGACAGGGAGACGCCAATGCCATTGAATTTCTGTAGAAATGAGAGGCACAGAATGTCAAGCAGGGGCATGTGGGGAAGCCCCAGGTGTGATCAGGAGACAGAGGCAGGAATGAGGAAAAACCTAGGCCAGAGCCCTTATGATGTGTTCTGTGGGAAGGGCAGAACAGGGCAGGAGATGCAGCTCACAATTGGTCAGTTTGAATAATATTGGCAGGGTGTGAAATATAGTGACAGCCTCTAGTTGTCTGGTACCTGGCCCTGGGTTGACTTAGGGCAGAGAAAATGTTGGCTTGGTGTGTAAGAGAGATAAAGGAGGTGGTTCAGAGCAGGGGCTCTGGATATCGGGGGAGATGCAGATACCTTTGGCCATGAGTTAAACCCTGTAGTTAATGGTTACCAAATAGAGAAATACAGACTCAAGAAAACACAAAGCACTGTCCCAGTTGGGAGGGCGCAAAGGAGACACCATCAAAAGCAATGTGAGATTCTGGATTGGATCCTGGAGCAGGAAGTGGACATGAGGGGACTACCAACAAAACTAAAATAAAGCCTGAAGATTCAACATTAATTTTCTACTTTCAATAATTGTATTAGGATCATTTAAGATGTTAACATTAGACGAAGTTGGGTGAAAGATCAAATCTCTGTACTGGCTTTACAACATTTTTGTAAATGTAAAATTATTTCAAAATGGCAGGTTAAAAAGTATTTTAAATGATACCTACAAAATGCTATCACGATAGTGACAGTGAACACTCACTAAAGATATGATCAGGATGCCCTAATAGGCCTCCTTATTCTTGTAATTGCAATTAGAGTTCCTTCTTTTCTTAATATTATGTAGCTGGGGCTCCCTTGAGCTATTTGTACCCTGGGGTATAATGTCTGACTCATATACATGTAGTTTCATAGGAAGCCTTGGGGCCCTAGCAGAATAACACTATCGCCCACAAGATAACCGGCCAGGTGCTGCACCAGGTCTAGGACCTCTGTGCGATGGGTACGGTCCTGTAACCAAAGGGAGACAAAGTTACCACACCCTATGTGGCCCAGAAAAATGGCCAGAGACTGAACGGGTACAGTGTCTACTAACACTAGGGTAACAGCACTCCTCCACCCAGTCCATGCTGCCTGGAACTTTCCTGACAGAGAATCATTCTGGGATCATTCTCAAGAACTTGGCAAATATCTCAACACTCTGACATCACATTCTCTTCTGCAGTCAGGATCCTCAATCCTGGATTATAGACTCACAATCTCAACTTCTTTTCTGGACACTGGAAGTCTTTAAAGATAGAATGGTCAGAATGACTTAAAGTATTTTTTTGTAATGAGAAGCCAAATTATTGTAACACATAAAATGATTTTGCTGAAAAAACTTGATTGATGGCACATAATTACAGGGCATATTCTTCCTTTCTCAGTAGCTTAAAAAAATCATCATTTCTTTCCTTCTCTAATACATCACTTGGGAATGTCTCAGTGGGGAAGGCTCATTTCTCCTTCACACAGTGTTAGCTAGGGTGGCCTGACTGAGCCTGGAGGATTTGCTTCCAGAATGTCTCATTTATGTGCTTGAGAAACTGGTGCTGGGTGTCATTTGGGAGCTCAGTCCAGGGAATTGGCTAGGGGGTCTTAGTTCCTCTTCATATTAGTGTCTCCACAGGGCTACTTGGGCTTCCTCCCAAGAAATCTGTATTAGTCAGGGTTCTCTAGAGGGACAGAACTAATAGGATACACACACACACACACACACACACACACATATATCTTATTATTGTGGGACCTTGTGATCGTGTGAGTTAACACTACTTAATAAACTCCCATATATGTATATGTATACTTATTATAATTAATTATAATTAATGTATGTATATGTATATATGTGTATGTATATATACACATACGGGAGTTTATTAAGTAGTATTAACTCACACAATCACAAGATCCCACAGTAGGCCGTCTGCAAGCTGAGGAGCAAGGAAGCTAGTCCGAGTCCCAAAGCTGAAGAACTTGGAGTCTGATGTTTGAGAACTTGGAGTCCGATGTTTGAGGGCAGGAAGCATCCAGCATGGGGGAACGATGTAGGCTGGGAGGCTGAGACAGTCTAGTCTTTTCACGTTTTTCTGTCTGCTTTATATTCTAGCCAAGCTGGCAGCTGATTAGATGGTGCCCACCCAGATTAACGTTGGGTCTGCCTTTCCCAACCCACTGACCCAAATGTTAATCTTCTTTGGCAACACCTTTACAGGCACACCTAGCATCAATACTTTGCATCCTTCAATCCAATCGAGCTGACAGTCAGTATTAACCATTACAGAAGCCAAGCTCCACATGCAAGTATTCCAAGAAGCTGATGAAAATCATGTCCCTGACATGGAAATCAAGGCACTTTCACCACATTCTACTGGTCAAGGAAGTCATAAGGTAAGCCCAGATTGAAGAGGAAGGGATTCATTTCCACCTTTCAATGGGAAGAACAGAAAGAATTTGTGGCTATCTTAAACCTACCACTTAAAAAGAGTTTTCAATAGTTTAAAGAATAATTTATTATTTAGAACAGCATTAGGTTTACAGAAAAATTAAGAAGCTAGTATAAAAAGCTTCCAAATACCTTGAAACCAGCTTCCCTATTTTTAGCTTCTTACGTTAGTATATTTATTATAATTAATGAAAGGATATTGATACCCTGTTAGTAACTAAAGTCCATAGTTTATTTAGGTTTTCTTCATTTTCACCAGATGTTCTCTTTCTGTTCCAGAATCCTATTCAGGACACATTGCATTTAGTTGTCCTGTCTCTTTAGCCTCCTCTTGACTGTGACAGTTTCTCAGATTTTTCCTTGTTTTTGATGACCTTCACAGTTATGAGCAGTACTGGTAAGGAACTTGCTTATTTTCTGGCACAAGATGCTTCAGATCCTTACCAGGGTCTGAAGGGTGCTGGTAAGGTTGTAGAATATCCCTATTGGAATTTGTGTGATTTTTCCCTCTAATAATTAGACTGACATTATTGGTTTTGGGGAGCAAGATAACAGAGGTAAAGTACCATTTCTATCACATCCTATCAAGGAGATACTGTCAACATGATTTATCACTGATGATTATGACACTGATTACCTGGCTGATGTGGTATTTTTCTCCAGTGTAAAGTTACTCTGTCTCTCCCCTTTCCACATTGAACTCTTTGGAACCAGGTCAATTATTTGCAGCCTGCATTTTACAAAGTGAGGAGTTGGGCTTTCCTTCCTTGATGGTACTGTATTTATATACATTACTTGGAATTCTTCTGTATTGGAGGTTTGTCTGTTCTTCCCACTTATTTATTCAATCATTTATTTATACCAGTAGGAACTCATGAATATTTATTTTAAACTTTGAGTTTATCTTAGTCCATTCCTGCTGCTGTAACAAAATACCTTAGACTGGGTAATTTATAAACAACAAAAATTTATCTCTCACAGTTTCCGAAAGTTTGAAAGTCCAAACTTTCAAACACCTGCAGAGTCAGTGTTTGGTGAGGGCTGCTCTCTGCTTCAGAGATGACATCTTCTCACTGTAGCTTCACATGGCAGAAAGGAGAAACAAGAACAGACCTCCTCCAGCCTTTTATAATGGCACTAATCCCACTCACCAGGGAGGAGTGACCTAATCACCTCCTGTAAACCTGTAAACCTACCTCTTAATACTGTTGCAGTGAGCATTAAGCTTCAACGTGAATCTTGGAGGGACACAAAAATTCAGACCACAGTAGGGTCATAACTCAATACCACCGAATTCATTTCTTGCTCAAATTGTTCCAGCTTTGGCCACTGGGAGCTCTTCTGTCGGCCCTTGTGCCCCTTTGACATATTGTGATCAATGTGGGGTTTTATCATTATTGTAATTGTTATTTTCAGCACTTCTTTTCTGGCACAAGATGTTCCAGATTCATCGTGTATATTTTCTGTCCCAGATCTAGAATGTGCCATTTCTCCAAGGACTGTGCAGTCCTTTTTTACACCTCTTTCCTTTTACATTTATTCCGTGGTTCTAGTTCTTCCTTGATCCTCATAAAAGTTTAGGTCAAATTGTATACATTTTCCCGGTTAGTTTTATTTAGTAAATATAAATATATTATTTATATTTATATAAATACATTATTTATATAAATACATTACTTTATATAAATAACGTATTTATATAAATAATATTATATAAAATTTTATATAATTTTTATATAAATTTATATAAAATTTTATATAATTTTTATATAAATTTATATAAAATTTATATAAATATAAATATAACATACAAATAATGTATTTATAGAAATATATTATTTATATTTCTATAAATACATTATATAAATATAATTTATAATAAATATAAATAATAAATATCCTGGTGTTGTGAACTTAAAATGCTCAGAAATATGTAAAAGTGAAAACAAAACTCTTGATTTCAGGATTCGTTTCACTCTTATCTTTCCTGGCTGCCTGGCACTGCTACCTATGCATCTTCCCTGTTCACTGACCTAGCTTCTGTTCTTTTGGTGCTGGAAGCACAGAGAGGGTGTGAGATTCCTAACATCATTGTGATTATCCATGGACTTTGCAAATACGTAAAGCGGATTATCCCTTTGGCTTCTCTAGAGACACAAATGCTGAGGATCTCTCACCTGAGCATCCCTCGATGAGGGCTATTGCGTCTTGATTCCATCTGGGTAGTTACAGGCATCATCCACCACGAAGTTTCCAACCCAGAGTAAGGCTGCAGCTGAGCTGACGGGCGTGGTGCAGACGTCGGTGCAGCTAAAGCTGAGGAGCCGTGGGCATTCACCCAGGTGCTGGTGTTTCTAAATCGCGGGCTGCGACCTGCATACTCAGGTGCCAGCTGGGAGCAGAGGCGGATTTGCGAGGCCCAAACCTCTTGGGTGTGACTTGGAATCTCAGTCGCGCTATGGGGGTGCACGCTGGCTCAAATCCCCGTGGAAGAGGCACCTGTGACCTGCCCACGCTGCAAAACCAGGTGCGCTGCCATGGGCACGACTCACGGGGCTCCATTTTCACCACAGGCAACTTGGACCGCCTGACATTGAAAAAGACTGAGGTAGCTCCCGGGCAGCCAAAAGAAACCAGAGGGGGGGATCCCAGTACCAATCAGGAAGTGGACCCCGCCGCAAACTCAGGAGCGTTCCAAGTGTCCAGAGCGTCTGGTAGCCGCAATAGCCAGTGATCAGTGACACCTCCAAGAAAGTGATAGCGACAGAAACAGGGCGGCTACTTACACTGCCGCCCCTGTGCGCCCCCGCGCGAGCTGCTCAGGAGGCGCCGGCGCGAGCTCTGCTGGAGGCACCCGCGGGAGCGCCTGCGGCAGTTGCACACTGCAGAAGCCGCCGCTCTATTCTCTGAGCAGTCTCCTACTGCCATCTAGGGAGGAATACGGGGATACCGGCTGGAGAACCCTCTCTATCTTCTTGCCTGCACGGATCGCAGGATAGACGTTTCGAGAGCCTATAAAAGTCATCCAGTGCTATGGTGGGTGCACGCTAAACGTGCCTTTGACACTGTGATTAAATCATATAACCCATATAAAAAGTAATTGGAAAAGACAACCCCCAGAATGGAAAGAATGTTTAAAAATCGTATTTCTGATAAGAGATTAATATCCAGAATATATAAAGAACTCCTAAACTCAACAACGGGAACAAACAACTCTTTTAAGAGACAAAAGAAGGATTTGAATAGACATTTCTCTAAATAAAATACATAAATGGCCAATAGTTACATGAAAAGATGCGCAACATCATTGATCATTAGGGAAATACAAATCAAAATAACATGGAGATAGTACTTCACTCCAACTAGCATGGCTATTAACAAAAAACCAGAAATTAACAGGTATGGGTAAAGATGTGGAGAAATTAACAGGTGTTGTGCATTGCTGGCGGTAACGTAAAATGGTTCAGCTGCTGTGGAAAACAATGGGAGTTCCTCAAAAAGGTAAATATAGAATTAATTTACGACCCAGCAATCCCAATCGTAGGTATGTACTCCACACAATTGAAATAGGGACGCAAATAGATATTTGACATCAATGCTCATATCAGCATTATTTATAGTAGCCGAAGGATGGAAATAACCCAAGGGTCCATCGACAGATGAATGGATAAACAAAATGAGGTATTTTGATACAATGGAGCTGACTACTAACCACCTGGACCTGTATTACCCAAAGGCCTTCACTCCCTAACCCATTGGTCTTTTTTGTCCATTAGTTTTTGTAGGGGTTATAATAGCACTCAATCGTGGAGTCAAGGCTCACTTTGAAATGCAGCAACCATAGCTGCGTATCAATTCACAACAGTCCGTCAAAAGGCCTGTGACGCACTCTCTCTGGGGGTATTTGAGCCGATATCCCAGTAGTCAACACTAGATGGCAGTAGGAGACTGCTCAGAAAATGGAGAGCGGCGCCCACCTTGCAGTGCGCAGGCGTCGTCACTAGACATTGCGCAGGCGATGGGTGAGGCGGCCATGGCCGCCAGGTTTCCGTCGCAGTAGCCGCGTTGGTGTCAGTAGCAGTTGTCAGTTTCGGGCGTTCTGGAGAATTGGGATGCTGCAGAGTTCATGGCTGAGGCTGCTCCTTGCGTGGGACAAGAATCCTCTGCAATGGTTTGTTTTGGCTGCCCAGGAGGTGTGTCAAGTCGCTGCCGCTCCCCTCGTGGGCGTCAGGCCTCAGAGTTCCCCGCGTAAAGTGGAGCTCAGCGAGTCGTGCCTACCACCGTGCACCTGGTTTTGCAGCCTAGGCGGGTCATTTTAATGCAACCTCCTTGCGGATTGGAGCCTGTTTGCACCCCTATAGCCCGAATGAGACCCAAGTCACACAGAGGCTCAGATGTTCTCCGCCCCTGGCTATGATCCCCAAGCCAGCCACCCGAGTTTCCAGGCCGCAGGTGCTTTGAAAACGCCTGTACGTCGGTGAATGGCAGGTACTCATCTGCTTTAGCTACATCATGGTCTGCACCACTCCTGCCAGCTCGGTTGCAGTCTGGATTTGAGTCAGAAACTTTTCATGGTGGATGAGGGTTGTAAATATCCAAAGCGACTCCAGATGAAATTGCCCTCATCAAAGGAAGCTCAGATGACAGATTTCTGCATAGAAGCCAATAGCCTTCCCTCAAGAAAAGAGTCAGTTTCTAGTATTCGCAAACTCAGAACAGTGTCAATTTTAGATCACTACAATGCTGCCCATCAAGGAAGAACCCTATTGCCCCCTGGCGTCTCTCCTTGAGCCCTAAACACAGTAGATTCAGAAACTAAGTCAGCAAATGGAGGAAGATTCTTAACCGTGATAGGTTGGAAAACGTGCGTCGGAGGGCCACATCCCTTCCTCGAGTTCAGGCTACCACTTGACTGCAGGTCAGAGCTGGAAGAGACAGTGAAAATGTAAGTTTAAATCAAGATTGTCGTTTTCACTTTTATATACTTAAAGCCATTTTAAATGAGTCACGGGCAGGTATTTATTAAATAAAATGACCAAAAAATTAATGGGATTTGACCTAACTTTTATGCTGGGGCAGGGGAAGAACTAGCACTACAGAAAAAATTTAAGCTGGGAGCGGTGGCTTATGCCTGTAATTCCAGCACTTTGGGAGGCCGAGATGGGAGAATCACTTGAGGCCAGGAGTTTGAGACCATTCTCATCAACATAGCGAGTCAACGTAGGGAGATCCCATCTCTATTTATTTTTTAAAATAAAAGAATAAATTTAAAAGGAAAGAGGTGTAAAAACGACAGCTACTTAGTAATTAAATTCTGTAAGTCATGGCTTGTTCATGGGAATGATTCTATTTGAATGTTATAATAATTTTGTTTCTAATTTCAGAAAGTATTTTGGTCCTTCTGGCCAAGTCTTTGTATCTTTGTAAATCATGAGTTAAAGAAATAACTTTCCAAAAAGAGGTTGAGATCTTCTGATTCAGGACTTAAGCATTCTGAGTGTCAAGGGGGTGTGGTGTCAGTGTTGAGACGTGTGGCCCTGTCCCTGTTGGTGGTCTTGGTTTGAGACTTCTGTCAGGAAAGAGTCAGACAGTGTCGACTAGGTAAAGGAGTTCTGTGGTGTCTTTGGTTTGGTCTCTGGTAGTTTTGCTGAGCCAGAAAGGGAATTCCAGCCTTGATGTCCAGGGCTGACTCTCCGGGCAGGCTGCCCATTGGTCAGTGGGAGCAGTGCCTGCTGTGCTTTCAGGACTGTGTCCATCACTTCCTCTCCAGGTGGACACTGTAGCGCAGGCTTCCCATTGGTGGATGGGAACCTGGTCTCCCTGTGCTTTTACTGCCATGCTCATCACGCACTGGGGATCATCAGCCCACGTTTTAAACCCAGCCTACAATTGGCCAGTTATCTTGTGGGTGCTAGTGTAACTGTCTGTGTCGCCAGGCTTCCCACACAACTATCTGCATCTGGTTTGGACTGGCTAAACCAGGCCACACCAAAGGTCGGGGGAGCCTTAGATACATAACGCTGAAGAGAGAGCCTTAGATACATAACGCTTATTTCAGGTATGAGGGAGCATGTGAAGGCATCCTGATTGCATCTTTAGGAAGTGTTCATTATCGTGATTGCGTTTTTGTATGCAACATTTAAAATATTGTCTAACTTATTTTAAAATAATTTTAGACTTACAAAGAAGTTGCAAAAACAGTATGGTGAATTTGTGTTTTTCACTCAGCTTCCTCTAATGTTACATAACCTTAATAAAATTATTGAAACCAGAAAACTAATATTGACATGATACTGTTAACTGATCTGCAGACCTTATTTGAGTTTCATCAGTTGTCCCACTCGTGTCCACTTTCTGGTCTAGGATGCAATCCAGAATTCAGTGTTGCAATTCATTATTGTGTTTCCTTACTCTTCTCTATTCTGGGATAGTTCTTCCTTAAGCCTTACCTGTCTGATAAGCCTTGTCTTATCAGACAGATAGTCTTGTCTGTGTGTATGCAGCCTAGCCCTCAGCCAGGAATTTGGGGAAGACTCCACAAGGACATGTGGTGCTTACCTCTGCACAGTTCTTCTTTGATACCATACCTCAGAGACTCCGGCCTCACCAGCTGCCCTGAATGCCCTCAGTGCTGCAGAACTGCTGTCCTGTGCTCAGATCCCAGCTATCTGCATTGCAGTTGGGAAATTGTTCTTTGACAAATAACTTTTTTATCTAAGGGCTCACCCTGTAAATGTCCATCCCTTGTGGAATTGCAGTCTTGTGCTACCTGTTGTCTGGTACCTAAACACAGTAGCTTCATGTACTTTATTCTGTGTGCAGTTTTATAGTTGTTAACGTCAAGAGAGCTAGTCTAGTTTCAGTTAACACCATCGTGGCTAGAAATGGGAGAATCCTCACTTTCATTTTGAAGGCGATTTTAGCAGAGTATACACTTCTACATTGGCTGTTTCATTCTTTCACTCTTTAATGAGGAAATTCCTTATTAGTACTATTCATATCCTTGGTTAGCAGGCCAGTCATGCTTTCAGGAGTCCAGTTTTCACACCATCTTCTCTTCAGTTCAAATTACTGTTACTTTCCTTTTCTGTTTCCCCATACCTGGGTCCATGAAAATGTATTTATTATTACTACTATCATTATTAAGATGGTTAAACTCTCCTGGGTTCCTAGGTGGGAGAGAAGTTTAACTGTCTACAAGTATAAGGGGAGAACTGGAAGGCAAAAAGAGGGTAGCCTTTTGGGGCAAGGTGTTTCTCTTTAGAGAGACTGTAATCCTCTTGATCCCCACAGGGCAGAGGTAAACTTGGCTGGTTTCCTAGTTCAATGCATACTGAACCCCTGAACTTGCTTGTGTGCCACTGAAGAGAGGGAAAACACATTGAGGAGAAATGCAGAGCTGATACAGACAGGCATATTGTACACAACCAAGATAAGTGGGATCGAGCAGCCCTGTAAGAGAGAGGATAGAAGCAGGGACTTCTGGCTTCCTGAACTGTTAACTGTGTCTCCATTTTTTTTTTTTTTTTAAAGACACTCCACTCTGTCACGCGGCTGGAGCACAGTGGTGCAGTCATGGCTCGCTGCAGCCTTGATCTTCTGGGCTCAAGTCGTGTCTTCATTTTTGATAGGAGCGTTATTTTGACAAAATGTAGGACAGCTGACGAGCCTATAGATGTAACTCTCTGATGTAGTTAGTGATATGGGTAGCTCTCCATGACAAACTGCATAGGAATCTCTTTTGTCCTCTTAGTAGGTGGTAATTTTCCCCTGGGTGTGGGATGGTTAAGAAGGACTTGCACAATTACGCAACCATGGGTGACATCTCCAGAAAGAAAAC